>NC_044502.1:21051687-21425021 GCF_902362185.1 Chanos chanos
AAAATAATTATGCCTCTGCCTTCCATAAAGCTTTTAGATTTAAGCCACTGGTCATCAGTAGACTTCAAAGTATCAAAGTATTATTAAACATTATTCACGCCACACTATTCTTACTTAAACAAACAAACAAACAACAACAAAAAAAAAAAAAAAACTTACAATGGCACAAAACACACAATTTCTCTCCACATTGGCCCTCATACAGTGAGTGACTCCTTTCTCTCATTTTCCTAATTCACAGATATTGACGGTCAGCCATTCATTCAGTCTTCAAGTTGTGTGAAGGCCTTGAGAATCTCATTAAGTGACCTGTACAGTCTCTGGATTCACATTCAGTGACCTTTACTTAGCCTGGATCAGACAGCCTCCTGGGAAAGGTCTGGAATAGACTGCATTGATAGGAACCACTGAATGTTGCTATGTCACCTATAGCAACACCTACAACAACACCTATTCCCCACCTGTTAAAGGAAGACTTTCCATATCAAGAGATGACAATAGCAGTAAGCCATATATACAGATGAACGATGTGAAAACTAGCAGCAGATTCTCAGTGAGAGAGAAGAGCCACAAAACCCACTTCCCCATATACCTGAAACAAAGCAACTTGTGTAGTGCTCTTAAACAGTGCAGCAGTGCAGAGGTGCATAGAGTTTTAGAGATCCCAGCTATAAATATGAACTTATCAGCAAAGTATACAAAAGGACCCATGAAGAACCCAGGATCTTACTATGTTTCATGAGAAAATGAACACAACACAATATCCTCCTAAATGTGTGTGTGTGTGTGTGTGTGTGTGTGTGTGTGTGTGTGTGTGTGTGTGTGTGTGACAGCGGACTGTCGGGTATTTCTATAGTACTCACAGGTTTACACATTGAATATCTTACAAGACAAGAAGCTGAACAAGCCATTCAGGAATCTAAACAATTTGAGGAAATACATGCAAAAAAAAAAAAAAAAAAAAAAAAAAAGAAAGAAAGAAAAACGAGATCTCAACTATTTGCATTGAAATAGCTGAAATTAAAGGTCACAAGTTTAAAGTTTAACTTCAGATGATTAAATTCAGATGATGCTGTAATTGATTGTTCTTTCTTTCTTTTTTTTCAATTCAAGTGAACAAAATATGTTATATATGACATGGAGAAAAATGAGGAAGACATTTGTGAAAACTCTTCACAAGTTTATGAAAATCTTCATGAGTTAAAGTTAAATCGTAATGACACTCCTCTATGCAAATTCTCCCTCTTTCTGTCTAATGTGGCCAGTCTCTATTTAAATCCTAAACAGCCTCTGAGCTCTACAGGAGACATTCTCAAAAGCTGAGCTTCTAAACCAATCATGTTCTCTGTGTCTCTACTGCTGCTCTTGGCAGCCACATCCTGTGAGTCTCTTTGCTCCAATAACAGAAATTGCAGCTGCAGTATCTTGTAGTCCATTTTACTGACAGTTTAGAGTTTTTGACTGAATGTCTCATGTCTTTGTAATAATTACTGAATCTCCTCCAGGTGTCCACTCTGATGAGCTGATTCAGCCTGACTTTCAGACTGTTCGTTCCAGGTCAGGAAATGACAATCAACTGCAAGGTCTCATATTCAGTCACTGACTATCCTACAGCTTGGATTAGACAATCAGCTGGAAAAGCTCCGGAGTATATTGGATATGTCGACACTGATGGGAGCTCATACTACAAAGAGTCTCTGAAAAACAAGTTCAGCATCTCAAGAGACACCAGCAGTAACACAATAATATTACAAGGGAATAACCTCCAGACTGAAGACACAGCTGTGTATTACTGTGCCAAATTCACACAGTATTATGAACTAGCAGCTATCCAGTACAAAAACCGCTATGTGGGCATTTGTAAAAAGCTGAACCGTAAGCCAATATATTGTCATATCCATAGTTACTATACCCCCCACCCCCACCCACCCAAACTGTCGTCTTCGTGCTTACCTAAGAAAGAAAGAAAGAAAGAAAGAAAGAGTAAAAATGTGACATACCATAAATGAAATGAAAAGCATTACTTTGTGTTCACACATATTAATATGTCCAATGTTTTTCCAAAACTGTGTTCTCACAGTGCAGAGAGTAAACATAGGAACCAGTGACACATTTTTATATTTTACTAATAAACCACAACATTATCATCTCTCACAGTCAGCAAGTCAGTGACTCAAGCTTCTTTAGAAAGTGGGAATGGCACAACCCAACTTAATTCATGACAGGAACCAGGACTCATTCACAACATTTATTGGGGCCCTATGAATCCCTGCCCCCATGTCTGGACATCCTGAGTGCTCCTGTCCTAAGCATGTGGTCCACCTGTGGTGCTGACTCAACCTGACTGTGGATTAAACTGTCCTTTATGCCCAGGCCATCCCTGTCTTAACTATAGTACTGCTAACCATTTGTTTGTTTGTTTTTTCTTTTAAGACAACTTATTGATATGAAAACTGTCTGATTATCAGTTAATGCATATCCAATACCATTGTAGGGTCTGCCCTGCCCATAGTACCTATAACTCCCTGTTCACCTCCATGGGTCATCTCCTCCCATCTTCTCACCTTTCACCGTAACGGTATTGGATACAGCAGTGCATGTAAGTGCTGATGCAATTTTGCCCTAAAAACAGCGGGAAAAACTATATTCTTTGTCTCTGGCATTGTATCTCTCTGGCGAGTGATCCGCCCTGCATAAAGAGATGCCTTACTCTCTGGCCGTGACTTCTACGGGCATAAAGAGATACTGTCACTCTGCAGAAGAAGAACAAAGAACAATGAAGCGAGGTGTTGGTACCGGACTTCTGGCCCAAGTTTTCATGTACACTCTCAAGCAATTGCAACCTTTCATTTAAAACAATTAGTTACACAGCAACCCACGCAGTTTCCAAGAAAGAGAAGTTAACTAGATCCTTTCTCATTTCCTAAAGAAACATCGACGCATCAGGTTGAACTCCTTCAAAGACCACTGGACGACCGATGGAACACCGAAGAGCTGAGAAGCGAAAAAAAAAAAACCTGTTCTCTCTGGACCTGCGCCCCACACTGTTCATCGGATAACAGAACATGCTCCTTCGGTCGCCAGGCAAGAGCGACCTTAAATAAGGCTGGCATCCACACATACCTCTCTAACTTGTGCGCCTACATGAAGCCTTTCTCCGTCACTCCTCCTTCTATTTTTTGTGCGCCTGCGCACAGCCTTTTGCTCCTCCTTCTCCCTTCAGTGCGCAACTGTGTGCACACACAAACACACAAACATAAGCACGCACGTTTTCACACCAACACACACACATGCACCTCTTCTCCCACTCTAACATATATTCCACTCTTAGGGCTGATTTATACTTCAGTGTAGGCTCTATGCGGAGCCTACGCCGTAGCCTACTTGAGTGGCCTACGCCATTGTGAGCATTTATACTTGTCTGTTGGTGTGTCTGCGTCGCTCTGTAATTAAACCTTCAAAATGTTAGTTTGCGGTGGGGTTTCTATGCCACTGTGTTGGATTTCTTCATGCATCACAAACGGTGGCGAGAATAATGTTAAATAAAGAGTAGCTTCTCAACTTTGGGGGGACAAACAAACTTGAATACTAAAAAAGATAATACGTTACTGTTTGTTAGATTGGCTGATAATGTAACTAAAATATCATCACAAACGCTCCTGAAGTAGAAAAAATGTGTTCTGTGTTATTTTTCATTTATACAGCCTAATGCTTCATGGGTTTGTCTGACATCTGTATTAGCCAATTAACAAGTTTGGTTTTGACTTTATAGTTCCAGTGATGTAGACCTTCAACAGGATATAGAAGATGGTTTTCCACCCAACACATTTGCATGTTTTAAGCGCATTCATGAAAATTCGGCTAAGGAAATGTCTGGGCGCATTTCCTTCAGCTGTGTTACACGAATTAAAAATGTAAACTCTCCTCTTCGCAGGAGGAGCTATGAACATGTGTGGATTTAAAACTTGTCTAGGGCAACTGTGGGAGAGACTGCCAAGTCAGGGCCAGATATGACCGAGTCCCTTCTCCACACTAAGTGCTCTACTTCCTACACTAAGTTCATCCTTTTAAAAAAATAAATTCTGAGTTTCAAAAAGCAGTCAAAGTCTTCAGGAGTCCGATGCAGTGTAAGTTTGTTGCATTCAGTAGTGAGCAAAATACAACAAACTGAGTCAGGTCCCAGGGAGTGACTGAATCTAATACAGAAAATCATGCATTTATATCTAAAATTTAACCTTCATGCTAAACCTGTGTATACAATAAGCGCATAACACGGTTGTATGGTAACACCCCTTACATCATCCGTTTTTGCATGGTCCAACCCATTCGCTTCCAGAAATGTCCCCAAATTTCCCCAGAATTTCATTATTCCATACATCACTGTTTCCCACTTCCTTTTTTGGCTAAGTAAAAAATGACGATTCAGCCATGTCCTTACTTTGCTTTGGATACTCAACCATGTCCCCGATCTCACCTCAGATATTTTACCCCTTGACGCAGGTATTCGTTATCAAGCGATGGGCTAGTCCATGCAAGGCGGACACTGAAGCAACTACGCCCCGGCCATTACTTATGCTTCCCTGTCACTATAACCCAGATTTCACCCTTTTCATACTGCCTTTATGTTTTGCTGATTTTGCATCTTCCTTTTTTGGTATACCGAGGCCCTCTTCCGTTGGCTTCAACTTACAGAGGCCTTTTTCCATTTCAGAGGCCTTCTTCCATTTCTCCAACAGGCAAGAGTGCAACAATGTAATTATTAATTACCCGGTGGACAGCGAGGCTAAATAAAAAAAATTGCAAAATGTAGTCAATCCACTTATAGGTTGTAGTGATGAAAGTTTGTTGTGAAATAGACCTATTTCAGCAACCCGCCAAAGGCGACTGACCTCATTCGTTTTATTCGCCAACGTAGATTTTTAGTGAATATCCAGAGACCTTACAGGACAAAGCCATGGACTGACCAGGCCTCAAATCCATAGAATCAGGCTGGGTCAGCTCTGCACAGTGAATTCCTGTCAGAGCACAAACACAGTCAAATATAAACAATTTAACTCACAGTCCCTCAACACTTTTAAAATACAGGTGAATTCACTGGTACTCACTGTGTACAGCTGCCAACAGCAGTAACATAGAGATGAAGAACATGGTCTAAGAGGAGACAGATGTGTTTGGAGCTGGTGTTTCTCTGCTCACATACACTCAGACATGGTTTAAATGTAAAGATGTGAGACAGTGAATTTGTTTAGAGTAGTGTCTCTCATCTACTTCACTACTGAGAGTCACATAGCTTTTATAAGTTAGACAGGTTCACTCCTAAAACCCTTATTAAAAGCTGAGCAGTTATAATATATATTCTAATTAAAGGATTATATATTGCTTCAAAGATATTCTTTATTGTTATATTTTGAATCAAGATTCCTATGTAATATATGAAAGATCCTGATAAAGGCACCAGTAATAACTAATACAGTGACTTGCTCATTTGTCAGATTCTGTGAGAGTCTACCCTGCCATGCTCTTCTGATGTTTCGTCTTTTTCTCATACTGTTGGTATTTCACGCTGTCACTCTCTAATGTGCAATCTCATATCAATGCTAAGATTTTTCAGGATTTTTTAACATATTTGTCTAGACTCTTAGGTTAGTTTGTATCTGTTGAGATACAGACAGTAACAGACAACTGGCTAATACTTGATTTAGATGTTAAATTTCACTCTAATTTCACTGGTTGCATTGTGTTGTTTCCCACAACCTAAAACATCAAATGAATGTCCAAGTCTATTTTAGGTTGAGTATTTCTTTTTTCTTTTTAGATCAAACCAACTTGCACCACCAGGGGGCGCACTGAGTGATGAGTTGCCAACCATAGTGAGCCATTAACTTATTCTCTCTTTTACTGATTTTGATACTGTTTACCTTCCAACAAAAAGGTCAAGGAAAGTGTTGAAACTCAGTTTCCAAAGCTTTAAATATTCTGAGGTAGTGTAGTGGATTATAATTCTTAAACTTCCTTTTCACTTTTCGCTCCCCTAGTCACAGATGCTCAGAACAGTCATTTTGCTCAGAGGACAAACACAACAGAAGTGTTCTTCATGTGACTGCTCTGCATTGTGTTCTACACTGGGCTCAAACCAGCGACCCTTAGTTTGGAAGTAGGGCGTGCTAGCAAGGAGGCTAAAACCCATGGGCACTAGCATCAGTCACTAGTGAGGTGTTCTATCGCTCTCCCTTCCTCTGGAATGGTTTACCTACAGAAGTTAACTCTCTCCATACCTTTAAAACCAGACTAAAGACTTATCTATTTTCTCAAATTTATGCATAAAATCATTTTGATTTGACTTTGTTATGGACATGTACAGCCCTTGGAGACTATTAATAGTGATTTTGGGCTCCAAATAAACTTATTGTTATTATTATTATTATTATTATTACAACCAGTACTGCTTCTACTACTGCCACCTCTCCAGTATCACCTACATCCTTATCTGATGAATGTTATGTTATTTAACACAAATTTGAATCAGGGAAAAGTATATGAATCAGGGAAAAGTGACACAGTGCGTTGCTTCCAGAATAGAGATATAATGAGTCACCTGTATATTTTTAAGTGTGGAATGTAGGGCCTCTACACTGAGAGACAGCTTTTATCCTCAGGCCATCAGACTGATCAACAGATCCAATCCACTGCCCCTGCCCCCACCCCAACTCACCATGCAGGAAGCTTCACTCTGCCCCTCCACCCTCCCTCCACACATTCCATAATGCACACTCACAGACATTAATCGCTGTCTGTGTTACTGGACTCGAACCAGCGACGGGAGGTGGGTGTGCTAGCAAGGAGGCTAAACCCACGGGTGCTAGCCTCAGTTGCCAATACGCCTCTTAAGGTGTCAGGGGAGTGAGGTATACTCACTGCGCAGCACTCTACTCGCTCGCTACCTTTACACTCACACTCAGCTGCCTGTTAGTAATCTCCTTCATTTTAATTCACTTGTCCCAGAAAAGCTCGTCTGATGTCTTATCCTATCATGAGTGTTAACAACAGTAACTCTGAGATTTCTGGTGGTCCAAAAGGCTCAGAGTCCTGTTATAAGAACAGAGGTCACTCAGGCCTGGCGCCCCCTCAGATGGACTACTCTGCCCCCTCAGTAAAGATTAAGCCTCATTTGAATGATTTATTTTATTTAATTTATTTTCATTTTGAAATCCTAATATATAATTTAGCCCACCGCTAAAACCAAAGTCACATTCTAGCCTACATTTTCAAATCCACACAAATTGATCCACGCATTGTGTTTGGACTTTGAGTTGGCAACTTTCCCACGGTATTTCAAGAGAGTACCAAGCTTAGTTTGTTATCTAGCTTTTAACAAGCAAAATGGACATCTGAAAATGGATTTAAGTGTATCAACCAGCGCTGACCAACCAGCTGCTCAGGATAACACAGGCAAGCCAGGAAAAATGACTTTGGGAGATCAGTCGCTCACTGACAGTCCTGCTCAGCGTGCTACTGGTGACATGAGCATTCAGCCAGTGGACCTTGGCTACGAGAAGCCTATTGTTTATGTCACGAATAGTTTTGTTAGTTTTATCATAGCGAGCCTACAGGACAATATGTGCCTACTACATTGTACTGCCTATGTTAGATTCTCTTCTTCAGTGATTCTCAGTTTCCAGTTGCATGTGTTTATTAGCAGAGGCTTCTCCATAGTGTTGTATGAGTGACTTGCCCTGGTGGTTTTTGCTTTAAGCACTCACTTGCCTTATGTCGGTGAACAATGCTGGCTCTGTTGAAATCAAGCTCAGAGAGGCGCTATCATGCGATGGTGTGTGGATGGTACATGTTTCCTGGGGTGTGTTTATCTGTGTGTGTGTGTGTGTGTGTGTACACCGCCCCCTCTCTACATTTCAATTGCCCCCCCTCTTCACTTTCTGCTGGCACCGGCTCTGAGGTCACTATCCTCAGAGACCTGTAAACAGACAGCTAAACTACTACATGAAAGGAAAAAAATAAACCAGTAATGTTTGTTCTGTAACATTAGGGCATTAATGTTGTTCTATTTGTTTAATTACACTCTACGTATGCTCTATGGTAACGTGCCATCAAGATGGCTGTCGTTCTCTGAGCTCTTCCTTAAATTTAACTCTTTTGTTGATTAATTCACACTATTTTATGCAAGAACACTATAATTTTGAATGTTATGATCACCTACGATAAGCGGACTATGATTGACATCAGATCTACAATGGATACGCATTTTATAGCCAAAAATTATTCCACAGACTCAGCAGACTTCCATTTGTTTCGATTTAAAGTGTTTAGCCTACCTGCTACACCTTGTAAACTATGGCGGAGAAGGAAGCGGGGCAAAAGAGCTGGAGCACTTGTCAGGCAGAGACAACAGAAACAACAAGAAAACCGCCACCTTCTTCGAAGTATCCTTCTAACGAATAATGTTTATCGTAATGAACATCATAATGTTAGGACTAATATGACTATGTAAATAGCTAGTAGTGACATTTTTCCCATCAGTGTACTTTCACGCCCACATAGCTCATTTCGGTCTAGAGTCAAACAGACCATGTTTTGTAGTAATTTAGTTCCAATTCAACTGACTCCCTCCTTCGATTTGATTACTGTAAACCTGGTTACGCTGAAGTTAGGTTTTATCAATATCAGATCGCTTTCACCTAAGGTATTGCTTGTTAGTGACCTGATCAGTGATCTTAGCCTTGACATGATAGGTTTGTGTAAAACTTGGTTAAAGCCAGACGTTTTTCTCCCTTTAAATGAAGCTTCACTCCCTAACTATTCCTTTTCCTGTGCCGCTAGGGCAGCAAAGAAAGGTGGGGATGTAGCTCTAATCTATAATACTACATTTTCTCCTAACACCCTTAGTTTACCTAATTTTGACTCCTTTGAGTTGTTCTCCGTGAAGCAATCTGGTACTGCCTCATCTTTTCTCATAGCAGTGCTCTATCGTCCCCCAGGGCCCTATAGTCAATTTTTAGACGAGTTTTCTGAATTTATCTCTGTTATTTTTACTAGTGGATAAAATCCTGATACTGGGGGACTTTACTATCCACATCAATAACAATTCTGATTCACTTAATAAAGCTTTTACAGCTATCATAGACACTTTTGGCTTTAATCAATATGTCCACGAACCAACTCATTTCACTGACAACACTTTAGATCTTATTCAAGCTTGCGGAGTAGATATCTCTCACATTGTCATCTCTCCTTACTCCGCTGCCCTCTCAGACCATTTTCTTATTACTTTCCAAGTAACTCTTCCATTCACGCCAGTTGTCTCTACCACGGTTTGTAGCTGCCGTCACATTAAGGCTTCCACCACTGCTGCGCTCACTGATCTACTTCCGACTGCTCTCAACTCTTTCAATGATCAGCAAAGATCTTTGAACGATTTGACGGACAGCATAAATTCTACCCATTGTAATGTACTTGATATGGTAGCACCATTAACTATAAAAAAGAGGTGTAAACACTTAACACCTTGGTTTAATAATGAAACCCGTGCGCTGAAGCAGGTGTGTAGGAAATTGGAACAAAACTGGCAGGCAACCAAACTAGAGGTTTTCCGCCTCGCATGGCACAACAGCCTGATAGATTATAAACGCGCTCTCTGCACAGCCAAATCCCCGTATTACTCGAAAATAATTAATGTTAACAAAAAATAACCCCAGGTTCCTTTTTGATACAGTATCTAATCTTACCCAGAATCACTCCCCTCAATCTAGCCCTTTTACTGCAAATGATTTTGTTGAATTTTTCTCGCAAAAAATAGACTTAATTCGTCGTAATATTCAAATTAATTTATCAAATCAGACTGCCTGCGTGCTCTCCGTTACTGTGTCTCCCCTACCTGCTAAACTTTACACAGAGCTCTTCTCGGTTCTCGGCCCAACAATCTTAAACACTCTAAATATGTCACTTAAGTCTGGTGTTTTACCCTCCACTTTTAAAACAGCCGTGATCAGGCAATTACTTAAAAAACCGAACCTTGATCCTGAAGCCTTAAAAAAGTATAGGCTGATCTCTAATCTCCCATTTCTTTCAAAATTACTTGAAAAAATTGTTGCTGCCCAGCTGATAGCCCATATGTCATCTAACAGTCTGTTTGAAATATTTCAGTCAGGCTTCAGGTGTTTTCACTCTACTGAAACCACGCTTACTAGAGTAACTAATGATCTTTTCTTAGCCATGGATGCTGGTGCTACTTCTATTCTAATTCTACTTGATCTGAGTGCAGCATTTGACAAGGTCAATCACGCTATACTTTTAAAGCGCCTGGAAAAACCAAATTGGCATTCGTGGCCTGGCACTCTCTTGGTTTAAATCTTACCTCTCTGGGAGAAAGCAGTCTGTCCACTATAATAATGTAACCTCTGAATACCATAAGCTTAACTTTGGTGCTCCTCAGGGATCAGTCCTTGGCCCTCTTCTATTCTCTATTTACACCTTTGGGTGACATTATTCATAGTCACAACATTAACTTCCATTGTTATGCTGACAATACTCAGATTTTCTTACCTATCCAGCACAATGACTGCTCTGAATTGGCTAACCTTGAGACATGTCTTTGTGCTATTAAGGGTTGGATGTCTTCAAATTTCCTGATGCTTAATGCAAGCAAGACTGAAATGCTGGTCATTGGTCCCACTACGCATAAGCATCTTTTTAGTGATTTTACCCTAAAGTTTGACAACTGCATCATCTCTCAAAACTCTTCAGCTAAAAACCTTGGTGTGATTTTTGACTCGTCTCTCACTAATCACTCATATCAAGAACACAACCAAAACTGCCTTTTATCACCTCTGTAACATTGCTAAAATTAGGCCCTTTCTAAGTATAGCTGATGCAGAAACCATTGTTCACGCATTCGTCACGTCTCGCCTCAATTACTGCAATGTTCTTTACTCTGGCCTCCCTGCCTCTAGTACCAATAGTCTTCAGCTGGTCCAGAATGCCGCTACTAGAATTCTGACCAGAACGAGGAAGTTTGATCACATTAGCCCTGTCCTGGCTTCCCTTCATTGGCTCCCAATTCATGCAAGGGCAGATTTTAAGGTCCCTATAACCCACCTCGCACCCTGCGCTCTCAAGATTCTGGACTATTAGTCATTCCAAGAGTTAAAAAGAAGTCTGCGGGCAACCAAGCCTTTTCCTACCGCTCTCCCTTCCTCTGGAATGGTTTACCTACAGAAGTTTGGGAGGCAAACTCTCTCCATACCTTTATAATGAGACTAAAGACCTATCTATTTTCTCAAATGTATACATAAAATAAATTTGATTTGACTTCATTATAGACATGTAAAGCCCTTTGAGACTATAAATAGTGATATTGGGCTCTAAATAAACTTTTATTATTAATTTTGTATCTGACATCTATGTATGGTAAATAATTGTGTGATTCAGATGAACTTCATAATTTCTTCCACAATGAATTTGGTGTTTTCAAAACATGTTTATACATTTTCACTAGACAAAGCATCCGTAAAATGTTGACGAAAACCCGAGAGAGGACCCAAAGTGCTTCTCAAGGAAACATTTGTATTGTGGAATGGACTCTGCAGACGTAGGCCATAAAATGTTCATGTAGATGTTATTTATAGTCTATAGTGAAATTTGGTGAGAGTGCAGGGTGTTTCCTGTGGCTCAGTTCTTCTGAGTCTCATATTTCTTAGCAGCGCTCTTAAAGTAAAAGCTACAAACTACAATGGTAAGCTAGTGTGGGTGTATTAAAAGTAATGGGTGTGTAATTATGAACTTCCATATAATTTATCAATAGTATATGATCTTGTAAGGAGAAGAACTAATAGATTTTCTTACATAGTTGTACAAAGTGATGGAAAGAATAAAATTAAAAGACTAAAAAAAAAAGATAATAAAAAGAAAAAAAAAAAGACTAAGAGTGATATTGATGTTGAGGGATTTTTAAAACACGTCCCATATAAACACAAAAAGAAATAGGAAAGAAGAAAGAGCATAGTGTGATCTCAGATATTTCTAAAACAACTTCACATTAGTGAATTGAGAGAAAAAAATAATATAGTAAAAACACGCTTTTATTTGTAAAGACACTGCGGTCCATTGTCCAGCAAGGCATTTAGGAACCAAAGCATTGCCACATTTCAATGTTAATTACAGAATTTTGGACAAAAAAAATGATACACCATCAGAGGAAATGAAGCTTACAGAGAAAATTTGTAATATTTGTTTTTTTTCCTTCAAGCAAAAGTGTGACAAGTCAAGTACTATATGCAAATGTAATCTATAAAGTGGAAGTGAAATGTTTATGTAAATGACTTGAAAACAGAACTGAGGGACTTCCCTGTGCTTTAACTGTGTGACTACAGCCAGCTGGTTTTGAGTACAGTTGGGTCATCAATGTAGGCCTTGACTTTCATCATTTAGGGGGCAAGGCCATTTGGTTTTTCGGTGTTATAGATTCTGGGGGCTGGGGGTGGGGGGGGGGGGGATTTTAGTTCCATCTATGTGCTGCTTTATTAAAGTAATTAATTTCTTATTTCTCAAATCAAAAATGCTGATATGTCTCTACAGAGCCATTTTTGATGGAATGTTTGATGCAAGGCCTTAAATTTCATCATTTACAGCGCAAGGCCATTTGAACTTTAATATTAGAGAAGGGGAGGCATTTCGGCCATAAATTCAGGCTTTAGATCCTTCATAAAATAAGTACACATCGTACACTTGGCCTAACTGATTAAAAAAAATTCTAAATAAATAAATAGATGCTATGAATACCAACCATGTGGTGCTTTATTAAACAGACTGCACCTATTTCTGAACACATCCATGCTGATGCATGCAGTGCCCCTCATAAAGGAGTGCTTTAGACGATGGTATATTTATTCAATACAGTGAAAATATGGCATTACTTATGAACATTACAGCATTCATTCAGCACTTGTATGTATCTTTTGAAGGAGATTTGAATCTTTAAATCATCACTACAAAATACATATAGGAGTCAATATAAAAAGCTGTTGTGAAAAACATGTCTTTTCAAAGTAATGATGCCTTTGGCCTTCCTGTAGGAACACCAGTCATTTCATCGGTTTACTGAATCTGAATGATCCAGTAAACCAGTGAAATGCTGAAATGAAGGAGCCTTTTCTCTTCACTACAAGGAGCTGACCAAATGCTTAGCATGCTAATACACACTAAAGTAATGCACGCCTGCCTGCTTCAGTGATATGAGTCTGACACAAACATAATTTCATAACTGATACCTGTTATTTCTCTCCAAGTTACTGGGCACTGGACAAGAGGGCAAAAACCTCCCTGAGGGGTATCTCAATGACATATCCTGAGACAAATTCTATGAAGCTGCCACATTAGCACTATCACTCCACTCCCAGAGACTGAACACTGCATCCCTTTAGTTTTCCCTGGTTCCTCTTTAGTCTTCCTCCTGTCTTGCACTTTGATTTTGTTCTGGATGTGGTTGTGCCTTGACTGGGACTCCATTCCATTGTTTGGATACCTTTTCAAAGGATATGAAATAAATATAGTAATAAATAAAGGAAATTCGTATAGTTGCCGCGTGGCTCTGTGCTTCCAGAATCTGAACGTGAGGAGGTGTCAGGGTGGTTGGTGGGTCCAGTAGTGACCCTATCTGTGCTACATGCCAGCATGAGGAGTGGCCTTGTGCAACAGCTGAAACAAACCATCAAATTAGCGACATAAAGAATCAAATCAGTCACAACTGCTACATGATGTTTGGCTTGGGCTGCTGTTCCAGAAAACCTTTGCTTTGAGTCAGTGATCATGCAATGTCACCACTGATGACACAATTATGTTATATTACTCTGGCATACCTTGATGCTTTGGGAAATGGCTCCAGGCAATCCACTAGTTCTGCTTGTTCCTTTGCAGTAAAGATTAAATGAGACAAGTCATGATCACGGTCACATGTATGAAAGCCTTGTTGGGCCAACTTACTCACAGCAGACAGCTGTCTGTGAACACTGCTCCACCTTGTGACACCTCTGACACTGGGGCTAGGTTTTGACCTTGTTTGTCCAAATGTATCCCAAGGCCTCCTTGAACTTGGAGCTGTGGTGCAGAAAACTCACAAGTTTTTTGTGTTTAGCTATTGTTGCCCTCAAGCCACATAGTTTCTCCAGTTCATCTTTCACAATGGGTTGTGGTGAATGTGTGGAGCATGCTAGTTGTCCAAGGTTGGTGTGCAAGATTATGTTTGTTACGTCAGAAAGCAGGCATCCATAGAAAGCAGATTGTTCTGCTGAAGATCATTATCAGTGAACTCTCTAACCCTAGCTCCCCTGTGGGGTGCTACTAATTGCCACATAATACCACACTGTACCACACTGTACCACACTACACCACACTATACCGAACTATTCCACACTGTACCACACTGTACCACACTACACCACACTGTACCACACTACACCACACTGTACCACATTATACCACACTGTACCACACTACACCACACTACACCACACTATACCACACTGTCCCACACTACACCACACTACCACACTCACACACTACAACAGTTCTGAATATGCTCTAGGATAGTTGCTAGGTGTCATGTTTTACCTTAATAAACAATTATAGGAGATAAATCGGTTTTGATGTGGAACAAATGCTGTCTCTGTTGCAGTCAATGACAGGACATTTCATTTAGAAGCCTGTTTTGTTACATTAACGTTTTTTAAGACTGTAAAAATGTTCAAAGGAGAGACAGGACCGCTAAGAACGTACCACACTATACCACATTACACCACACTATACCACACTACACCACACTGTACCACACCACACCACACTGCACCACACTTTACCACGCTGTACCACACTACACCACACTACACCACACTGTACCACACTATACCACACTACACCACACTGTACCACACTGTACCACACTACACCACACTGTACCACACTATACTACACTACACCACACTACACCACTCTACACCACACTATACCACACTGTCCCACACTACACCACACTACCACACTCACACACTACAACAGTTCTGAATATGCTCTAGGATAGTTGCTAGGTGTCATGTTTTACCTTAATAAACAATTACAGGAGATAAATCGGTTTTGATGTGGAACAAATGCTGTCTCTGTTGCAGTCAATGACAGGACATTTCATTTAGAAGCCTGTTTTGTTACATTAACGTTTTTTAAGACTGTAAAAATGTTCAAAGGAGAGACAGGACCGCTAAGAACGTACCACACTATACCACATTACACCACACTATACCACACTACACCACACTGTACCACACCACACCACACTGCACCACACTTTACCACGCTGTACCACACTATACCACACTACACCACACTGTACCACACTATACCACACTACACCACACTGTACCACACTGTACCACACTACACCACACTGTACCACACTATACTACACTACACCACACTGTACCACGCTGTACCACACTACACCACACTGTGCCACACTATACCACACTACACCACACTGTACCACACTGTACCACACTACACCACACTGTACCACACTATACTACACTACACCACACTGTACCACACTACACTATTCTGTACTACTCTACACCACACATGCTGACATGCCAATGGTGTTATACTGGCCCTTGAACAGTGGTACAGAGTGGTACAGTGTGGTGTAGTGTGGTGCAGTGTGGTACAGTGTGGTATTATGTGGCAATTAGCAGGACCCCTACGGGGCTTACTTGCTAAAAAGCACAGAGTCTGACATGTCTAAATAACTAGTGAGAAAAAACAGAATCCACTTTCTTTAGTATGTAACCCCAAGACCTATTCAGCAGACAGGCGAGGATATGCAAGTAACTTGTAACTGTTTTCTTTACGCGTAGTATAAGCAAGAAACAGTTGAGACTGCGAGAGTATGGAAGAGACTATGGTCTCGTCAGAGATCTAGTCCCAGACCAAGACTTTAAATCTTGTCATTCCTCATACTACCTACTAGTTGTGTTCTCATTTATTATCACTCTGTTGTTTTGTAAATTGCCCTCTGGGCTGGCACCTACTGCACGCCTGGCTGGCCTAGAAGGGGTCTCCTCTCTTTGTGGTCCTTCTCAAGATTTCTCCTATTTTTCCCTAACGTCTGGGTTTTTTGAGGAGTTTTTTCTTGCCCGCTATGAGGATCAAGTCAGGGGGTGCCACCCTGCTCTGTTTTGTTGTAATCCTGTGGGCATGTAAAGCCCTTTGAGACTGTAAACAGTGATATTGGGCTCTAAATAAACTTAAACTTGAAACTTGAACTTGAAACTTGAGACCCAGACCCAAACCACAGCTTTATTCTTGGTGTCTTACTCAATACATTGTAAGAAGGGATCAGTGAAAGTGGATGGCATAAACAGAATATATGAAACTGCAGGATCTACCAATGAGAACATCAACAGCTCATCTGTGTGTATTTGATAGATGACAAGTGCACTGTTATGGATAAGAGGACGTAATATTGGCAGAGTGAAATATTCTCCTAATTAATTCTACTTACTTCAGCCATTTAGCTTCAGGAGAATCAGCTGTAAGTCAGTCATTCTCTCATGAAAGCAACATGATTTTGTGTTTTTCTTGTGTACTTTGTACATTGTACAACAGGTCTGCTGTCTTTGTCTCTCACTGTGAGTCTCTGGCACAGTAATACATAGCTGTGTCTTCACTCTTCAGACTGTTCATCTGTAATTACAGTTTACTGCTGGAGTCATCCCTGGAGGTTGTGAATCTTCCCTTTACAGCCCGGGAATAGCTGATAGGAGTACTAGCTGTGCTTATGTTTGCAATCCATTCCAGATCTTTCCCAGGAGCCTGTCTGATCCAGGCTAAATAAAGGTCACTGAATATGAATCCAGGCATTGTACAGGTCAGTTTATGAGATTCTCCAGGTCTTTTAACTATGGTTTCAGACTGAGTGAATGTCTGACAATCAACACCTGTCAATTAGGAAAACAGAAAGTATAAGACAAGAGAAACATCAGCCACAGCAAACATTGTCAAAGATATGTTTCCTATAAATTTAAGAGAAGCTGAGATGTGTGTGTGTGTGTGAGTGTGTGTGTGTGTGTGTGTGTGTGTAGAATCAGGCTGGTTTGAATTGGAAGTGATAGAATACTAAAAGCAAAGCGTAAATCAGTTGCTGTTGATATTTGCCATTAATCTTATACACATTTTCATAGTAATAATGATACAATTAGACAACTGTTGAAAAGCTATCACAGTAAAACTTCACAACAGCCTAAATCAGTTGCCGTTGATATTTGTCATGTATCATGTACATATTATTACAGTGATAAATAAAACTTGATAGGCCTCACTTTTCATCACTTATTATTTTTTCTTACTATTAATTTGTTTGTGTTATTCTGGGAACTAATACCCACAATTAACTGGGCTGGCACAGTGAGGTTTGGCCTTGATCTAAGATGTAGATTTGGACAGTAAATTTCTCTATAGCTCTATGGACTGTAATTCTCTGTGAACTGTAATTCTCTATAAGCTGATCTCTTATGGGCTATAGTTCTACATAAACTTTAATTCTCTATGAACTGTAATTCTTGATAGGCCACAAGTCTCAGTAGGCTGTAATTCTTGATAAGCTGATGTAGGGCGTCCGGAAGATCCGTTCTGTGACTGTTTCTGCTACACACTCATTCCTTTTTCATCCTCAATAGTGAAACTCTGTATAATGACAGTTCTCCTTTCTTACACACTTTAACAATCCTCAGATTTATCACAGAGAATTGATTCATGTGATTTAGAGCAGACATTTGTGCCTCCACTTTAAATGGATCATGTTGAGACTGCACTTGATTAATGTTAAATTTCTCTTGTCTGACCCTGCAGTGCCAGCTTTAGGCCATGCCTTTGGCCTGAGTAAACTCCTTAAACCTGCTATTCTCTGTCTGGTAGATGTACAGACTTTCACTAATCCAGAGTTTATCAGGGCCACACAAAGGACCCTTGTCTTTCACATGCAATATATCTTATAAGCATTTCAATTAGAGGTTTACTGAATGTTGGTAAACAATACTATTGACTATCATGTCTGATAATGTTTCTGATGGAAAAACAGGTGGAAAAGTTTCTCACTCTGACAAAATGTGTGCTTCTGTACCATGATTCATTCATCAGAGCAGTAGCCTGTGGTTTTTGTACAGCTGTTTCACCAGTTTCAGTCACCGTGACCCTCGAGCACAGTCATAAACAGCAGTGTCTTCTGTTCTCAGACTCTTGGCCTCTATGTACTGTGTACTTATGGAGACACCCTCAGTCAGAGTGAACTGGCCTTTCAGAGACTGTATAAATGATAACAGAATTGCTACCAGCATTAACTTTTCCAATCCACTCCAGTGCTTACCCTGGCCTCTGTCTGGTCCAGTGCATATAATATGAAGTCATTTTAAACCCAGAGATTTTACAGGAGATTTTAAAAGACTCACCAGGTCTTTTCACTAGAGCAGGAGACTGATCTAGTCTGATCTCATCACAGTGGGTATCTATTCAATACAAACAAGAACCATAAAAACATTTAATGAATGTTTGAAGTCATGCTTATGCTGAAATTTACTTTAATTTTTAAATATTTGTATTAATCTCTAGTTACCTTGTAGAGAGGCTAACATGATCTCTGGATTCATTGCTGATTTTGTGTAGAGTTGCTGTGGTAAAATAAGCACAGATGTGATCAGTAGAGCTGAATGTGTGTTTATGAAGGGTTATATGGGAATGTGAGTTTGAAAAGCCTGCCCACTGCAGGATTAAATAGAGACAATGAGGAAGCTGGCATCCTTTCTCTTTCCCTTTTCACTCGGTTCTGTCATTACCTCAGATACAGGTTTTTAAATGCACAGTGCAACCATTAAAAAGTAGAATTAACACAGAATAAAGGGGTGGGGCAGTCTGAAGAAACCTCAGAGATTTTGTTGATTTTTTTACTGTGATAAAATGGTAAATTTATGGGGACAAGCAATGAGCTGTTACATTTTTGTACAAACTCTTTTATTTCTGAGAAATGTTTTATTTTGAAAATGACTCATGAGATTTATTTACTAGTGTAACAATATCACCAGGAAGCCGGACGCAAGTGCAGTGTTGATTGTATTTTAATGAAAACCAGGCGAGTACACAAACTCCAAAACAGAACGGAAAATAAACAGGAAGCAACACAGAGTGACACAGAAAGTGTCCAAAACAGTCTCACAGCGTTAAGAATACACATAGGGTACGTGTAGACTTCGCAACGAAGGGGAGAAACTGAGGCGTTAATAAAGAGGGGAAAATCAGGGAAAACAAAAGTGAACACAGGTGTGGATGATGAAGGGACGGGCCGATGATTAGTAAACCGGCGACGCCGATCGCTGAATGGCTGGAGTCGGTGCGGGAGGAGACGAGGTCATTACAACTAGACCACAGAGTTACCTTCAAGTTTAAAAAAGAAAAGTTAGCTAAAAAAAAGTTAAAAAGTTTACAACATATTTACACCTTTAAAACATGTCACCTACATTCTCATATGAGATTTTGTGTTCAAAACAATCCTCAAACATTTTGTCTTGATTCTTTACAAACACCAGTGTATTTATAGGATTTAGTCACCATATATTTAATCCAATTACAGACAAGCAGTAGTCATTTTGAAGCCAGAGATTTTACAAGAGATCTTAAATGATTCTCCAGGTTTTTTAACAACAGGAGGGTGATCCAGTCTGGGGGGTATTTCAGGAAGCAGGTTTAACAAACTCTGAGTTTAATCCTGAACTCTGAGTTGATGAACCCTGAAATGGGAAACTCAGAGTTTTCGGTTCCAGAACGGCTGATCTGAGTTAGTTTAATCAACTCTTAGTATGTTCACCCCGAGTTAAGCGCGTGCATGACGACTATAAAAAGCCATCATCAATGGAGCTCCGATACTGTGATTCACCATGGCAACCGGTGAGAAAAAAAGATCATCATACTTCATCCCAATGGAGCTCGAAATTCTGATGCGCGCCTATACTGAATATGAGCACATTTTCAGAAAAAAAAAAAGCAACACGGCGGCAGCAGCAAAGGAGCAACAACTAGCTTGGGAGACAATTGCTGCACAAGTCAATGCGTAAGTTTGAGGGCGGTAGTCTATTCATTTAACATTTAACTACACTTTCCTTTAATATTACAGGTGAAAGTGGTGGAATGTTATTGAATAAAGTTCTATTTTCATTTAGGTGCAATCCCATGGGCACAAAACGGACTTGGCAGCAGTTGAAAATGAAAACATAGTTCAAACAGGTAAGACATATTTTGCTTAGGCCTATAGGCTCATGATTGTACCTCATTTTGGTTTAAATCATATTTCACATATGAAACAAAGTAAATGTTATTCGGTGTTTATTTCAACTTTGAATGGCTTTAACCCCCAACAGTATGCTGTTCTAAGACACCTAAATGCCTTGTCGCCTAATATCCTGGTTAGCAGGTTTGTGTTCTATTCAGCTAACAGAAAGAAGGCAGAGGCCCGCAAAACGGGTGGAGGGCCACCACCACGACCTCTGACAGAGGCAGAGGAGCTGGCCCTGAGTCATAACACTGGGCGACCAGTGGCTGAAGGCATCCCCGGAGGGAGCTCATCTGAGCCAGTTACCCCCCAGGACACAAGTGCCTACAGAAGATGTGTGTGTGTGTGTGTGTGTGTATGTATGTGTATATGTATATGTATGTATGTGTGTGTATGTATATATATATATATATATATATATATATATATATATATATATAATTTTTTTTTCCCAGTGTATGTGTACATACATGTATTGCTTTTTGGGGTTTTCCCTTTCTCCCAACAGTCACTGATGGTGTCATCAGTCTTGTTGAGCCTCCTGCCACTAGAGAACTCCCACAGAGAGGGATTCAGAAAGGCCTTCAGAGGTATACATCTTAATATGTATGGTGGTGTTTTCTTGTGATTTTACAAGTAAACAAACCAGACCAAAAGTGCGCTTGGAGAAAAACTTTATGTGGTGGTGGAATCTGGCAGTAGGTCTGCTTGCGCCGCAGCTTAACTCAGAACTGTTAGTGTGATCGGCCTTTTATACCATGAAGCAAACAGACAATAGGTGTACAACATTGCTTGATGCAAATCAGAATCTAGGTGTTAATGCTAAAGTCCCCTTTTCTGTGATGGCTGCCATTCGCCCATTACCGGTTGTATTTTGCCTTAATCAGTTGCTCTTGGCTCCAACAGTAACGTGGCGCCAAAGATGTGAAGCTGTCTTTGTATCTATGGTAAGACCATCAGGTTAAACAGTTCTCTTATCCTGAACCATGTCTATTCGGATGTCACTGTAATCTTACAGTGGCTACTGATATTTGTGTCCTCATTTTAAATGTTTTCACTTTCATGTGTGGAATTCAGTTTAAATGTACATTGAAGTGATGAGAATGAATGGAAAAGAAACTTGCATGTTCTTATCCTTTTTAACAGAGCATGACTGAGGATTACCAGGAGGGTCCATCAGTCTCCACAGCACAGATTAACACAGTGAGCTGTTAAGCAAATCCCTGGTTAATTCTGCATGTAGAACTGTAGAATTTAATGTCATCCTTATGTGTTACCAGTAAAGGAGTTGTACAGAATGCATCTCATCAGGAAAATGGCAAAAACTGATTTTGAAATTGCATACTTGGAGCGTCAGATTAGGAAGGCCGATCTTGAGATTGAAATATTAGAACACCAGTTAGAGGTGGGTGCATGGTCACAGGTGAATTCATTGTTGAAACAATGTAAATATAGTAATTGTTGCTTTTACAATTGTAGGAAATAAAGAAGACCAAATAAAATGTCTTTTTTTTTTTTTTTTTTAAATTTCTGGGGATGGTGGTCTTTTAATCTGCAAAATGATTGTGGCAAATTATGTCTCTGATGGCTCTTCCATTTGGGACATCGGGAGGGAGGATAGGGTGGTCTTCCTCAGGGTCATCCATTTGTACGGCAGGGTGTTGCTGTCCTCTAATTGTGGCAATATTATGGAGAACAACACATGCCACAATAATGTCACACGCCATCTCTGGGGTTACCCTGAGTTTACGCAGACACTGGAACTGGGCTTTGAGCATGCCTATTGTCATCTCTACCCGGGCTCTAGTTCTGCAGTGGGCCACATTGAAACGTTGTTGGGGGGCCCAGCTCAGGGTCTGGGTAAGGGCTCAACAGAGAAGGCTGGCAGGGGTACCTTCTGTCACCAAGTAGGTGGCCATCAAACTCTCCTGTAAATATAGTGGATACATTGAGGGTGTTAAAATAGGAAGAAATGGAATGATATTTGTAGGAGGCTTTACTTACCATTAGCAAATCTGTTGCTCAGTGTACACTAATGATACATTCGTGAGTCATGGACAAAGCCGGGCCACTTAGCTTCAACATTAGAGATGAAGTGTGCTGCATCATATATGATCTTGACAGTGCAGAGAATGAGGGGTATTAGTTGCAATACATTGTGATGTATAGTCTTTGTAAGACAGTAGTCAGTGTACCTGCACATTAATGCTGTGGATCGACTTTCTATTCACATAGTCTCCTTCATTAACTGAAGGAGCAGTGATGGGGATGTGTGTGCCATCGATGCAGCCGATGACACTGGGAAACCCTACAACATAAAAACTAACTACTGATCCCAGGCTGAGCTCGCAGCAGAATATCATGAATAGAATACAATTTAAAATATTGTCATTAACTGAACGATTTCTACATCAGTCACCTGCAATCCTGTGGAACTCTTCTTTGATAGTCCTTACAGGTTTGTGCCCAGGAAACACAACAAAAATGTGGAGGAGTCGTTTAAGTGCGAGGGACACTTTTCTCACGGCTCTACAAACTGTTGATTTGCTAACATACTCTGCGTCGCCAATGTTGTAGAGAAAACTCCCGTTTGCAAAAAAACGAAGAGCAACGCAAAGAATTTGCTCTGATGTGAGAGCACGTCCACGGTGTGTAATGTTACATATGTAAGACCGGAGAATATTGTTCAAATAAATTATAGACTGTAACGAAAAACGGTAACGCTCGATGAGGTACTCCTCAGGAAATGAAAGTACATCTAACCGGGGTCTCAAAATCCTCTCCCGATGTAAGGCAAGGCGAATAATTTGGGCTTCAATGTCGATAGGGTTTGCGATGAAAGGACACGCCTTTTTTCTCGGCTGCTTCAGGTTCAGTCGGAGGGAGGAGCTAGGGAGAAACTCAGGGTTTGTTGAAGAAAACCTGCTAGCGAGCAGGTTAGGTTCACACAGTCAGTTACCACGGTAACTGAGCCAGAGTTTGAGTTACCTCGCTTTCTGAAACAGAAAACCCAGAGTTTCCTTCATCTCAGGGTTAACAAACTCAGAGTTTTCACTAAACCCGCTTTCTGAAATATAACTAAATAATTTCATCTGCAGGTTATACGACAGATGTCTACACGACACTTCTTCAATGAATACAGTAAAAACTATATAAAGTGTAGTTGTTGATGGTTAATTTGCATAACCTGTTCTCTATAGGCTGACACAGGGATTCAGGAAGATCTGCTTTGTGGGCCCTTTTGCTACACACTAATTCTTTTTTCCTCGTAATGACAGAACTTCTGTGTAATGACACTTTATATTTCTTACACATTTAAATTAATTCTTAGATTCATCAGAGCTCTGTTATATGAATTAGAGAAGTTTGTATACATATGAATGAACTTTTTTTTTTAGAAGTCTTTGTATGTATGCCACTGCACACCTGATATTCAACCTCCCAAAACACTCTCATGTCACTCCGCTTCTTACTGCTCTCCACTAGCTTCCGGTAGCAGCCCACATCCAGTTCAAGACACTGGTGCTGGCCTACCAGGCAACAAGAGGCTTCACCCCATCCTACCTTCAAACCCCTCACATCCCAAATGGAGCTCTCTGCTCTACCACCTCTGGTCAGCTGGTGGTCCCCTCACTTCAGGAACCCGGCAGCCATGCTTCTCAACCATGCCTCTACTCTGGCATTGCTCCGTGGTGGTGGAACAACCTTCCTCACTCAGTGAGAACTGTGGAATCTCTTGCCACCTTCTGAAGGAAACTGAAAACCCACCTCTTCAGAACCCACCTGTCCCCCACTGCCTAATCTCCCTTTCTATGTCACAAACCAAAAAAAAAAACTACATATATTTTCAGCTACTGTAGAATTCTCCCTTGTCCCCACTTTTCTGAATGCACTATGACTTGTTGTACATACATTCAAGAAAAAGTTCAGGTCAGTCTTAATTGAATCATTACATTAGGATAAATAATTAAGCCATTGGTCATACTGTATGTGGACTTGATTTAGCTGTGAGAGCACTGTGACATTCCTTTATTACCCATAATGTCATTTGCAGTTTGACTGTAGGCCGAGTCACAGGTAACATCCCAGTCTTACTATGGGAGTGGTTTATCTGTCTCCATGGTGCTGAGCAATGGGTCATGTGTATGTAAAACAGCCACAGCCACAGCCACATGTTGTTAAATGTTAAAACTGCACTGCTTAAAGTGAATTTCAGCTGAACTAACTTCCCTGAAACCCTTCCATGTTCCTCATGAAATCCTGGAAAGTATAGCTTTATGTCACCCCCTGCAACCCTGATTAGGATAAGCGGCTTAGATAATGAGTGAGTGAGTGTTATAATCAAACATTATAAATTGGTGGAGAAATGGGGAAAATAAGGAAATGACTGACTGCAGGATTCAAATTACGGGGAGGATTGGGGAGGTCTGGCCTCTCTAATTAACCCCCCCAAAAGAGGTAAAAACAATAGTTCAGGGGGGTCGAAACATTTATATATCCTATGCTATAGCCATTGAGAAAAAGTTGACCCCCCCAATTGTCATTGTATAATTTGCACTCTGACTGCATGACTCCATTTAGTTGCTCTACAGACTTTATTCCCCTAAAGCTCTTACTATGCACTTCCTCCTTTTAGTTTTTGTACATCCGTTTGCAGCAGTGTAATCACAGTGAATCTCTTGCACTGTAATAAACTGCTGTGTCCTCAGTCTTCAGTTGATTCATATGAAGGTAAAAATTAGAGCTGTCCTTGGATGCTGTGAACCGGCCCTGCACTGCCTGGGCTGTGCTCTTGTAAGAATCAGAATAATAGTAAATTATCCATTCCAGTCCTTTTCTAGGAGCCTGACGGATCCAGAACATGTTAGTGCCACTCACACTAAATCCACTGCAGGCACAGATGAGTTTGTGGGCCTCACTTGGAGACGCAACCACTGACTGTTCAGACTGTTTGAGAACAACCTGACACTGGACACCTGTAGGAACACACAGACAAATTTATTCATACAGTGATAAAACTGGGACTATTTTCATGTTCTCAAATTTATTTCACCAAAACCAAAAACTCACAGGAGCAGTTGTAACAGCAGAGAAAAGGGAACATTGTTTATGCTGATGTTGAGTTAGTGAGAGCTGTTCTTGACGAGAACTTTCAGACCATTGCTGTTTAAATAGTGAACATAATGAAGAATTCCGTAGATTTGCATTGATACATGGGTGTCAAATAGTAAAGTTACATGCGGAGATCAGTCAACTGGCATAAACAGGATATATGAAACCACAGGATCCACCAGTGAAAACATCAGCAGCTCATCTGGTTTTATTTGATAGACAAAAAGTGCCCCCTTGTTGATAAGAAGAGATACTGTGGACAGAGTGAAATTTGCTCCAAATTTGTCGTACCTACTTAGCTTTAGCAGAAAGGGCTGCGAATCGCTAGTTTTCTCATGAAAGCAGTACAAGTCTGTGATCTTCATATTCACATTATTGTTCACACTGTTCATCTGTAAATACAGTTTACTGCTGGAGTCATCTCTGGACTGGGTCTAGTAAGTGGTATAGCTATAAGTAACTGTTTCTATTGTGGTGCCTAGCTGAATATTCTCTGTAATAACAGAATGCTCCCAGTATTGAGATAACGGTCTCATCAGAATGGACATTTCTCTATCTTGTGCATTATTCCATGTAAGGCATATTGACCCCACTCTCAGATATGGGTTAAAGGTGTTTGCTATCTGTGACAGACAAGGTCAAAGGCCTTATGGAGCATGGGTATATCTTTGCAAGAGAATTTTTTTTCTTTAGTCATAACATCATGACGATGCCCAACACTATCAATGCAACCTGTTCCAGACTTAGGAATTAGGAAAAGAATAGGCCTTTAGAAATGTCAGAACTTATTTATATTTCAACTTTTGTATTATTAATTTAAACAAACTGAGAACTCACAAGATGCAGCTGCCAGCAGCAGTAACAGTGGTAGATTTGTCCTGAACAAACTAGTCTGATCTGTTTCTGTCTGTTCTCCTGAGATCAGGGACTGCTGTTGGTTCATTAATACACAGACATTGTAAATAAAAGCAAGAGGTCTAATTTGCAGAGAGGGACAGTAAATAATATCCGACCGAGGGCACATATTATGATTATAGTACCCTTTATGTCAATATTATAGCACTTTATGCCACCTAGTGGTAATGTGGGATCAGCGGATTCTAATTCACTCACTCATCTCACTCATTATCTAAGCCGCTTATCCTGATTAGGGTCGCGGGGGGTGCTGGAGCCTATCCCAGCGCACATAGGGCGAAAGGCGGGGAAACACCCTGGACAGGTCGCCAGCCCATCGCAGGGCAGACACACAGACAAACACACTCACACACACATTCATACCTAAGGGCAATTTAGTGTCTCCAATTCACCTAACCTGCATGTCTTTGGACTGTGGGAGGAAACCGGAGCTCCCGGAGGAAACCCACGCAGACACGGGGAGAACATGCAAACTCCACACAGAAAGGACCCTGAGCACCCGGCCAGGAACCGAACCCGAAACCTTCTTGCTGTGAGGCAACAGCGCTACCCACTGCGCCACCGTGCCGCCCGATTCTAATTCAGGTTCTTTTAATTTATTTTAAGAAAATATAATGGTATTGGCGACTAACTAGTCAGGAACAGGGTCTAGGGAAACGGGGAGCCAAAGTGCGTGTCTGTTGATCGCAGAATTGTGCTTGGATCTGAAGAGCAGTGTTAAAGGAGAAGGGAAGAGGGATAAAAGATCTAAATAGATAAAAGAATCTAAAATGCAAAAACACATTTATGATTTTGTTTGTATGTGCATGAGTGTGTATATGTGTGTGTTAATTTATGCCATCCTGATTTTTTTACTTTATGTCAAAATCCATATACATAGTTTTCTTTTTTAGGCAGATCCATATTCCATTCACTAACAACAAACTGTTTTGCTTTTTTGTTTGTTTGTTTTGATTTGTTTTGTTTTGTTTGGTTTGGTTTTGTTTTTGATAAGTCAGCTTTATGGCTATTTATCACTAGAAGCGCCGTGCCGGTTTGACCTACTTATACCTTGAAGTGCCGAGTGCTGGTCATTTGACCACTGTGACTTCCTACTAGTAGCGCTGTGCTGGTATTACCTACTTTTAGCGCAGCTAAGCGGTCAAAAGCCCGCTGAGTCTTCAGACAAGGACACTGTTGCTGACAAATAATGATCGCTAGGTGGTGCTTTTTGCACAAAGCAAATAGTTTGCTCACAAGACCAACTTGCGTTCGGCCGAAGTATCATTCATTTGATTGTTGATAGTCAGTGATTATTTCATTAGAACGTTTGTTGTCCAGCTCTTCCATCATTCAGCATAATGTTTTGATTGCTTATTTGTGGCAACCGTGTTTCCAAAGGCATAAATTCTGGAAGAAGTCTTGATCAAACTCGACTGGGAAAACCATCCGAACAAGACTAGGCAAGACTAGCTCAGCCAACATTTTCATGGTATTTCATGGCTAAATATTTACTCTTCTGCCTTGGAGAATTAATTTATTATAAAATTAGTTGGCACGTTGGTTGGCAGTTGGTCAGTTGGTCTGTAAATGCGTAGCCCGACTTTGTCAACATTCAGTTGTCAACTGACAATGATCGCGTCGTGGCCCCTAGTCATTCATTCATTGTAAGGGCACGGTCCAAGTAGTGCAAAAATTAGAGACAATTGTCATTGTTAATTAACTACTGTTGTGACAGATTTAGACATTCTAATTGTTGGTCGACATGTCATAATCGTAACTATACAATCTTTTGCATTACAAAAAATATCAAGTTCTTTGTGTGCAAAAAGAAGAGGTCTGTGAGGCCCTTTAGGGGCTGCATGTAAGATAAGGAGGGGGCCTCTGCCAGTGCACTGTGGTCATTAACAAAGCATGGAGACGGTGAAACGTTCAAGGTTACATGGTATGTCTTGTTCCACTACTGAGAGGGGCAGTAAATATCGGTGACAGGTTATGCTTGTTGTAAAGGGAGAATATGAAATAATATATTGCAGTGTGGATGGGGAATCTGCGAGGCTGGGGCGACAGGGACACCCAACTGCAAGGAGATGAGGCAATGCATATCCTTTTTGGGGAATTGATAAGAATATGTATAAGAATCTGTGCTTTGTGAGAATTGCTTCAGTCACTCACCAGGACCTGACACAGTTTATTGCATGCTCTTTGAACTGCACAATAAACTTATACTGCATTAGATTCCAGATTGGACTTCTATTTTTTTGTTTCAGGACAGGTACCAGTGTGATGTTGGGACTCAGTCATCTGGCCCTGACTTTGTAGTCTCTCCCACAGGTCCTGGCCTGATTCTATCCAGGAAATTTCATATATGCTCATCAAGCAATCTAGCATCACCAACAGGTCAAAGTTGGAGGCACATTCACACATGACTATTTAGAAGCATATGAGGAAAATTAAAAAATGAGGCGATACTGGAGTCTTTGCATCAAGCCGAGGACATCGCAATCAATCACGTCAATCTCTGCCATGCTGGATTTTCAGACATCTTGGATTTCATAAAAAAGTGTGTGTTTTTTCGCTACTCCATGGACAAACTTTGTCCAATCTTCACCAAATTTGTCACAGATGATCTTTAGACTAAGCCTCGCAAAAGTTATCACGTCGAATTTTGATTTTCCAAAGCATTCGACAATAACAGCCAATCAAAACTGGCAGTGAAGCTGCCAAATAGGAAGTCGGCCTATATCTCAGCAACACTTTGATGTATCTACACTAAACTTGGTGGCCTGACTCAAGACCCTGCCTGAGGGGAGTCTAGAATGAAATTGCCCAATTTTACCACTTGGGGGCACTTTAATAAGGAAAAACATGGTTTTGCTCATTACTCCTCACATTCTTAGTCTAAAATCATGATTGTTATTTGAATTCATTCCTTTTTTATCCTCAGGTCTGGACGACAATTCAACAATTACTTCAGCATGCTTGGCCCCCTCATTGCTGCTTGCAGCTATATTTCATTCATTGTCATTTTACCTATTTCTACTCCCTTTCTGCCCTGTCTGACCTGTCGTCTGTCAGTTTACCTGATTTTGAGTTTGTATAAATTACGCTGCCTTTTTTCTGCTTCTGTCTGAAGTCTTATATTTGTAATGCTGAGTTGCATCCTGCCTTGTTTAGTCCAAGCTTTGTCTCACATGATACCTTGTAAACCCGCCTGCCTGTCTGTCCGCCTGCCTGTGTATCCTATATCCTGTCTTGTATCCAAGTATGTGAGTGCTGTTGTTTTACTGTTCCGTGAACCTGTTCCGGTGTTCTGATTTATCTGGTGTTCCAATAATTCTGGTGAATTGTACATGTATCCAGTCTCTCACTTGGTTTGTGATGCATATTAAACAAATATTTCAAATCATAATTGAAATTTCCTTTGGAAAATAATGTCATGCATAAATTCATAGAACACATGTTGGACGTTGTGCTGTAAGTAGTGTCATGGTGATCTGTGTTTTAATTTATATTCAGCTTTCAGTTTTTGTTGTTGTTGTTTTATGAGTATGAAATGTATGTTCACCTCATTGAATTCTTTCCAAAGTACACAAAATTACTCTCCACAAAATGACTGATTAAAAAGCATTGTCCAGCTATTTAATATAAACACAAGTAATGACAGTTAAAAGACATGTAGTTAAAACACTAAGTGTTTTAATTAAAACACTTACAGGTGTCTCTGTACCTCACTTTTCATCAGTAAGGGTATTTTCTTCCTTTAATAATGTGTTTTGCTAGAATGTCTGTGTCTCCTGGTGTATGTTTTTAACACTTGGGCTTTCAGCTTAAGTCCCAAAAGACTGCAGTTGTTCAGGGGTTTTTGTATGTTATGGTGACTGGTTTGAAACACAGTCGTCTTCGAGTGCAGTAATAAACAGCTGTGTCCCCAGACTGTAGATTCTGCCCACGTAAAGATACTGTGCTGCTGGACGAATCTTTTGAAATGCTGAACTTGTTTTTCAGAGAATCTGTCTGATAGATATCCCCACCTCCCCATATGTGAGCAATCCACTCCAGACTTTTCCCTGATGGTTGTCTGATCCAGGCTGTGGCATAGCTATTGTCAGTAACAGAATACCCAGATACTTTACAGGTTATTGTCAAAGGCTCTCCTGGCTTTATGACCATTGAGCCTGGCTGAGTGAAGTCAACACATTTTACACCTGTGAAATAAATTAAATGTTAAAGGAAAGTGAAGAATCACAAACCACATAATCATTAAATTTATCTTACATTCAGTCACAAATGCTGTGCACAAGTTTTGTGATCACTGTTGTAATAAAACTCACAGGATGCAGCTGCCAACAGCAGTAGTACAGATGCAGGGAACATGGTTTCTTTTCAAGCTGTAAATAGCTCTTTCTAAGACCATCTGAGAAAGGAGGAACAGGCAGCTCCTTTTAAAAGAGAGTGATGATGCTGTAGAGAGTGGTTTTGCATATAGACAAACAAAGCCATCAAAGCCTTTAGTGTCAAAACTGATTTCCTCTTTGTCAGGAACCTAAGAGATTCCAAATGCTCCTGTGTTTTGGCTGGTGACCTAGCTGAGTGGCCCGGACTGGGACAAAAAAACACATCTACTGTCACATTATCAGCTTTACTCATTGCTTCATTTATATAGCAAGAGAAAAATCTGTTCATATTGCAAATATTTGTGCGAACTCTCCACTGTGAGTTGACAGTTTACACTTGACACGAAATGCTGCCTATAAATTCGTATAAAAAGTTGTGAAAGGTTGAGTTTTTGTTGAGGTTTAGCATTCATAACAATTCATAATTTTTTTTGTATGATGCCATACAGGTTTGTCACTCTATCAAAGGTACGTTTCTAATTAATGAAATTACTATTACTATTACTATTTTTGATGGTAAAATCATTTTGACAGTTAGCCATCTAGCTTTGGTCACAAGCCCTGTTCTCGAACCTTTAGGCCACAGCTGCCCAAACGTGGTCCTTTGGAAAGAACCCATTAGAAATGCACTAAGCTATTATCTACAAAAGTACATAGAAAACTACTAGAAAACTATACGGTTAGGGTTAGGGTTGGGGTTAGGGTTGGGCTTGGGGTTATGGTTAAGGTTAAGGTTGTTGCCATCTAGTTTCCTAGTAGGTTACTATGTACTTACCAGAAAATTATTTGGTGCTTCCTATCCTAATGACTGTATTGAATTACCATCTCATTTCTTAGTTAATACCTGGCAATTAGCGGACTGTAAAATAACCAATTAACCCCTGGTGACCCTTCTACCTACCCTCAAGTCCTTTAACGGTCATTAACATTGTACAGTATAAAAAGTTTCAGAGTTACAGAAATTAAACCCAGAGGCTGTACAAGTCAGTTTATGAGATCCACCAGTTTTAATGATCGCCAGTTCAGACTCAGTCAGTTTCTGATCCATTACTTCTGTCAACAAAAAGTATTTAAACATAATTCTGTGTCCTCGTTAGTATGGTGGTGAGTATACCCTGTCATGCGGGAGACTGGGGTTTGATTCCCCGACGGGGAGCAGCAGCATCTTTAGTTGTAATGGTGGTGCAGAGAGATAAGGAGACCAGACTTCGCAGTGTCCTTGGATCAAATCTCCCTCTGACCACTCTTCACTCGTTGGGCCAGGCTAAAGGTTAGAGGGCTAAAGGTTAGAGAACTGGGCTTGTGATCGAAAGGTTGCCAGTTTGCCACTAGAAGCAGTGAGCACACACAGGGGGAGCACGAGCAGTGGGCAGTCACAGTATCGGGCCTGGGGAGCAGTTGGAGGTTAAATGCCTTGCTCAAGGGTACCTCAGCCTTGGGTGTTGAGGGAGGGGAAAAGCACTGTGCATCCACTCCCCCTGCCCAAGAAGTACTACTCTATTGATCCCCATGGGGAATTTCATCCTCTGCATTTAACCCATCCTATAGACACACACTAGGAGCAGTGAGCACACACACACTAAGAGCAGTGCGCAGCTGCTCGGGGCCCGGGCACCAACTCCAGTCCTTTTGTCAGTATCTTGGTTGAGGGCAATGACAGGAGTATTAACCCTAACTCCTCTGGTCAGCCTATAGTATGGAGAGGGGTGCGATCTGTCTGGTCCAGTTTGAGGTGAAAATACCCCGCGGACTCTCGGCAATTTAACTCGTAATGTCTACTCCTCTCAGCCAACATATAAGGTGAGGTAGAATGGAGTCACTGCAATCTGGCCGGTGCAGCGCTTACAACTAAGATGCCCCGTGGACGCTCTGTAGTTCAACGAGAGAGGTGCAAGCGGAAACAAAACGTGTTCTGCCTATATCTGTGGCTATAGACAAAGAGGTATAGCAATACATCTATCATTTGAAAGCGAAAGCAATCGATCGCCTCTCAGCTCTAACCTTTCGGAGCTCTAACACTGCCTAAAGCGACGAGTATGGCGCAGCCTGTCTCCACAGACTTTTAAAAGTTTCATGTCAATGTCTAACAGGAAACTTCTTTTACCTTTATTCTCTCAAACAATGAGGAGGGCAACAATAAAATGCACACAGAAGCTGAAAAAGTATGATAACAAATTCCTCTGGCCATCCACACTCAAAAAAATAATTTGTTGAATGAACGCAATTGAAACATGCCACACCTTTGCATCTAAACGAATCAAGTAAAACTAATCTGTCTTTATTTTGTTCTATGAATACAACATACATTTGTTGATGTAACGTAATCATTTCATTTAAGTTCAATGTATTTGCTTTGCACTGAATACAAATGTTTGTAGACCTAAGCCTAGTCAAATGAGCTAGTACATTGTTTGTCTCCTCTACTAATATCAAACCTGTTGGATGACTTAATACAATATTTATCTGTTTTAGCTTCACCAAGACAGACTAATCTTACATAGATATACACAAAACACATACCATTGAATGTTCCATTTAGTTTTACTGCCTTTTCTACATATTCTCTTTTTTTACTCCAATCAGTAAAAAAAGTGCTTCTGGGGATAACAACGTTGCCAGTAATCCATTTAGCATAAATTCTTCTTATTAGTCATATCACAGATTAGAGAACTTCAAAGTTCAAGTATAAATATGATGGGAGAGGAGTATGTCTTTCACAAAGACAATTACATACACGGTACATACTTAACGTTAAAAATATCACAAGCACTAATTAACACAACACAAAGACTAAATGATAAACTATCAAATAAAGAGTGTACTAGACACAAAAGGGAAACATAAACTGAACAATAACAAACTGGGTCTAGACAGCGGTCTACTGCCCCAAGGCATGCTGGGAAGCTCCGCCTATCAACTAAGAATATGGAGCATGCACCGTAGCTAGCAATTCTTGTGTCATTGATCCGAAGTAACTCATCCTCCTTGAATCAATATAAGCTGATCTGGTTCATCAGAATTTTTGCTGCTTTACAATAAACAAGCCAGAATGAATCATGTAACAAACATAAGCACAATACATTCATATTATACAAGCATATTTCTTTTCTGGTAATAAAACAAAAGCCCTTGTTGAGTTTTTTGAGCGTATGAAGAAGAAAAGGCATCGTGTGATCTCAAATATTACTAAAACAACTTCACATTAGAAAAAAAAAAATACTATAGTGAAAACACGCTTTTATTTGTAAAAACTCTCCAGCAAAGCACTTAGGAACCAAAGCATTGCCACATTTAAATGTTAATTACAGGATTTGGGACAAAAAAATGATACACCATCAGAGGGAATGAAGGTTACAGAGAAAATTTGTAATATTTGTTCTTTTCCTTCAAGCAAAAGTGTGACAAGTCAAATATTTTATGGAAATATGTTCCATAAGGAGGAACTAAAAGCTTTATTAAAATTACTTGAAAACAGAACTAAGGGACTTCCTCATGCTTTAACTGTGTGACTACAGCCAGCTGGTTTGAGGACAGTGATGACCCAGCAGGCCTTGACTGCCATCAGGGGCAAGGTCATTTGGTGTTCGATATTAGAGATTCTGGGGGGGGGCATTTTGAGTCCTATCTATGTGCTGCTTCATTAAAGTAATTTATTTCTTATTTCTTAAATCAAAAATGCTGATATATCTCTACAGAGCCTTTCTTGACAGAGTATTTGGCACCAGGCCTTAAATTTCATCATTTACAGGGCAAGGCCATTTGACCTTTAATATTAGAGATTCTGGGGAGAAATTTAGGCCATAAACCAAACTCAGGCTTTAGATCCTTTAACAAATAAGGACACACTATTCATGTGGCTCAATTAATTAAAAAATATCCCTAAAGCTGCTGTACTCTACAAGATTTCTAGATAAATAGACAGATTCTATGAATCAAAAGTATGTGCTGCTTTATTAAACAGACTGCACTTATTTCTCAAATCATCCATATAGTGCTAATAAAGCTGTTCAAGATGTCTCACTACTCTTCATTTATGCCCACCGCTAAAATTTATAAAGTGCCTTTCATAAAAGAATGCTTTAGACAATTGTATATATCATTCAATACAGTGAGGGAGATATGAATCTCTAAATCATTCAACAAAATACACATGGAAGAACCTGAACTCAACTGAATAAACTGTTGAACTGTGAAAACCATGTCTCTTCCACAGTAAAGATGCCTTTGGCCTTCCTGTATGAACACCAAATACTTCATCAGTTTTATTGAGTCTCCCCAAAAGGTTTAGTTAACATCACTGTGCTGCAATGAAGGAGCTTACATTAACTACCAGTTAGCTAACTTCACTGCCTAGCTAATGTTTGATCTATCAGCTAACTTGAGTGGCTCGCAAACATCAGTCACATTGACAGCAATGTTAAAGTTGATTATGCGTATATAACCATCATTGCTAGTCAGTGCCTTCACTGTAATTAATAGCACTAGCTTTATTTACATTAGAAAATCACTGCAAGTTAACCCTCACCACACAAAAACTATTAGCTTGCTTACCCTCTGAAGTGTGGTCATCACTTGTACAGCTTGTCCTGTGAGTATTGGGTGTGGGTGTCAGTTAGGATTGTTTGATTAGATCATATATTTTCTACTTTCTTTTTGTTGCTTATTGGTTTGTGCTTTTGTTGCGTTTCTAACCAGGAGCGATTTTTTTTTTTTTTTGAAGATGGACGATGAAATTTGGATTTGAATAATATTGGGTGCCACCCTTGCACTAGTACCTTTGAGGATTGTATCTGTGAGTAGGTCTTAGCACTTTACCAGCCCAGTGGTTAGTTTTTAAGGGCAGTAAAACTTGTTCAGCCTCAGCTGCATCCCACAATGGTCCATCCTGAGTTCTCCAGAGTCACTGTTTGTTCAGTCCTCTGTGGAGACAACCTCCATCCACAGGAGTGAGACCTCAGAAGTACTGGGAGCTAGACATGTCTGTTCCCCATTTACTGGTGAGTGTTCAGGTTACTGTGAGAGATCCCAAGAGGTAAGCCTATGGAAAGCGACTGCAGAGAGAGCATCTTAAGTTTCAGTATTGCTGTGGTAGCCTTTTCATAGCAATTACTCTGATATGCCCTTAAATGTATGAATAGGGTGATTTTCAAAGTGTAAAGATCCACTCTCCCTAACATTGCCCAGATTGCTTTGGGAAGCAGCTACTGTCACACAGTTAGGTTTCCTAGCCCGGAGTGAGTGAATGACAAACTGTTAGAGGTTTCCTCTTAGATATGATGACTGAATTTACTCACTGTATACTGCAATGGAAATATTTTGATGAATTTTGCTGGGGAATTTTGCTCATTGGACTGCTTTAAAGGCACACTTTAAAGTAAAGCTCACTGTTTGACGCTCTGCCACTCCCCCAATTAACAAGACTTCATCCATTTTTCTGTGTACAAAAGAAGGGAAAGGAACATAACAGGGAGGTATCCTCTCCCATTACTGCTGCCTGGACAAATGCTATATATACATAAAAATAATGTATATACGTGTGTGTGTGTGTGTGTGTGTGTGTGTGTGTGTGTGTGTGTGCTGCACTGTAGAAATATATCAGTGGTGTATGGTGGATTTTTCACTTAGGCAAGCAGAGGTCAGACACCCCCCCCCCCCCCCCAGGTATCTAGATATCCACACACGGTGCATATATATATACACACACACACACACACACATATATATATATATATATATATATATATATATATATATATATATATATATATATATATATATATATACACACACATACAGAGGTGGATAAAGTAAACAACTCCATTACTTGAGTCAAAGTATAGATACTCCTGGTCAAATATTACTCCACTACAAGTAAAAGTTGTTCAGTTCAATTTTTACTTGAGTTAAAGTACTGGAGTACTTGCTTTTAGAAATACTTAAGTATTCAAAAGTCTAATGACTCTTAAACAACCTACTGAATGCACTGACTTGCTTGTAGAACCTGTAGAATGAAAAGCTTGTGGAATGTGCTACAAAGCCTATAGAAACACAGTTGAACCAAATGCTTCCTCTATAAAAGACAGTGTATAGCTTCAGTTAAATAGGCACTAGGTTAACTCAGATTGGCCTTAAAAGGATAAACATGTCATAATGTTGTAGGCTAGGTTAATTTTACTTCTGCTACATTGCATTGTCTGAAATGTGAAACCGCTGGATGACCATCGTCACCGCTTGATTCCCGCCCCCCTCGTCTTATTGGGACCAGGTCCTACGTGAATCCGCTGACCTTACAAATATTACTGTGTTTACCTGACAAGATTAAAACATATATTTCTGAAAGGATTTTTGTCAGTAACGTTAACTCGGCATTTTCGCTAGCTAACTATTAGTATGCGTCAGCAGTGGATTCACACAGGACCCGGTGTTATGCCCCAAATGGTTTTCAAGCCAACTGGTTTCCGTATGCATACGGGAAGCAATTAGCTGGGAAACCAGTTGATTTCAAAAATCTCAGACATGGACTTAAGATATGGCCATGGCTGCTCTGGTGAGGAACCTTTATCTTTATCCTCTTTATCTTCCATTGTAGTAGCAATCAGTAAAACCGCCAAGTTCAGTTGTTAAAAAAATGCAGCACGCACTTGACTGACAGCATTGGAGTAGTTTACTGTGATTGGTTTTCCCTTGTGATGAACACAATATGGCCTATCACATTTTAGAGAAGAAAAACATTTTAGAGAAGAAAATTAATCCGAAAGTCATAAGTTTCCAAAAAAAACATAACACTCAAGTAAAGTACAGATATTCTACTTCTACTTTTACTGTTTTCACTTTTACTGTTTCTAGTTTTACTGTTTGTAGTATGTAGAGGAAACAAAAATGAGACAGAATGTGTGGTACAGTCCATTTCCTGTGTGGTACAGTCCATTTCCTGCAGATTTTCCAGTGATTATTTTCTATATATTATTTTGTATATATGTGTGTAAATAATTATCATACTATATTCTCTATCATGGTGTTTGATCAACTGTTGCCATGGAAATGTTATATACCTAATTTATCAATCAGAGGCATATTTTTATTTAACCCATCTGTGTGATTAACATATAGATGTTATTTAAAGTCTATAGTGACATTTGCTGAGAGTTCAGGTGTTTCCTATAGGTCATGCTTCACTTACTCTGAACTGCCTCATATCTCTAAACAATGTTCTAAACTTTAAATCACAATAAAATATCAATACCATTTATGTGTTCTGTAAAAAATGAAATCTCCATAGAACTGTACAAAGGCAATAAATAAATAAATAAAACACCTTTGATTAAAAAAAAAAAGATGTTCACAAATTAAGCCTTTTCCTAAAATACCTTAAGAAAAATACATTGATGGAAGTTAGTGATACAAAAATTGGAGGACAAAAGGGAGGACAACAGTGAAGTAAAAGAATCTTTTTAAACTTTACAAGAGGTTTCACTACATTCCTCATAAAGGTACTCACAAGTTAAAACACTTCCACTTATAAAAACATTAAACTTATAAAATAATTTTTTGAACTTAATTTTGATAGATCGTTGGATCTATTCACAGTGTTCTGACTTGTCCTCAGTTTTCTTAATTCTCTGTGACTATCTATGACATTTGTGGAACTTTTGTTAATGAGACTCCAGACAATGCAGTTCCTGCTAACACAAGATCACAAGTGTGATGCTATGATAGTTTTTTAAGTTGTAAAAGATACAGTGCTCTATTACATTAAGTCACAGAGGAAGCATAGCATTTATAATGCATCAGTGTAATTTATCCTGGTCAAATGAATTTTCTTTGAGAGTTTTGTGTTCTTTCTGTAATTCTTCAGTTTGGCGCTGTAGTTCTTGATTGACAGTAGAATTACAGAGTACCACAGTGTGTTGCGTAAAGTTGATGAATAACCTCCACTGTGTGTGCCACGTTGCAATGAGAGTGTTAAGTCAAACTAAATGACATCCATCACCTCTATGGTTTATATTACACTTAGAAGACTTTACAGAAAAATAATTGCTGTTCCCTTCAGTACTGCTTTTGGCTTCTAGTCTGTCAAATCAAAGTCCAATTCACAAAAACCACAACTGTCAGACCCTGGTGCTGGAGCCAAGAATTACAAAACTGTTCTGTGTTCATTTGTCAGTGAGTGGTCTAGTTGTCCTTTGGGGAAAACGTTGTCATTATTCCGCATTATTAAAACATTGTCATTACTCCACACTGTTAAAACATTCTCAGTACTCCACATCATTAAAACACCATCATTACGCCACATTGTTAAAACATTGTCATCATTCCGCATTATTAAAACATTGTCATTACTCCACACTGTTAAAACATTCTCAGTATTCCACATCATTAAAACACCATCATTACGCCACATTGTTAAAACATTGTCAGTACTCCACATTGTTAAAACATTGCCATTACTATTGCAAGCATGTCAGACTGTCACACTGAAGATGTTTTTGTTCAGACTCTCAGCTGGTTTGTAACATTGTGCCTGGAGAGCACAGTAATACACAGCTGTGTCCTCAGTCTGCATGTTCTGTCCTTGTAAAGACAGTGTGTTGCTTGAAGTGTCTTGGGAGATACTGAACTTGTTTTTCAGTGATTCTTTGTAACCTGTGCCACCACTGCTACAGATATAACCAATCCATTCCAGTGTTTTTCCTGCAGGCTGTTGTATCTAGTTAGAGCAGTAGCTGTTATAAGTCAGTGAATATCCAGAGTCCTTACAGGACAAAGTAATGGACTTCACATCCATAGAACTAGGCTGGGTCAGTTAAATACAGTGAACACCTGTAGAGGAATATTAGAGCAAAATTATTATTCAGAGTTAAAAACATTGAATTTAACAAAAAAATTTACCATTTGTACTCACTGCATGCAGCTACCAAAGCCAACAAGGCCACAGATCTGGGGCACATGGTTTTTGTCAGAGAAGAATAGAGAGGTGGTTACAGCTCAAGGGAAATTCACAGAAAAACGCTGTTAAAGTGGGTGGGGGGGGGGGGGGGGGGGGGGGGGGGGGGGTCTGCATGAAATGAAAATAGACAATTTTACTTCATTGGAGCTGGAAAGTAACTGATCTCTCAATTATATGATATATTTACAATAGACCACATCCTTCCTTACATAACTGCTAGAACACAAAGACACTGCTAATATTCACTTCCTTTCACTTCAAATGTTTGCAGATGGTTATTTGTGTGTCAGTGCTGATGTGTCTTTGGACTCTAACGTTCATAAATATGACCAGCTCTTTGTCTCTGTTCTTATCAAGTTTCAAGTTTCAAGTTTATTTAGAGCCCAATATCACTGTTTACAGTCTCAAAGGGCTTTACAGGCCACAACAGTCAAAATCAAAACAGGATGGCACCCTCTGATTTAATCCTCATGGCGGGCAAGAAAAAACTCCCCAAAAACCCAAAAGGGAAATGGGAAAATGGGAGAAATCTTGAGAAGGACCACAGAGAGAGGAGACCACTCCTTGGCCAGACAGGTGTGCAATAGGTGCCGACCCAGCGGGCAAGTACAATTGCAAGTAAATTAGAGGCATGAACAAAGGGGATGGCGATGCAGACAGGAGGCTGACAGGGGGATGAAAGATGATAACACCAGGATGGATCAGTCCAGAGGGCAGGAGGAGTCAGGATCACTGGTATCTCAGGAGTAGCATGTGTGGCAAGTAGCATGTGTGGCTCGACAGAGAGAGAGAGTGAGAGAGAGAGAGAGACATTGTTAGTTGTTCATTTCCACATAATGGTTAAGGGAAAATATACATCGAGTGCAGGCAGGGACTCAAGCAAGAGTCCCTATCAAACAGGTCTCACTCACTAGCTCTCTGTGGTTCTGTTCCTGGCCTCATTAACCAGACATTTCCAGTCTTACAGTAGATAGTGTACTACACACAGCAATGACATGTGTATATATTTTATAACAATATCTGATGTAGTGAGAACCTGGAGAAGCTTTTCTATAAACCTGCAGCTGGTACATGTCACCAGTGGATACAGTACACAGTCATACATAACTATATGTTCTCTGTTTGAAAGTCCTGCTGCTGTAAAACACTCCTTAATGAAACTGATTTCGGTTTCTAGTAAACATTTGCTGTCACAGCTCCCGCTGTCAGTGAATCCATCACACATGACTGGATTTTGACTGTTCTGTCCAGTTGGTGCTGTCACTTGTGACAACTGCACTCAGGTCAACTCAAGGGCTGTTTAAGTCTTGACAGTCTCAGGACACTGATACATATTCCATGGCTGTGAAAGAGTAAGAGCTATAACTTTCCAAATTCATGTGAATGGAGCTGTCTCTCACAACTTTGTCCTAAATTCAATGATGAGCTCCAGTATTTACTGGATTAAAAGAGAAAGAGCACCCCCTCCAGGTACACTGTAGTGAAAATGGAATCTCATTTTAGACATTTAAGTATCATATATTACAGTGATATTTAATATTTGGATAGCCATCTGTTTAATTATAAATACATAATATTAAATGAATGTTGTGAATATTTTTTGCCCTTTGCTTTGTAACACTTTGTAACAATTCAAATTAAATTGTCCATCAGTAATTATAGTCAATTGGGTAATCAGTTGTTCCTAAATAATGCTCTCTCACGTAAATGCTCTCTAACATTCATTAAACTAGTTTTTGTATTGTTGATATATGGTACATGATTATTTTTGTGTTCCCACGAATGATATACTGTTAATTTTTGGCAAGATCTGAATGCATAGGTTGGGTATGTTACAGTCAGGAAATAAGGATGAAATCTTTACCTTGCTAATCAGTCTGTCCTTATTTCTTTATTTCTATGTTTTGTCTGTTAATTGTTAAGTTTCATGATGAGTGAGTGAGGTGAGGGGAACAGTACTATAGAAGAATGGCGTGAGTGGATATTGTTTCCGTGAGGACTGGAACAGAGACCAGGAAACTGATCTCACCAACCCCAGAGCAGAGAAAGTCAACTGTGCACTTGACTTTTTTAGTATATTAACAGAGAGACTTCCCTTTACTGCTAAGACTGTGTGGATTTCACAAGTCTGAATGAGCTGCTAATGACTCAGCATCACATAAGAACAGTATTCAGTGATTAGAGTATTCCATTTGGTATTAAATGAATTCTTCATATGTAGGAGTCTCACAGCACTATGAAAAGCCCATTTCTCTCTATTTCCCTTCTGTCTCTCTCCCCTCTCTTGTCAAGAAGACATAAATATCTATTTACATACAATATCTCTGTGGTCCCTGTGTGAGAGAATTCATCACTGCTCCGGAGTTTGACAGGAGACCACAGGAGAGGAAGTTCAGTACCAGACATAACAACCCAGGTTTTAAATTCATTTATTACAAGCACAACAGAACATATACAACAGGTGAAGCAAAACAAACACTCACACACAAAAACAGAGACTGACCTGAAAAGACATCAGCAGTGATATGATCTGACATTATGAACTATTATCAGTTCCAATCATCCATTTCCATGAATACTCAAAAATCCTCTCTCTCTCTCTCTCTCTCTCTCTCTCTCTCTCTCTCTCTCTCTCGTCTGTTCTGGCGTCTATATAGAGCTGAGTGAAGACTCAGTTAGTGTGAATGGTATAGTGTTTTACTCTTACCAGAGTTGAGAGAATAGTTTCGTTTCTGTAAAGTTTTTAAGTAAGTTCGCTAGTCAGCAGTTAAATGATCAGAGACAATAAACCGTTGCCAGCCCTGAACATGGCATAAGACTCTGAGTGAGTCATAATTCATCACTGCTCTATGGGTTTGATAGGAGACCACAGGAAAGGCGGATCAACACTTAAGACAGTGGCCACCTGTATACACTGATTGTTGACAAACACAGCAGCACCTGACCAACTGGTGTAGAAACATAAACTAGCAGCATGGTCAATGTTCTGAGGTGATGAACTATTACCAACTCCAAACATGAACGTCTATAAATACATCACTCTCTCTCTATCTCTCGCCTGTTCTGATGAACCCTTGTGTCTGCATAGAGCTTTAGATACCTTCAGGTAAATTATCAGGAAAAATCAGGTGATTAAGCATTGTATTCATAACCTATCACTCCATAAGCATGAATCATTCTATATTTTTCAGTTCTTGTTCAGATACCATTCATCATCACTTGGCTGTTGCTAATAGAAATAAAATAGTAAGGATTAACATTTTAGTTAAGTATTTAAGATAATGCACATTAAAAAGTAAACCTTATCAACACTCTTTCCATTGCAAGTCACCCTGCTCATTCTGAAACATGTCATCGCTTTGTATTCTCTAACTGTTCTGTGCTTGAATTTTCTGAGTTTGAATCTCCTATAGACAAATGCAGGGTCTGTGATCATGGTGTCTGTATGGAGGATGGAGGACACTGGGGTTCTGTTCTGTCAGGTGTTTTTCAACAGAGTGAGAGTGGATTTAACATGTTCAAGGCTTTAGCGTGTCTTTCTTTACAATGGTGTAAACTACAATGGTGTTTATTTAAAAGAGATATGTGTGGAGTTTCTTCAGAACCCCACTGAGGTGCTACAAGGTGGCTCCAGGCAATCTGTGGCCTGGTATGTTCTTGCTACTGTATGTAGAAATGGGGCCGATGTTTAAATATCCCATAAATGAAGTAGGTTTGGTAAGTCAGTGGATTCAAAATGCATTCATTCATCTCCCCTGGTCTGAAACTTCTTTATAACACACACGCACATATATATGTGTGTGTATGTGTGGCAGGGTGAAGCTGAACAGGGGTTCAGGTTGCCCAAAACACACCAAAAACAAAAACAAAAATGGCTCCGCCGCAAATAGCACGTAAGTGCAAGATGTTTCATTTACAGTGTAAAAAAAACAGTCCCAACCAAAGTGAAGAAAAGTGAAAAGTGACGCCGCTCGCCCTCTGTCACATTACCTCCCTCCTCTTCTGGACTGAAGAAGGTCAGCAATCTGGAAAGGTAATCGGCCATGAGATTTTGCTTTCCTGCCTTATGCCTGATGACGAATTTGTAGGGCTGCAGCGCCTGGTACCACCTAGTCACCCGTGCATTATGATCTTTCATGGTTTGGATCCAAGTCAGTGCTTGGTGGTCCGTGTCCAGGTCAAACTTCCTCCCCAGCAGATAATACCTGAGGCTGTCTAGGGCCCACATTATGGCAAGGCACTCCTTTTCAATAGCAGAATACCTCTGCTCTCTGGGCAGCAGCTTCCGGCTGAGGTATAGGATGGGACGCTCTTCTCCTGGCTTGCCCTGTGCCAGAACTGCCCCAATGCCCACAGCTGAGGCATCCACCTGCACCAGGACATAACAGGACACAAACACGAATGAACACTGTACAACTAAGGAAAAGTGGTTAGTTTGGGGGGAAAAGACGCCGCTCGCAGCCTGAGACAGAGCCCTCTGTCACAGTATGTATTACCGCTCTGCGTTGTGTGCTACCGTGGACTCAAACCGGTAACCCTTGGGATGGGAAGCGGGCGTGCTAGCGAGGAGGCTAAAACCCATGGCTGCTAGCACGCCTCTTAAGGTGTAGGGGGAGTGAGGCATAAACACTGCACAGCACTCTACTCACTCGCTACCGTTACACTCACCGCCCCTAAACCTCACTCCCATCCGGGTCGCGGCACCAATGTTACCGCTCTGCATTATGACCCTTGACCCTCGGGATGGGAGGTGGGCGTGCTAGCAAGGCTAAAACTCATGGGCACTAGCATCAGTTGCTAGCACACCTCTTAAGGTTTCACTACTCGCTCTACTCGCTTGCTACCGTTACATATGTATATATGTATGTATGTGTGTGTGTGTGTGTATGTATATATATATATATATATATATATATATATAATGAGGGGCCAAACAGAAGACATATAAATGTGAAGCTGAATATTTGAATATAAGCCCGAGTATACAAATGTAAAGCTGACGTGGTTCTGAATATATAAATATAAGCCCGAATTACATAAATGTGAAGCTGAGTGTATAAATATAATTCTGCATATATAAATGTAATTCTGAATATGTAAAAGTGTTTCTGAATATATAAAAGTTTATACTCAGGCATATCACAAGACATTCGTTTTTCAGTTTTGATTTTTTTTTTTTTTTTTTCTTCAGAGGCTACAGAGTAAGCAAAACAAGTTTAACATTAGCATCAGTAAAATTTTAATGTATGCACGACATTAAAGGCTATATGGGCCTACCACTGCTGTATTATACACCATGCAACACCTAACAAGTTTGTGTGGTTATCAAAATATAGCCTAAATATTACATATAGGCTAACTGATAGAAAGTAACAGCGAGGAAGGGGGGCAGGCTTCTATACCCAGTCCCACCCAGACCACTGACTGTTATTAGCATATGAAAGGCCAAGCCATCAGCTAACGACTGTGGTCACGCGGATGCCCGAAAACCTCCGTCTAACAGCTGTATTTGGAAATTTGCAGGAGTTTTCAGGTCTGCATAACAAAGTTCTGCGGGCATCCGAATACCTCCGGCAAACAGCAGGTTTGGCGGAAGTTTACTTTGTCCGCATATTTCCGAATACACCACTTTTCACACAGTGAATGGCCATTTCCGTACGTTAAAGAGGTAGCGTACACTCTGCTTCGGTAGGTGCTTGTGTGTCGGCTTGTGTGGCTGTGATCCACATTTTAACCCAGAAGAAGAACGTGTTTATGCAGTTTATGATTTGAGGGCTGTGGTGGGAAAAAGGAAAAAAACAAAAACACGGTGCTGCGAGCAAGTGTCAGACACAAGCACTTTTGGATAGCTGTGGCTGGATGGACTGAAAGGTGTAGTATGAGGGAAGTAGGTGTCTCCCTGGGGTGTCAGTCAGGACACACAGTAGTCCGTCTAATGCAACTCAAACTTTACTCCCTTTTTGTCCAAAGACAGCAGGATACAAAGGTATGTGTCAGTGTGGTCTGTAACAATAAACAGCAAGACCACATTTACATCAATGTGACAGATACAGGTGATAACAAACAATAATTTACATTATTTACATTAATAGTAGTCACATAAACATCGTTAGAGCAGGGAACATGCATTGCTGTTACAGAACGTTAAGTAATGTATACGGTCCAACAGTGCCATCTAGCAGCGCTTTCTGAATTAACCACAAGGCGGACGTGAAGCTCTAGGAGATAAAACAAACATGGCTACCAGGCTAGTTTTACTTTGCGACAACGAGCGAACACTTTATACACAAAATAAAGGCGGTAACTGTGGCATGACAAGTATATACAAGTGTACATTTGTTCAACGAATAAGGAATTAACTGAAAGTGTAACGATATAAACGTGACGGCATCAATTACTTAATCCGTAAACAAGCAGTGAACTCTATTTACAATGGCGCAGACTAATGCGAGGTAAACAAGCTTCATTATACTTTCCAAGAGACCCCACGAACTATAACAATACTAGAATATATATGGAAAAGGCTAAACTAACAATGAATATATTAATGAACAGGGTAGAACTCACTTTCACAGCAATCACGCACACTTAACACACAGGGCTTCTCTACTTCGGTATTCTTAGGGTCTCACTAGAAAGTTCTGCGCCTTTCCAACAAGCACTATACTAGCACTCAAACAGTACTATGCCCATTGAGTCGCTCACTGCTATTGCAGTGGTAAATGCAGGGGAACATTTTTTTTTCATTGGACTGGGTCTATTGCCATACAGTTTTATTCTCATTAATGAGAGGGCAGTTGGGCGGCACGGTCGTGCAGTGGGTAGCGCTGTTGTCTCACAGCAAGAAGGTCTCAGGTTCGGTTCCCGGCCGTGCGGCCAGGGTCCTTTCTATGTGGATTTTGCATGTTCTTCCCATGTCTGTGTGGGTTTCCTCCCACAGTCCAAAGACATTCAAGTTAGGTGAATTGGAGACACTAAATTGCCCCTAGGTGTGAGTGTGTTTATCTGTGTGTCTGCCCTGTGGTGGACTGGTGACCTGTCCAGGGTGTTTCCCTGCCTTTTGCCCTATGAGTGCTGGGATAGGCTCCAGCACCCCCCAAGACCATAATCAGGATAAGCAGCTTAGATAATGAGTGAGTGAGAGAGAGGGCAGTTATGTTATCTAATTTGCACTGAATATTTCTGTCATTCAAATTCAATACAACTCAGTAGCCGTGTATACTGTAGTCTAGTTTGTTTCTTTTGCCGCAGCAATGGTATTATTATTTTTTTTTTAAGAGTTATTTAAAAGGTCTTAAAAGTCATTAAATTTGTACTTAAAATGTGCAGCTACCCTGGTTAGCCAGGTAAACAACAGCTCTTAGTGTGTCGTTGTTATACCACCGTTGGCCGGCTTAGGTCACTTCAGTGTTCCTACTGGCGGTGCGAATGCAAACAGAAAAAAAGGCCATGAACGTATGTAGTTCTAGGGGAAGCTCCCCAGGGGGTAGTTCTTCTTGAATAAAGCCCTAGAACTGTTCGGTCCAAAAGCACCTGTATTCGCCGCAGTAGATATGAGATGTGACTTGAAAATCGCGATTAATATTGTGAATGTGTGACGAATCTGGTGACAGAGGCAGACCACAACTGCTACTGATAACACAGCATGTGAACACATACGGAAACCTGTTGGCTTGAAAACCATTTGGGACATAACACTGGGTCCTGTGTGAATCCACTGCTGACACATACTAATAGTTAGCTAGCGAAAATGCTGAGTTAAAGTTACTGACAAAAGTCCTTTCAGAAATATATGTTTTAATCTTGTCAGATAAACACAGTACAATTAGTAAGGTCATGCGAAGGCAGTGGATTCACGTAGGACCTGGTCCCAGTAAGACAAGGGGAGCGGGAATAAAGTGGTGACAAGGGTCATCCGGCTGTTTCACATTTCAAACAATGCTAATGTAGTAGAGGTAAAATTAATCTAGACTACAACATTATGACATGTTCCTCTTTTTAAGGCCAATCTGAGTTAGCGTGGGGCCTATTTAACTGCAGCTATACACTGTTTTTTATAGAGGAAGCATTGGATTCAACTGTGTCTCTATAGGCTTTGTAGCATATTCCACAAGCTTTTTATTCTACAGGTTCTACAAGCAAGTCAGTGCATTCAGTAGGTTTTTTCAGAGTCATTAGGTTCTGTAAATGTATTGTGGCAACAATACAACAATGCGTTGACATTAAAAAGAAAATTCTCTTTTGAATACTTAAGTATTTCTAAAAGCAAGCACTCCAGTACTTTAACACAAGTAAAAACTGAACTGAACAACTTTTACTTGTATTGGAGTAATATTTGACCAGAAGTATCTATACTTTGATTCAAGTAATGGAGTTGTTTACTCCACCTCTGCCTATTACACGGATTTGTTGAATACTTGACTCTGATTGATGAATTCCAGCATTCTGTGGACTGTTATTTCTGAATAGCAGACTGCTGCTATGAATAACAAACCGTTGCTATATAGAACAATTTTTTAGTGGAAGCAATAAAATCATTTTTAAATCAAAAGAATAATTTTTAAATCAATATTTTGTGTCAAATTATTGATTGCTTTCGTAAGTAACTATGTAATAAGCAGGATAGTGTACAGACAGCTGGTCATTATAGCGACATGAACCTCTGTAACTGTACATCTCGTAACTAAACGATGCACATCTGATAACTTTATACACCGTGGTGAACTTGAACACGCTACAGGACCTTTCAAGTAGGGGGGCTCAATTCCAAAGGGAACTGGTGAAGAGATGGCTGGAGAAATAGTAAATAATCTCTTAACCAGCTCTTAACCAACCATACAAAAAAAAAATGTAAATCTCTGTGATCACACACACACCATGAACAATGACTTTGTCCCCCAACACAACCCATCCAACACACCAGTAGTGACCAGACACCAGAGCAGTGGGCAGCATTCCTTGCACCCAGGGGGCACATGGAATGGGGTTAAGTGCCTTTACCAAGGGCACACAGCCATGGACATCAGTCCTGGGAATCGGGCTGGCAACCCTTCAGTCACAAGCCCAGTTCTCTAACCTCTAGAACCGTATTCTTATAGCTGAATAGCAAGTTCAAGTGTACACCAAACTACGGAGGAAGAGGTCTACACAGTCTTTCGCCGAGGCTTTGAACCAGGCGAACGTTTTCCTGCACCTGTTTACAACTCGATGCACTTCTCCAACCTGACTCGGTGAAACAGCATGCAGACTTCTTCCTCTGTAGTTTGGTGTCCCCTTGAACTTGGCATTGAGCCATAAGCACACAGTGTTCTGTCGCTCCTGTCACATTTTGCAGAAAGAGTTTCTATGAAACCAGCGCTTGTTATGAGATTATTTACTATTTCTCTACCTCTTTGGGCCAACCCTTCACCAATTCCCTGTCCAATTTGGCTCCCTCCAAGGTCCTAATACCAAGAAAATAAGGACCCCTTAATGAAGTCCAAATTATTGCCTCATTCAAATTTAAATTATTTAATGTTTTTGCTTGATTATCTTTGATTGCACTGTAAAATTTTACTGATTCTAATGTTAAAATTGTATTGCTCACTCAGTAGCTTCTGAAGAAAAAAATTATTAAAAAAAAAAGAAAAACAACTGTCTTGTGATATGCCTGAGTATAAACTAACTTTTATATATCCAGAGATACATTTATACATTCAGAATTACATTTATATATTTAGAATGACATTAATATGTTCGGCAATTACATTAATGTATTCAGAATTACTTTTATGTATTGAGCTTTATATTTATATATTTCCTGTTTGGCCTGTGTGTGTGTGTATGCGTGTGTGTGTGTGTGTGTGTGTGTGTGTGTGTGTGTGTGTCTGTGAGTGCATGTGCCCACTTGACCTACAGAGACGCAGTTGAAACATGATGTACTGATAAAAACAGTAGCTTTGTTGTTTTTAACTTGATAATTTGTTAGTGACTGTATGTCATGTCTGTTTTACAGGAAGCAGATGCCAATAAATATACAGAGAGAATTATTTTTTTACTCAGAAGGCCAATGCTTAGTGAGGACTTGGATCAGTTTCAAACAATTTAAATTATAAGTTAAATACATAAAACAAATCATGTTAATGTTGTTTTCTAGTGATGGCTTTGGTCATATCGTAACAGTTTAGGCTCTCACCTCCTCCCCCTGGTGGCCACTTTGCCTGTTCTGTTTCTGTGTGTTTCTATTTTTCATTCATCATCATTGTACCTGTTTCTGCTCCCTCTCTGCCATCTCTCACCTGTCTTCTGATGATTAATCTGATTTCCAGATTGTATAAATAACACTGTCTTTTAGGTGTTTCTGTGTGGAGTTACATTGAGTTACTTTGTAATGCTGAGAGATAGACTGGCGTTGTCTAGTTGTTTTCTTGTTCCATGTACCTGTTCCTATATCCTATTTTAGATTATGTTTCAATAAATCTAGTCAACTACACATGTATCCAGTTTCACTCAGTTTTTATTGCATACTGGAGGCTTTCAGATCATAACTGAAATTAAACTAATAGTACTTTGAAAAATCAAGTAATCCATAAGTTCATAGAACATCTGTCAGAAGCTGACTTGTACAGTGTTTTGAACTGAGTTTTTAATTTGTCGCCAGCTTTTCAATTTTTCATGGTCCTGAAAGGTATGTGTCAGATCAATTTACCCACTAAGTTCGTAGACAAATAAATAAATAAATAAGACACATTGTCCAGCTATTTAAAGCTAAGATAAGCTTTAGTGAGTTCTTCGTCTTTCTTTACATTTCACTGAGGTTTTTTTCCCTTTTTAAGTTTGCCTCTTCATAGCAATTTATTGCAGATAAACTCCTATAAATGACTCCATTAGGTTTTTATACAGCACTGCCTCCCTTTCTCTCACTGTGAGTCTCTGGCACAGTGACACACAGCTGTGTCTTCAGTCTTCAGACTGTTCATCTGTAGATAGAGCTGATTCTTACTGTTGTCTCTGGAGATGGTGAACCTTCCCTGAACACTACTGGAGTAATATATGTCACTACTGTCACCTTTAATTGTTGACACCCATTCCAGTCCTTTTCCAGGAGCCTGTCTGATCCAGTGCATGCTATAGTCCCCAAAGCTAAAGCCAGAGGCTGTACAGGTCAGTTTATGAGATCCACCAGGATTAATCATCACTGGTTCAGACTCAGACATTGTCTGACCCATTACATCTGTAAACAAAGAGAAAATAATAAAATAAGTAAAAATTTAAATTAAATTAAATCATGTGAAAATATTTACATTCATACATCAAAATACAATTAAATGTTTAGCGATACCTTACATTGTTCAAACATCAATATGATGATCAAAAACAAAATATCCCTTGACTCCATAGCTGAGCTGATTAGAGCTACTTCTGAAAGTTCTGTACACACAGCCAGAGATAAAAAGAGACATGAGATTATAAAGGACTGAAGTGGAATATAATTTTGCATAGTCCAACCCTTAGAGACTTAAATAGATACAGTGAGAAACACTGTGATCCAAGTTTGGAATCTGTGAAGATTTCTCTTGATTCAAAGCTGGATTATAAACATTCAGCTGTGTCTGTTACATTCATTTTAATATGAAGAAGAAAAAGAAAAATAATCACCATTTTAAAGGGCTGATTGTAAAGGGTAGAATGGTTCACATGGATGAACAGATATATATATATATTTTTTTTTTTTTTTTTTTTTTTTTTTATAATCAGTATATGATTATAAAAGGTAGAATGGTTTACTCGCTAGACTCTAGAGGTTTAAATGTGACCCTGTCAGCATTTGTGACCAGTATTTTTTGTTTCTTTAATGAGTTCACCTGGGAGGTATTTCAGAAAGCGGGTTTAGCAAAAACTCAGAATTAATTAATATACTAGGAACGTAAATTCTACTTTTAATATTGATCTTATCTTCTACATAGGAGTCATGTTAGTGATTTCTTTATATTTATATTTTGTTCTTCAGTATCTTTTCCATATGGTGTCATGTTAAGCAAGACACGGCGGGCAAAAACGTCGTTTTTTCATGCACTAGTCAATTTTGAGATTTGGGGCTATTTTGCTTTCATAACATGTCTTCTTTTAGACTAGTTGAAAGAAAACGCCGAAAATACACATTTAGGTTTTATTTTACGACACTTTGTCGATTTGCGTCTGTAGATTTCTCTTAGATTCACCAAAAGTTAGTCTTCCGCAACATGCAGTACAGCGATCTTGTCTGTACTATGGCATCACAGGTATGTTTGGAAAGCTCTCGCTCCTGCACAAAGTATCCAAATGTAACCCAGTACGAAATTAAAGGGTTAAGTTAATAGTTTCAATAATTTAGAATTATATATTGGGTGTAACCCAGTAGGAAATTAAAGGGTTAAGTTAATAGTTTCAATAATTTAGAATTATATATTGGATGTAACCCAGTAGGAAATTAAAGGGTTAAATTAATAGTTTCAATAATTTAGAATTATATATAATAATATTGTTTTGAATTGTATGCTTTGTTTGCATGTTATGTGGGCTGTCATTGTTAAAATTATTGTAAATGTTTATTCTGTTTTATTTTACGAAATGGCGTAACCAATTAAAGCTCAGGTCAGGGGTCAGTATGGGTGGAGAGAAGGAGAGAGAGGAGAACGGGAGAAGAAAGTTGAGTTGGGGCATGTTGAGACAAGTAACCGAGTAATACACTACTGTGATTAAAAGTGTTTAGCATAGTGGGTTGATGAAAAATTAAACTAGTTTATGCGTTAGCAGTGAGGATTGGGAAACTAACTCGTTACACTTTGGCTAGAAGTGTGGCTGCCGTTTCCAGTGCTACTGTCTTGTGTGTGAGTTCATGGGATAACTTAGCCATCATCACGTCAGCTAATGAAGTTAACGAACGCAGCCGAGCCCCAGGAAGAACACCTTAGGAGCGCCGTGGACAACCCAGATAGCGGTTTGAGCTACGAGGGAACGCTCAGACTTCCTCTGGCGACGTTGTAATTGCCTGTTTTCTCCGTATCAACATTCTCTCGCCCGCGCAACTGCCTCGTAAGTACCGTAAGTGACTGAACTTGAGGGAAGCAGCCATTTCGCAGCAATCAGGCCTGTAACGGGGGTTGGTTTTCCTTTTTTCTTTTCCATGCCGGCTTTATTTGATTGTGTCATTGCATATAAGCATATGTGAATGTGAGGACTTTTCTTATTTGAAAGATTTGAATTGATAAGTGCTTTGCAGAGTTTGGTTGTATTTACTTTTCAACACAGCCCTTTGATATTCTTATTTCATGTTGGGGACTGACATTTGATTTTGAATTTGAATTATTTTATTTCTCTGAAACTCAATTAAATGTAAATACTTTTTGCACTTTAAGTTTGTGTTTACTATAGATCAAGAACATACAGGTAGTAGATTTAAATACAAACAAGTTCATAGACATTTAGTACCTAAATTAAATAAGGAACCCCTCTATAACAATCCATTGTATATATAAGAGTTAGTAGTTAAAGTTAAAAGAACCCAGAGCCTCGTACTCAGCAATCATAGGGGTAAAGGGGCTACACAAACATTGTAATTTCCTTTATATCAGCAACCAATCTTGAAAGTACAAATGGGGATTCAAATCTAAGCACGAAATCTCATTGGCTGGTGTTGATTTCTGACAACATGATTTGTTTAGATGCATCATGTGACATGCTGTGATACTTCCTGGTTTAGCTTTCCATGGTACCTTTAAAAACTCAACATGCCGAGAGAAGTGTGTATGAAACCCTCCAGGAAAAGAAGTGTTTGGATAGCGGGGGTGACCAACGTGCCACACAGCGGTGGCTGATAGTTCACATTGCGCATTTGAATGAATTAATCAATGGGTTAATTGTCCTAACTGCGCAGGGACAGGGCTTACAATTACCATAGATCCACAGAATCGTGGGTTCTGTAGTAGTCTGATTCTTGAGTGCAGTCTGTGTGGAAGAGATGCGTACCGCAAAAGTGTATACACATCTACATGTCTCCAAGACGTATCCATAAACGACGTCGCGTTAGATGTGAATGTACGAATGGTGCTCTTAGCACATGAGCTAGGGTTGGGGTATGCAACTCTCAAAAAAGTCAGCAAATTGTTGGGAATTCCTGCACTTCATCTTAAAACTCATCAGATACATGACAAGTGAGTAACAGGTATGAAAACAGGGTTGAGAGAGAGAAAAGCTGAGGGGAAACAAGAAACGCATCTCTTTCTCTCTCTCTCTCTCGCTCTCTCTCTCTCTCTCTCTCTCTCTCTCTCTCTCTCTGGGTGTAATATTTGTGACATTATAGATAAGATCAGAAACTAATGAAGGATGGCATTGTTGTGTTACTTTTTTCTGCAGTGTAGGCTACTAGGCTATATTACTGAAGGCCCCACTGTAGCCTCCATTTATTTGTGTTGTATAATATGGATGAAATAATGACCCACAGAATAATGAAGTGCCATTTCATTCAGTACTTTTGTTGTCAGTTTTACTTTTACAGTACAGACCTTTTCTTTCAGTGGCAGAGTGGACAATATTAAAATAGTGGCCTAGCAAAACAGACAAACTCTAATGAGTATAATTTATCAGGACATTCAAGTTGAATTGTTTTCTCTAATTGGTTTGGTTCTGGACAGAACATGGACAACAGGCTAATCGTTTAAATAGTTTTCCTTGCACACACATATGTAACGGTAGCCAGCGAGTAGAGTGCTGCGCAGTGAATATACCTCACGCCCTCGACACCTTAAGAGGCGTACTAGCAATTGACGGGTTTTAGCCTCCTTGCTAGCACGCCCACTTCCCATCCCGAGGGTCGCCGGCTCGAGTCCAGTGTGACACAACGCAGAGCGGTAACACATACACATCAAAGTAACAGACAATAAAGTATACTCAGTTCTATTTATATTCTACAAGTATTCTGGGATCATATAGCCTGCTATTAGGGACCCAAACAATATCATTAATCATGGTAGAGTTATTACTGTCAGCATCTCTGACTCCCTGCTAGAGTAATCCTTTGTGACCTGCTCACCTGTCCTTTCCAAAACACATACCTATTGTATGCTAATGTTTCTGCCACTAAAGTAAAAAGAAATGTGTACTCTATCAATAAAACTTGACCAGATGAATAGTTGGTGATACACTATACATTTCATTTTAGTGGCAGAAATTGAGAGAGCTGTGGAGTCACTGCACAGGACCAGGGTGCAGGTCAGGCAGGCTTATGCAGATGTTGACCCAGATGTGGTAGAGTTGCTGTAAATGCCAAAAAAGAGAAAAAAATGCCAAAAAAGAGAAAAAAAATAACAAAGCAGGAGAATGACAGCACGGTGATTGTGCCAAAAACTTTGCAGGATCAAGTAAGGCAATGGAGCAGGAGTTGGCAAAGAGGATGTGACCCAGGTCTGTGAATCGCCATCAGGTGCGGTACATTGAGCTGCTGTCAGATGGGGATAGTACAGCATTTGGGGAGGTGGTTGAGCTGAACCCATACCCTGGGCATGAAATTATGAAATTGGGCTTCATCAATCATGCCCACAAGCGAATGGGTACAGCACTAAGAAAACTGAGTGCACAGAGGAAGTTAGGAGGGAAGGGTGTGGGGAAGCTGACTGCCAGTAAATGTGACACTTTGCAGAATTATTACAGGGGGGCAATTCTAAATAACCAGGGTTCACTAGATCAGATGAAGGCAGCAATATGGGCAGGTCTTTTCCACTGTATGTCCACTGATGACAACCCCTTGCACACCAGGTGCAATCCCTCCTGGTGTTGGTATAGGAGAGCAGAGGAGAATGAGGAAACACTTGGTAGCCATCAACACCATGCTGGAACCTTTCTAACGGCGAGAGGTGGGGAAGAAGCTTATCCCATTGTTCCACTGCATGTCAAGTGACCGCCTGCTGCAGCGAATGCAAATGAGTGCCTCAACTCCGTTATATGGGCGCAGTGTCCTAAAACTGTCTTTGTGGAGAAAAGCAGGGTTGAGGCAGCAGCAAGTATGGCCATCTCTACTTTTAATGAAGGTGCCTTTGCCATGCTAGCTGTTATGGAGACGTTGTGGCTTCAGAGCACAGTTGTCACTGTTAATGCAATGAGGGAAACGGATATGCTTAGAATCTCAAAAGCTGAGGCCATCACAACCGCCAGCGTAAAACAAGAAACTAGGGTGGCACTTCTACTGGTGTGCATGTGCGCGTGTGTGCGCGTGTGTGTGCGTGTGTGCGTGCGCGTGTGTGCGTGCGCGCGTGCGTGTGCGCGTAACTGTGTTACTGTGGTTCTGTTCAGTTGAAGGCCATACATGCTGTTTTATTTAGTAATCGGTTTTGATGTGTTTTAGATATTCTTTATCCAATGGTCAGATTTCTGTTCTGGAAATGTATGCAAATTAGTGCATATTTAATTAGATTCTGCCTCATTTGCATATTTAAACGTACAATTTCAGAAAACTTGTAATACAAAAAATAATAGTCTTAATGTAAGTAATCAACTGAAGAAGTTTCATGGTGATATCTATTCGTTAAAATCTTTACCCTATTCACCTATAGTGTCTAGTCTTTAGACAGACAACTTACTGTTAGCTTTTGTGCTTGTTTTATGAGTTTATAAAGCTGAAGTGATCATTTATCACAGTCATGTGTAACAGCAGCTCTACTGTTTTCAGTGAGATTATTTATTGATGATTGTGTGTCCTATCTGTAGACCAACAGTGCAGCTGCCAGCAGTAACAGTAAAGATGCAGAGAACATAGTTCCTTATGAAAACAACAATAAAAATAAAAAAAAAGTCACACAAGCACATCATAACTTAATTATCTAAACTTAACATTACTATCATTACCAAATTATCAATACATCAGTACTTATTAAATTTATGTGAGATAATAAATTCTGACGATGATCTCTACAGCTGATATCTACACTATTCATTTTGTGACCTGGACTGTTTGCTACAAATGCCCATGTTTACTAGATGCCTTTGTTTCTTCGTTATTTATATAGTTAATTGGTTTGATAATTGTTTTTTTTTGTTGTTGTTTTTTTGTAATACAGCATAATCATGTCCTTCAGTATTGCTGTTGTCAAACACTGTGGCAGTTTTGAAACAGTTTTAATAAAATTGAGGAAAAGCTTTAAAAGTGTTTTGTCTTACTCATTATTTGGAGGATAACTGAAGTAATTCTACCGTAGCTGATTTGCTGCCTCAATGACTCCATCAGGTTTTTGTACAGCACTGCCTCCCTTTCTCTCACTGTGAGTCTCTGGCACAGTAATACACAGCTGTGTCTTCAGTCTTCAGACTGTTCATCTGTAGATAGAGCTGATTCTTACTGTTGTCTCTGGAGATGGTGAACCTTCCCTGAACACCACTGGAGTAAAATTTGCTATCACTATCATACTTAATAGCTGCCACAAATTCCAGTCCTTTCCCAAGAGCCTGTCTGATCCAGTTCATGCCATCCAATAGTCATCAAAGTCAAAATCAGAGGCTGTACAGGTCAGTGTATGAGATCCACCAAGTTTAATAATCACTGGCTCAGACTCAGCGTCTTACCCATTGCATCTGAAGGAGAGATAGAGGGAGACAGAGGCACCTTGTTAAATGTGAAAAGCACATTTAAAAACAGTTTCAAATTACTAAGTTGGCTTTGTTGAAATTAAATGTTCGAGTAAAAAGTTCAGAAATGTCTTACATTGTATAAACACCAGTATGAGGATCAAACAAAAAAAATATCTTTTAACTCCATAGCTGAGCTGACAGGAGCTGCTCCTGTAAATACTGTATAAACAGACAGATGAGAAGAGACATGAGATTATAAAGGACTGAAGTGGAGTATAACTTTGCATAGTCCACCCTCTACAGATGTCAGTACTTCTGCCAGGACTGCGGAATTTGGCTGCCCTGCTGGCCATTCTGTGTATTTCATGCCTTGTGCTTTTTTGTGTGTTTTGATATTGCCATGTGCTTCTGTTTGTTCCTGTGTGCTCTTGTCCCCATCCCCCCCACCTGATCCCTATTATTACCTGGTTTGTTTCATCCAATATTCTGTCTCTGCTGTTAAGTGTTCTGGGGGGTATTTCAAGAAGCGGGTTTAGTGAAAACTCTGAGTTTGTTAACCCTGAGATGAGGGAGACTCTGGGTTTTCCGTTTCAGAAAGCGAGGTAACTCAAACTCTGGCTCAGTTACCGCAGTAACTGCCTCTGTGAACCTAACCTGCTCGCTGGCAGGTTTTCTTCCACAAATCCTGAGTTTCTCCCTAGCTCCTCCCTCCAACTGAACCTGAAGCATCTGTAAAACATGGCGTCTCCTTTCGTCGCTAACCCGATCGGTGTTGAAACCAAATTAATTCGCATAGCCTTATGTCGGGAGAAGTTTTTGAGACCCCAATTAGATGTATTATCATTCCCTGATGACTACGTAATCGAGCGTTACCGTTTTTCATCACAATCTATCATTTATCCGAACAACGGCCTACATCTCTAATATTACACACCGTGGACTTCTTGCTCTCAGATCGGAGTAAGTTCTTTGCTCTTCATTTTTATTTCTGCCGACAGGAGTTTCCTTTATCACACTGGCGACGCCGAGTATATCGGGAAAGCAACTGTTTGTAGAGCCGTAAAAAGTGTCCCTTGTACTTAAACGGCTACTGCACATTTTCCTAGTGTCAGACCTCTAAGGACCATCAAAGAGGAATTACACAGGATTGCAGGCGACTGATGTAGAATCATTCAGTTAAAGGTAACGATATTTTAAATTATATCCTGTTCATGACATTCTGCTGCGACCTCAGACTGGGATCAATCGTTAGTTTTTATGTTGCAGCGTTTCCCAGTGTCATGGGCTGCATCGATGGCACACAGATCCCTATCACTGTTCCTTCAGTTAATGAAGTTGACTATGTGAATAGGAAGTCTTTCCACAGCATTAATGTGCAGGTACACTGACTATTGTCTTACAATATCAAAGACTACATCACAATATACTGCAACTAATATCTCATTCTTTGCACTGTCAAGATCATATGTGATGCAGTGCACTTGATCACAAATGTTGAAGCCAGTGGCCCAGCTCTGTGCATGATATACGAATGTATCATTAGTGTACCCTGAGCAACGGATTTGCACATGGTAAGTAAAGCTTTGCACAAATATCATTCCCTTGTCTCCCTCTTTTAACACCCTTAAAATGTATCCACTGTATAATATGTGTTGTTTTCCATAATAATATTGCCACAATTAGAGGAGAGCAGCACCCTGCCGCACAAATTAACGATCCTGAGGAAGACAGTCCCATCCACCCTGCGGATGTCCTGGATGGAGGAGCCATCCGAGAGAATTTGCCAAAAACATTTCACAGATTAAGACACCACCACCCCCAGCAGTCAAATAAAGAAAAATCAGTCACATTTTATTTGGTCTTCTTTATTTCCTACAAATGCAACAATTACTATATTTAGATTGTTCCAACAATTCACCTGTGACCATGCACCCACCTCTAACTGCTGTTCCAGTAATTGAATTTCAAGATAGGCCATTTAATCTGCCACTGCAAGTGCATCATTTCTCAGTCAGTTTTAGCCATTTTCCTCCTTAATTCATAACTGAGAAAACATAAGGATGACATTAAATTCTACAGATCTACATGCAGAATTAACCTGGCATTTATTGAACATCTCACTGTGTCAGTCTGTGCTGTGGAGGTTGATGGACTCTCCTCCTGGTGATGCCCAGTCATGCTCTGTTAAAAAGGATAAGAACATGTCATCCCTTCAATGTGCATTTTAAACTCAAAATTCCACACAAGAATGTAAAAACATTTTAATAGGGAGAGAAATATCAGTAGCTACCATACATAATATTAATGTAAACCACAGTAGGCCTTTCTGAATCCCTCTGAGACAGCAGACAACGTGTCTTCATCATCATCCTGTGATGAAGAGCTTTCTGATTCAGTATACTTTAAACTACTATAATTGGCAAAATCTCTGGGAGTATTTACAGCCCAAATGTTAATCTGCTAAGCAGGATATTAGGTGAGAGGACATTTGTGTGTTCTAAAACAGCATTCTGTTGGGGGTTAAAGCTACTCCAAGTTGAAATAGCCACTGAATGACATTTACTTTGTTTAATATGTCAAATATGATTAAAACCAAAATGAGGTACAATCATGAGCCTATAGGCCTAAGCAAAATGTGTCTTACCTGTTTGAGCTATGTTTTTATATTTCATTTTCAGCGGCTGCCAAGTGCGCTTTCTGCCCATGGGATAGCTCCTAAAGGAAAATAGAATTTTATTCACTTACATTCCACCACTTCCACCTGTAATATTAAAAGAAAGTGTGCTGACATATTAAATGAATAGACTTCTGCATTCAAACCTACGCATTGACTAGGGCAGCAATTCTCTCCCACGCCGATTATCTCGCCTTTGCCGATGCAGGTGGGAACCGAACCAAACACCTTTTTGTTGTGAGGCGACAGCGCTATCCGCTGCGTCACTGTGCCGCCCCATGTTGTGCTCATACTCGCCATAACTACGTATCAGAATTTCTAACTTCCGCGGGCTGAAGTGAAACGACTTTTGTTTTCGCCGGTTGCCATGGTGAATCGTAGTATCGGAGCTCCACTGATGATGGCTTTTTATAATTGTCATGCACGCGCTTAACTCGGAGTTAACAGACTCAGAGTTGATCGAACCAACTCAGATCAGCTTTTCTGGAACCGAAAACTCAGAGTTTCCCATCTCAGGGTTAATCAACTCAGAGTTCAGAATTAAACTCGGAGTTTGTTAAACCCGCTTCCTGAAATACCCCCCTGTGCATTTAATTCCTGTGTTTGTACCTATTCTTTGTCAGATTGTGACTGTTATTTCCTGTGCCTGTCTTTGTGAGTCCTTGCCTTTTGTGATTTGAAATTTTTTGACTGTGTTAACTTGGCCTGTTTTTGCCTGCAGATTTGGTTTGTTGCCTTGTGGATTACTGGCTTTGACCTTGATTGAATTAATTCTGACAAACCTTTTGCCTTACGTGTTAGATTTGTTTGCTCTCTGGATTTTTTGGTTTTGACCCTGGACTGGACTTATTTCTGAGATCAGTTGATTTTTCTGATAAACCTGATTTTTTTTTTTTCCTACTGGTTTTTTAATTTGGTCTTGGCCTGTCAACTCTTACAACAGACTTAAATAGATACAGTGAGAGACATTGAGTTCATGGTTAGGAATCAGTGGACACCTAGAAAAATTCAATTCAAGAAGATTAATATATGTATTAAGGTTGTATGCACAAGCAAACAAAAAACTGAATATGAATACAAACTGACAACAGTTTTAATTCCACAACAATAAAACAATCTTCAGATACACCATACTGTGACTGTCTTTGGGTAAGTGCGTTTAGAATACTCACACTCTCCACCATACTGTAAGACAGTGCCTGTTATTGTATACAGTAACAAATCAGTCCTAAAGGAGAAGCTCACATCATGATTCATAATCATTTTAATCCTTATAAATTGGTTTACTGTAAATAAAGAGATTGGACATTAAATGAAAAAATATGTGTAAAATGTATACTGTGCACTTGTGGGGACATCCTCAGTCAGAGTGAACTGGTCTTTCAGAGAGCTGACCTTTTCATGAGCCAGTGTTCACACTCCCAATCCACCCCAGAGCTCTCCCTGGTCTCTGTCAGGTCCAGTCATTTCAAACCCATATATCTTACAAGAGATCTTAAGTCTCTCCAGGTCTTCTCACCAGAGCGGAAGACTGATCATTGAAAGCTTTGCGTTCTTTCTGTAATTCCTCAGAGTAGCACTGTAGTTTTTGATTGACAGTAGATTTATAGACTACTACACTATGTTGTGTAGAGATGTGGAAGACCCTCCACTGTGTGCCACGTTACCATGAGAGTGTTGAGTAAAACATAAAGACATTCATCACTTGTATAGGTAATTTTACAATTAGGAGACATAACAGAAAAATAATTGCTGTTCCCATCACTACTGCTTTTGGCTTCCATTCTGTCAAATCAAAGTCCAATTCACAAAAAACCACAACAGTCAGACCCTGGTACTGGAGTCGAAAAGTACAACACTGTTCTGCGTTCATTTGTCAGTGAGAGCTCAAGTTTTCCTTTGGGGAAAACATTTTCATGACTCCACATTGTTAAAACATTGCCATTACTATGCATGTATGTCAGACTGTCACACTGAAGATGTTTGTACTCAGATCCTCAGCTGGTTTGTAGCATTGTGCCCGGTAAGCACAGTAATACACAGCTGTGTCCTCAGTCTGTAATGACTGTGTCCTTGTAATGACAATGTGTTGCTTGAAGTGTCTTTGGAGATACTGAACTTGTTTTTCAGTGATTCTTTGTAGCCTGTGCTACCATCACTACAGATATAACCAATCCACTTCAGTGTTTTTCCTGCAAGCTGTTGTATCCAGTTTGTACAGTAACTGCTGTCAGTCAGTGAATATCCAGAGACTTCACAGGATAAAGTCATGGTCTTACCAACGTTCACAATCATATAACCAGGCTGGTTCAGCTCAATATAATGAATATCAGTAGAAGAATATTAGAGCATTTGTACTCACTGTATTCAGTAACCAAAACCAACAAGACTACATGGTTTATGTCAGAGAAGAACAGAGAGAAGATGCTGTCTTCTCCACACAGCTCAAGGGAAATTTACAGAGAAACACTGTTAAATAGGGAGGGGGGGGGGGGGGGGGGGGGGGGGGGGGGTGCATGAAGGACAACTGATGAACAAACGAAATAAAAAGAGGCTATTTTAGTTCAGTGGAGCTGGAAAGTGGCTGATCTCTCAACTATAAGAAAACAGTTGTATTTATTTTTTGGATTTCCATCTGTTTAATAACATATACACAACAATGACTGCATGTTATGAGGTCCTTTCCCTGGTTTCTGGCAGATCCAGTGCATGGATAGCTGCTCATAGAGAATCCAGACACAGTACAGGACAGACTGACAGACTGTCCAGGATTCTTCACCACAGACTCAGATGAGGTCAGTGACTGTCCACAAACACCTGGAATAAAGACAAAATTAATAACAAGTCATCTGAGATTTTTGCGCCTCAGGCATTCTCAATAAAAATATATTTCTCACTTTAAACAAAAGCCAGGAACACTCCATTTTGCAGAATACCCATTTTATTGAGAAATGTAAAACTACAGAATTGTGGCAACTTGTCAGCTCTATAAGTATCTTAGAGAGATTGTATTTAAATAAGGACTGAATGTGGCTCTTAGTGATCTGGCCAAAATTTGCTTAGTCAGATTGTCAGGATGAAAATAAAGACAGTGATTTGAGATGGGAAAAATGTATTCACGGTGTTCACTGGATATTAGTCACTCCATGCCATAAAACTAATCCAAATTTAACACTTCTTTTAGTTTCTCAGCACAGTATGGGAAAAGTTCAATATGAGCTCTGCTGATTAATATCTATCATTTACATTTATTTGGTTCTTTATTGTATGAAGTGTTACATGTTTGACTCTCTCTTTTGGAAGAAAATAACGTAAACATAATATGAATATTAACATTTTAATATGTGTTTATGTATGTGTGCAGGAGTGCGTGAGTGTGTCTGTACATGTGTGTATGGGGGCATTTGTTGCCTGTTTCTGATCACGGTTGAAGTGTTACATGTTTGAATCTCTCCTTTTAAAAGAAAATACGTTAATGTAAACATAATATGAATATTAACATTTTAATATGTGGATGCATGTTTGCGTGTGTAAGAGTGTGTCTGTACATGTGTGTATGAGGACATTTGCTGCTTGTATCTGATCTCTCACAGTTGAAAAATGTGACATTAAACACACTAACTCTGCTGTTTTTAATCTGATAATTTATTAGTGACTGTGTCTCATGTCTGTTTAATCTGATAATTATTTATTGACTCTGTGTCATGTCTGTTTAATCTGATAATTATTTATTGACTGTGTATCATGTCTGTTTAATCTGATAATTATTTATTGACTGTGTATCATGTCTGTTGAGACAGGAAGCAGCTACCAGCAGTGACTGTAAAGATGCAGAAAACACAGTTCTTTATGAAACTGACAGCAAAAAGATAAGTCTATTTCAGCTACTGAAAGAAATGAGTTGTAGACATTCGTAAATCTTGATATATTTTTATCAGACACTTGCTAACAATAATTGAAATTAAATTTTCATTAGATGTTATGTTAAACAAAGAACATCAGTTGATAGGATTCTGAGTTTTCACTTAATGAATTGGACTGTATTTACTGTAAATATTCCTTTGTTTAGTAGAATTGGGTTTTTTTCTTCATTCTGCCTTCAGCATGGTAGCCATTTCACGCTTTTCAAGTGCTATGTATTTTTTTTTTTAACTATTATTTTGTCTTGATGATTTTTTTTACACTTATACCAATAGCTCCATCAGGTTTTTGCACAGCCCTGCCTCCCTTTCTCTAACTGTGAGTCTCTGGCACAGTAATACACAGCTGTGTCTTCAGTCCTCAGACTGTTCATCTGTAGATAGAGCTGATTCTTACTGTTGTCTCTGGAGATGGTGAACCTTCCCTGAACACCACTGGAGTAATATGTGCTACCACCGCTGCTAATTGTTGACACCCATTCCAGTCCTTTTCCAGGAGCCTGTCTGACCCAAGCCATATAGACATGAGATTATAAAGGACTGAAGTGGAGTATAACTTTGCATAGTCCACCCTCTAGAGACTTAAATAGAGGCAATGAGAAGCAATTTGTTCAGACTTAGGAATCAGAGGACACTTGCAAATGTTTAATTAAGAAGATTAATATTTGTATTGTGTTTGTATGTGGGAATGGCAAACCAACCAACCAACAAACAAACAAACAAACATGAATGCAAAGATTAAATAAAAGTACAAACTGATTCATTGCTAAAAAACAACAAAAAACTTAACACTAACCCTAACTAAAATCAGTTGCATTTTTAGTACATTTTTTGTTGCTTCATATGATGATTATTTTAGTTTTAAATGGTTTGCTTTCAGTTACCATTTGTTACTAAATTGTATAATAAATATCAGATATATTTGTGTAAAACATAAACATTTAATTATTTTTATTCACTTATAATACTTTTCCCCCTTTTTTTTGACTGAATGTGTTATTTGTGTGGATCATGCACTGTGAATTGTTTGAATAAATGTGGTGTGGTGGCATCGTAAGACTTGTGTCCCATCCCAAATAGGGTGGTATCTTACGTACATGTCTTTGTGGTCGTGCCCCGTGTATGTTTCTGTATTGAAGGCATTGTATCATTTGCCTACTACTCACACTTTACCCAACCCAGGCAACTGTTTTATGTTTTGTATTAATCCATGCAAATAATTGAAATAATTCATATGCCAGATGTGCATTCTTTTTTTGTCTTATTATTTCATCTGTAGCGGGGAACTCCAGCCCATAGTAAGACCAGAGGGCTCTCCCACCCTTAACAGTGATGTCGTAAATACCACAGGTCATTTATCTGATAGTACAGACCAGGCTGTTGATGAATTTTTCAACAGCTCCTCTACCAGATGGAAACATTGTGTGTAACAGGCACAGTAATACACAGCAGTATCTTCAGTCTGGAGATTATTCCCTTGTAATGTTATTGTGTTACTGCTGGTGTCTCTTGAGATGCTGAACTTGTTTTTCAGAGACTCTTTGTAGTCTAAGCTCCCATCTCTCCAGAAAATTCCAATATACTCCAGAGCTTTTCCTGCTGGTTGTCGAATCCAAGCTGTGTGTTGACTAGTAACTGAATATGAGACCTTGCAGTTGATGGTCATTTGCTGACCTGGATGAACAGTCTGAAAGTCAGGCTGAATCAGTTCATAAGAGTGGACACCTGGAAGAGATTCAATAATTTTTACAAAGGCATGAGATGCTGGGTCAAATACATTAAACTGTCAGTAAAATGGACTACAAAATACAGCAGTTTCATTTCTGTAATTAGACCAAAGAAACTCACAGGATGTGGCTGCCAGTAGCAGCACTAGAAGTGTTATATCTAGTGTACTGTGTATATGTGGCATTTGATTTTGATTGAAATTGTTATTTATTTGGATCATGTACTGCAAGTTGTTTCGATATGTGTGGTGTAGTTGTATATTATAGCTTGTATCCATCCCAGTAGGGTGCTCCTGTATATTATATATGCGCCTTTGTGGCCCCGCTCTAGCATATTAGGTGTATGCTTCTGTGTTGAAAGCATTTTGTCGTTTGCCTCCTGCTCACAATTTTCACAACCCAGGCAACTGTTTGTTTTGCATTACTATACAAACATTGAAATAATCCATATGCCAGTTGTGCATTCTTGATTTGTTACTGCATCTGTAGTGGAGAACTCCAGTCTATATTAATACCAGAGGGCTCTCCCACCCTTAACAGCGATGTAGTTAATACCACAAGTCACATTGAGATTTTGTACAGCTCCTCTACCAGATGGTCGTAATGTGTGTAACCCATACCCATACCACTGGATGACATATCACACCTGGGACGTAACACTATCACTGTCATACTCTACACTGAGGTTTTTGTACAAGACAGACGATAATTTATAACACTGTAGCTACTTGGCACAGTAATACACAGCTGTGTCTTCAGTCTGTAAATTATTACCTTGTAATGTTATTGTGTTACTGCTGGTGTCTCTTGAGATGCTGAACTTGTTTTTCAGGGACTCTTTGTAGTATGAGCTCCCACCATTGCTGATATATCCAATATACTCCAGAGCTTTTCCTGCTGGTTGTCTGATCCAAGCTATACCATAGCTAGTAACTGAATATGAGGGCTTGCAGCTGATGGTCATTTGCTGACCTGGATGAACAGTCTGAACCTGGAGGAGACTCAGTAATTATTCTAAAGACATGAGACAATCAGTCAAATACTCTACGCTGTCAGTAAAACCAACTGCAAAATACAGCAGGTTTTATTTCCGTAATTAGACCAAAGAAACTCACAGGATGTGACTGCAAAGAGCAGCACTAGAGACACAGAGAGCAGTACTGGTTCTGAAGGTCAACTTTTGAGAATGGTTCCTGTAGAGCTCAGAGGCTGTTTAGGATTTAAATAGAGATTGGTCACATGAGACAAAGAGGGAGAATTTGCACAGAGGGGTTTGATCACACGTAGAGTTGTGTCATCCATGCCTTCCTCATGTGTTTTTCTCCTTGTAATTTATGATACATTTTATCTATTTAAATTAAAAAAAGGAAAGAAAAGAGAGAGAAAGAAAAAAAGGTTGTTTGTTTGTTTGTTTGTTTGATTTACAGAAACAAATACATCACCTGAATCATGTATCAGTCAGCTATTGACACACAACTCTTAATTCCAGTTATTTGTGCACAAAAGAGGGAAATGCTTTTTTTTGTAATTATTTCTCATTTTTTTCCCTTCAGTTTTTCCTGGTCTTTGTCAAGGTCAAAACCTTTCAGAGATCACTGAAAACATATAGTGTCTTTTAAGGATGGATATTGCCCTCTTCAGGTCAACAGCTGCACTTTTAGGAGACTGATTTCATAATCACACACTAAGTTTTTCCCCTTTGGGCACTGTTTTTATCTGCAAATACTAACACACACACACACACACACACACAGAGAGAGCGAGCTTGTGTGCCTTCATTTTCCAAAGAGCTGGGATTTATTCAACATTATATAATCCAACAAAAATCTCATAATGTCAGAAGACTACATACATTTTCAGATACTAGCATTCTCTCTGGTCCTCACTTTTCTCAGTGTACTGTTAACTGTTATAAACATATTCAAGTCTTACACGCACATTAAAATGAAAGTTACACAACTCAGATCTGAGAACATTATATTTGATCATAATGACATTCTCTTCTGTTTAATTAGATTAAGTAATTAAACCATACTGTACACACTATACTGTACATGTTTTAGCTGTGAGAGCGCTGTGAGAAGTTATTTTCTGCCAGCAATTTCTATTTTAGACCATAAAAGGGTAATCTCCCAGTCTTCCTATAGGAGTGGTTTACCTGACTCCATAGTGCTGAAACAGAATGAAGCTACGGGCCACGTGTAAAATGTTAAAAACTGTACTGATTATGGTGAAGTCAACTAAACTGACTTCACGGAAACTCTGCTCCATGTCAATCAAATCCTGAAAGGTATAGTTATGTGAATATGTTTTGAATTAATCAGCAATGGCAATGAACAATATTTTTTAAATGACTGTTATTCAAATGACAAACTGTTTGAGAAATGGAAAAAAATCATTAAATGAAAACCTGACCCTACTTGTTGTTCTTACTAGCTGTATTTCTGTAAAATCTCTTCCTACACCCTTCCACATTTCTGTTTTTGTACAGCTACATCTTATCCTGACCCTTTGATGAATTATGTAAGTAGGTGGATTGTCTTCATTGCTTCTTTTTCATAGTAACTGAATAATTGTGAGAAGCATAGAAGAAACATCAACAGTGAAATGATCTGAGATGATGGATTGTTGACTGCTCCATACTTCCATAAACACATCACTCCAGAGTTTAACATACCATGGTACCACCTACAGGTAGAACCCCAAAAATTAGTCATGGATACAATTAATTACTTACACACAACTCAGGTCAGAAAGTGATCACAGCAAACCTAGGACATTTTAGATTTATTATTAATTCTGTCCATGAAATTTCCACATGGAGAATATTCAGTCCCATGTCAGTGTTTCTCACTGAGACGTGCCTGTGTAGTTTTTGTTCAGTGCTGCAGCTCTTTGTATGACTGTGAGTCTCTGGCACAGTAATAAACAGCTGTGTCTTCAGCTTTCAGGCTTTTCACCTCAGTTTGTTTTTGCTGGTGTCTTTGGTGATGGAGAACTGGCCCTGGAGAGACTGAGCAAATATTGTGCCAGTGCCAGTGTCAATGCGTCCAATGCACTCCAGTCCTTTAGCTGGTTTCTGACGGATCCAGTGCAACCAGCTCATGGGGAGTCCAGACACAGTACAAGACAAAGTAACAGACTCTCCAGGGTTTTTCACCACAGGATCAGATGAAGTGAGTGACTGTCCATTAACAGACAAAAAACACAAGCAAAACTAATCTTCTCATTAAGGGTAATCTTTCTGGAGAAAAATCAGAAATACGAAAACACACATGACTCACATAACACAATAGCCAGTAGAAATCCATATTTTAGTACCATCCTTTCCTATTTCTATGATATTCTAGACCAGTGGTCACCACCTGGTGGACTCCGTTCCAAATCTGGACCGCGAGAGGCTTCCATCCAGACTGTGAAACCTTCAGACATAATGATTAAAAAAAAAAAAAATCAGCCTATTCTTTATTTTGTCATTAAAGCGACTTTTTTAGAAGGCACAGCGAGGCCTTCAGGTAGAGAAGCAAGCAGAGTAGCTGGGGGTGCCGCAGCCTGCTTGGGCAATAAAGGTTGTTTCCAAATACAGGCCGGGTAAAAAACAACAACAACAAGAAAGGTGGTAAATTCATCATATTTCCACAGCATTATTTAAATCAGTACAACAACATACGGTCACTATGCTCACTGCACTGTTGCTATTATTTTCACTTTCGAACAGAAATACCATACAGAGATTGGTCGATGTAGGACTATGTGTGTAAATGGCCCATTATTAGAATTCAGGGACGTGACTGCCAAAACTCTCTCCTTCCTATTTTGTATGCGTTATTTCATTATTTCTCATTATTTTTCATTATTAAGCTATTTATAACAGTATGTGCTATAGGTACTCGGAAGAAGTCATGGAAGGGGAAAAATGGCTGCTTTTAGATGGCGTAGGTACGGTAGGGACATGTCGGCAGCTGAGCTGGAAACAGAGGAACAAACTTTACCGTTAAACCTGTCATTATTTCAAACTGTTCCCATTCTTCCTCCTTGATTAACAATAAAACAAATAATTCACAGAATAATCAACACTAACTGATGTAAACAAACAGTAGTAAATGATTACCAATTTCATTTTGTGATAGAATTACTGTTCTTTGTAAACTATTGCATCATTTGCTATATCCACAGATGGTTTTATTCTGATGACAATTGTACTCTTTGCACTCTCCCCAAACTCAGGTAATACCGGTACATTAAAATGATCTGGGAAAATTCAGTTTGAATGCTCATGAAACATCCACTTTTGTGCAGTCTGTGTGCTAAACATTATTGTGCATTATTATTATTAACACCATATCATTATAATCTGACACACACGGCCTTTAGTAGACCTCGTATGTTTTTTCTTTAAATACAGTACATTAATGGCTATATATTCGAGTAGTAGGTATACCTGTAAATCCTTATAGGTTAAATTAGAAATAAAATATTATGACAATATTACTAAATACACTACTAAAAAAGGGCGAACCATAAATAATGGCCTGGCTCTTTTTTAGTTTAGGTAAAGAGAGGCCCCGGCCACTATTTGAGAATTTACAGTATTTTTACTAAAGCAACCTGGGGAACAGAAGAGAGCAGTGTTCAGAATCAGATACATTTTATCAAGGACTAGTTACTGCATGTCATGTCAAAAACTTGTTACTGCAAAACAGAGAACATTTTATGCTTTGTTCAATAAAAATGTTAACTAAACTGATTTTTTTAGTCTGGCGAAAAACATGACCTCGTATTTCTAGGTATCTAGTTGTTTGGACCTCTTGCAATTTTAGTTGAATACCCCTGTTCTAGATAACCACTCAGATGAAAGCTGTATAGAACATATGATAGTGTGAAATTAGTACTAAACAAACCCCTACACAGCAGATTTATCAGTTCACAATGACATCGACCTCAAAGCAGTTCCACAGGAAATCATTTACTAAATTATAATTTTTTATCATTTTTCTAAAATTATAAATATTCAGTGTTTGATACACCTCATTCATTTGTCCTGATGTTGGATTTCAAAAAGGAACGTAACACTATATGAAAAGCATTATAGAGAATCCCTTGTTCTGGACCCACCCTTTGTCTGCCATAACAATCTCTGTCACTAATCTGTCTGCAAGTTCTGTTACTCTTTAACTGATTCAATTACTGTTACCATGATTGCTGCTAAGTTTTATTTATTGTGTGATTAGTATATTTGCTTCTCTCATCTCTGGCTTGCATTTGCATTGCAATGAAGAAGATTCTGATTATTTTTCCTATTATTTTTTTATTATTCAAAATGTTGGAATAAATAAGTTACATAGACACTATATAGACTTTTTAAAAAGAGTAGGTCCTGGATGATTTTACTTTATTCAGTGACCAGGTGTCAATCTATTCCTAGAGCTGTTTACCCAGCTTCAGTCACCGTGACTCTTGAGCACAGTAATAAACAGCAGGAGTCCCCTGTTCTCTGACTCTTGGCCTCTATGTACTGTGCACTTATGGAGACATCTTCATTCAGAATGAGCTGGGTTTTCAGAGACTCTGCATGAATTTGGCTGAATTTTAGCCTAGGCTGCTGCTGTAAAATAAGCCCAAACGTGATCATTAGAGCTGAGTGTGTGTTTATGAAGGGTCACACAGGAAGGAGAATGTGAATGAATCTCTTCTTTCATTTACTTAGTTCTGTCCTTACCTCAGTGTTAAAATGCACAATGCAACTGTTTAAACAGAATTAACAGAGGATACAGAGGAGAGGTATCCCACAGAAACCTAAGAGATGGTATTGACTTTCTGTTGTGATAAAAAAAGTAAACTCATCAGGACAAGCAATGAAATTTTACTGGTTGTTGTTGTTGTTGTTGTTGTTGTTGTTTAATCCCAGTTATTTCTGAGACTTTTTTTTTTTTTAATTTTGATATTGACTTATCAGATTGACTAATTAGACCTCAACAAAGTTCTGCACAAATGAAAAGCTAAACAATTGTCACCTATCTTTAGATAAGGTATTGCTTTTAAGACGTATGTCACCTTCATACTGATATCGCATCAATCATTCAGAACAGTCCTATAACATATTTTCTTGGTCCTTTCAAAATGTCAAAATGTCGGTGTCTTGTTCCTGGATCTTTAATCAGATTATAGAACAATCAGTTGAAAGATTCTGCCCTTTAAGAATTATTTAGATTTTTGTTTGTTTGTTTTTTAAATTTTGTACTTGCTGTTTTATCTAACTTTTTTGATAACTTTTTCTAACCTTCAAGCTTGATGAGAGTGTGTTTGTTTGTAATTTAACATTGCTTATATACATAAACTGAGTACATATGAGAAAACAACTTAGTCATGTATTGTTATTCCTGACACTCTGTGGTTTTAACAGTAACAGTGATTATGTGGTTGTTTTTGTACAGCTGTTTCAACAGCCTCAGTCACTGTGACTGTTGAGCACAGTAATAAACAGCAGTGTCTTCTGTTCTCAGACTGGTGGTCTGTAAGTACTGTGTGCTTGTGGAGACATCCTCAGTCAGAGTGAACTGGCTTTTCAGAGACTCTGCCTGATGAATTATTCCACTATTCATTTGCCCAATCCACTCCAATGGTTACCCTGGTTTCTGTCGGACCCAGAGTATCCAGTAGCTGCCCATGGTGAAACCAAAGATTTTACAGGAGATCTTCAGTGATTCTCCATGTTTTTTCACCACAGCAGGAGGCTGATCCAGTCTGATGTCTTCACACCTGATAACTGTTAAAAAAAAGGCATATAGACTTTTATTACTCTCTGAATCCCAGATCACACTCATAGAAAATAAATGAACAGAGCACTGAACAGTTACAGTAAAAGTGAGATAAAAGGATGACACACCATAGGGATTTGGTCTCCATAACTAAATCCTTTCATATACAGGTTTCATATACTATAGATGTCTACACAACACTCCAAGTCCATATCTTCAATGAATACAGTGAAAACTTACAGGAGGTGTAGCTGTTGATGGTTAATTTGTGGTAGGGCTGGTGAGGCCTAGTTAAAGCTGAGGACCCAAAAGTAGACTCAGAGGACGAAAGGTGACTTTGGATGTTTAATGATGTTATCAGTCTAAAACAAAGAGCAAAAAACAGCGAAGGTACAGGTAAGGCTCAGGCAAAAACAGCAGTCAAAAAACAGGCAGAGAAAGAGGCATGGAGAGGCAGGAAAAACAGGCAGATGTGATCAGGAAATGGACAATAACTCACAAAGAGAAAACAGGCTTGGGTCGAGAACCAGGGTAAAACATGGAGAGGAGCAAACCTGGAACAGATAGACAAGACATGCAAGACAGGACACAAGGAAAACATGGATTAGGATGTGGAAGTTCTGGGCCAGATCTAAATATGCATATTAAACCAACTTTTCAAATCATAACTGAAATTAAACTAATAGTACTTTGGAAAATCAAGGAATCCATAAATTTACAGAACACATATTGGAAGCTGTGTTGTGTAGTGTTGATCTGGGCCTGGGCTTTTAATTTGCAGCCTCCTTTTCAGTTTTACATGGTCCTAAACTGTATGTCAGAACAATTCCCCTCATTAAAAACATCGTCCAGCTTTTTTAAGCCTTATGGACTTCAGCATCTTCCTTTACATTTCACTGATGTCCACCCACCCCCTTAAGTTAGACTCTTCGTATTGATTTATTGCAAATAAACTCCTAGAAGTAACTCCAACAGGTTTTTGTACAGCACTGCCTCCCTTTATCTCATTGTGAGTGCCTGGCACAGTAATACACAGCTGTGTCTTCAGTCTTCAGACTGTTCATCTGTAGATAGAGCTGATTCTTACTGTTGTCTCTGGAGATGGTGAACCTTCCCTCAACAGCACTGGAGTAATATATCTCAGCACTGTCATTCTTAATGCTCGACACCCATTCTAGTCCTTTTCCAGGAGTCTGTTTGACCCAAGCCATCCAGTAGTCACCAAAGTTAAATCCAGATGCTGTACAGGTCAGTTTATGAGATCCACCAGGTTTAATGATCACTGGATCAGACTCAGTCAGTTTCTCATGCTTCACATCTGTACATAAAGCAAACATAATGAATTAAATAAAAAATTAAATTTAATAACATCATGTTTAACTGGAGAATACACAAATCCATACATCAAAATGATGTTAAATGTTTAGAAATGTCTTACATTGTTTGAACATCAACATAACAGTCAAAAACAAACTATCCCTTGGCTCCATAGCTGAGCTGATTGGAGCTACTTTTGAAAATACTGTACACAGAGGCAGAGATGAAAAGAGACATGTGATTATAAAGTATTTTTATGTATTTGCATGCCCACCCTCTAGAGGCTTCAGTAGGTACAGTGAGAAACATTATGATTAGAGTTTGGAATCTGTGAAGACTTCTCATTATTCAAAGATAGATTATCAAAATTCAACTGTGCTTGTTACATTCATTTTAGTAATAATAATAATAAAAAAATAATCACCATTAGAAAAGGAGTGATTGTTTACAATTTACAATTTACAATTTGGCATTTAGCAGACACTTTTAACCAAAGCAACTTACGATAAGTGCATCAATCAGATCACATTGCACTATAAGCAAAGATCACAATAAGGCTGTAGATTAATTACCATCAGTATCACGCTCCTGGAATTCTGTGACAATAAATGATAAAAAAACAAGACTTACGACATAGAGACAAGGTTAGTACGATTTGTTTTTTTATTTGTTTGTTTGTTTGTTTGTTTTTTGTTTGACTTTGTTTTGGGGGTTTTTTTTTAGTCTCCACCGTGCGGCAATGGCAGGGTAGAGGCATGGTCGAGAAGAACGGCTGCCGGGTTCCCGAAGTGAAGAGACCACCAGCTGACCAGAGGTGGTAGAGTGGAGAGCTCTGGCTGAGATGTAAGGAGTGATCAGAGACTGAAGGTAGGATGGGTTGTCAAGGGTCACAAAAAGGTTTTGTTTGACCTGGGGGGGGCACACCACGCAACCCTGAATAGTGACTGGAGCGTTGATTGTTGGGGAGCTCTTTGGTGGGAAAAAGAGAAGCTCAGTCTTCTCCAGATTGCGCTTGAGATGGTTAGCGGACATCCAGGAGGTGATGTTGGCTAAGCAGGCTGCAATGCGTGGCTGGACCTGCGAGTTAGAGGGGGAGAAGGAGTCATTAGCATAGCAGTGATAAGAAAGACCGTGGGCAAAGATAACTTGTCCGAGTGATCTAGTGTAAAGAGAGAAAAGGAGTGGACCAAGAACGGAACCTTGTGGGACCCCGGTCTGGAAAGGGGCGGGGGGAGGAGACCGATTCCCTCCAAGAAACCTGGTAAGAAGGGTGAGACAGGTAGGACTCGAACCATGTGAGTGCAGATCCTGCGAAGCCCATCCCAGCAGGGGTTGAGAGGAGAAACTGGCGGTTAACAGTGTCAAATGCTGCGGAGAGGTCTAGATGTATGAGGACAGAGCTGAGTGCTTCTGCTCTGGCCAAGTGAAGCTCTTCTGTTACAGTGAGGAGGGTTGTCTCGGTGGAGTGGCCAGCTTTGAATCCCAACTGATTGTGATCCAGGAGATTGTTCTGGAGAAGATAAGGAGAGAGTTGGTTATAGACTGCAAGTTCCAGGGTTGTAGAGAGAAACGGTAGAAGAGATACTGGACGCTAGCTTCTGACATCAGCTGGGTTTCGAGTGGGCTTCTTAAGCTGTGGCTTGACCCATGCCCTCTTCAGGGCAGAGGGAACTGTACCAGTAGACAGGGAACTGTTGATCAAGGATGAAATGAAGGGCAGAATATCCTCTGAGATGGCCTGAAAGAGAGAGGAGTGGATGGGATTTAGAGGTTTAAAGGTGACAGCAATTGCGTCCAGTATTTTTTTTTTTTTCTTAATGAGTTCATCTCTGCTGGAAAACATTAAAAAACAATTAATTTCTTATGTGAGCAGAGGTGTTGTTTGAAGTGCACAAATATATAGCAGAGTTATAAGCTGTGGCTCAAAAAAAGGAGTATCTGGTAGGAGTGGCTGTTTTATTTTTGCCATTTTGATATAGTTTTACCTCAAGGTAAAAAGAAAAGAAAAAAACTTTTCTTCATGTTGTCTGATTATGAGATCAACTATAAAACTGTTTTATTCACATCCTGAGTTTTTGCCCTCCACAGTGTGAAGGGGCACACTGTTTCTTTCTGAATGTAATTTTGTGATTATGTAAAATTACTTTGAATCATATATTATGGGCTAGAACTCAGTGTGCTCTGTTTTTTAATATTATACCCAGGAAGTATGAAACATGATCCTGTTTAATGACTTCATTGAAAGTGACATCCATGTCCCATTTTAGAGCCTCAAGGGTATGATGCTGATACACTATAATTCATAATGTATTGATTGACAATCGCAATAAAGAATATTTATAAATAAACTGTACTACATTTGACATCTCATTGTGTGGTTTTGGGGTTGAATTCAGTGAATACACGTTGTATTGATTCACATTTTTGCAAATGTCAGAGTGTAAAAAACTTTGTGGTTGATTTTACAGGTCATGGTTAGAATGTTCTGGTCCATTCACCAAGATGAAGATGGCTACCATGCAAGGGGGTGACTTAAAAATCATGTATTTTACATACATTCACAAATTCTAATTGGTTGAGAAAAGAGGGAAATAAATAAATGACTGCCGGACCATATTTTGCTCTTGTGCTGAATGTACGAGTCACAAAGGGAAACATGCTGATGCTAAGTTAGTGAGAGCTGCTCTGGAGGAGAATTTTCAGACTGTTGCTGTTTAGGAATTCAGTGTCTTTGCATTCATGTATGGGTGTCAGCTAGTATACTTATTAGCAGAGATCAGTAAACTGGCATTAAATAGGATATGTGAAACAACAGAATCTGCCAATGAAAACATCAGCAGGTCATTTGGATTTATTTGATAGACAATAAGTGCCACTGTGGAGTGTGGGTAGAAGTGGCACTGTGGGTAGAGTGAAATTTTCTCCTTACTCATCATACTTACTTCATCCATTCAGCCTTAGCAGAAAGAAATGTAAATGTAAATGCCCATGATCGGACACACACGCTGTGAACGTGAGCAGTGGGCAGCATTCCTTGCATCCAGGGAGCATTGGGGTTAAGTGCCTTGCTCAAGGGCACACAGCGGTGGATGTTGGTCCTGGGTTTGATTCCCAAGGAATGCCCAAGGAATGCTGTGATTTGTTAGTTTTCTCATGAAAGCATGTAATCTCCATATGTGATTTTCACATTAATCGCCAATGCATGAAAAGAGGTGTATCTGGACTGGAATACTCCCATATACTCTTGGATACTCCACGGATAATCGGATGTATCTAGGAGTTTGCTGCCCTGTTACGTGGACTGGAATACTCCTGGATATGTACCAAGTTTGGGGGTCTGCCTAGAGCCCTTAGTTGCCATGGTGAATAATCCCCTGGGGGTGCTTGCAAGGGAACATTTACATTTCATACCTTGGGCCACCAGGTATCCTTCAATAGGTCAAAAGTCTTACCTTGGATTGGTGGTACAAGGTCCTATTCCTCCTCTAAAACCCCTCTCCATTAGTCCAGTGTGTGTCCTCAGGCATGATTTATACAGACATAATATGATTTATATTATTATTATCATTATTATTATTGTTGTCATTATTATTGGTGTCCTTGTTCTCTGTTCACAGGTAGATTATATAGTAAGTCTAACAAACAAAAATGAATTACACCAATGCCTCTATTATAAATAAAGAAAATACAGTATAAAGTAAATTATTAGGTATATAAATTGACTAACATATATATATATATATATATATATATATATATATATATATATATATATATATTCTCTGTGGGTGGTCTTATTCCCTCCAAGCTCGGGTCCTCCAGAGGCTTGGGAGCTTGAGGGTCCTGCGCAGTATCTTAGCTATTCATAGGACTGCACTCTTCTGAACAGAGATCTTGGATGTTCTTCCTGGGATCTGCTGGGGCCACTCTCCCAGTTTGGCGGTCACAGCTCCGAGTGTTTCGATTACAACGGGGACCACTGTTACCCTCACCCTCCACATCTTTTCTAGCTCTTCTTTCAGCCTTTGGTATTTCTCTAGCTTTTTGTGTTCCTTCCTCCTGATGTTGCTGTCGCTTGGGACTGCTATGTCTATCACTACAGCTTTCTTCTTCTGTTTGTCTACCACTACTACGTCCGGTTGATTAGCCATAACCAGCTTGTCAATCTGTATCTGGAAGTCCCACAGGATCTTAGCCCGCTCGTTCTCAACCACCTTTGGGGGTGTTTCCCATTTTGACCTTGGGAATTCCAGTTCATACTCAGCACAGGTGTTTCTGTATACTATGCCAGCCACTTGGTTATGGTGTTCCTTGTATGCCCTGCCTGCTAATGTGTTACACCCTGCTGTTATGTGCTGGATTGTCTCAAGGGGGGCATCTTTGCACAACCTGCACCTGGGGTCCTGCCTGGTGTGGTAAACATCGGCCTCTATTGATCTTGTACTCAGGGCCTGTTCCTGTGCTGCCATGATCAGTGCCTCTATGCTTCAATCCAACCTTGTCCAGCCAATGGTAGAATTTCTCAGTGTCAGCCATTCCCTATATCTGACGGTGGTACATGCCGTGCAGGGGCTTATCCTTCCATGATGGTTCCTGCTCCTGATCCTCTTCCTTCAGAGGTTTCTACTGCCTTGGGTATTCACTAAAACATCATCGCTTGGGGCCATTTTCCTGACGTAGTCTTGGATCTTTGTTGTCTTATCCTGGAAAGTGGCTCTGACGCTTACCATTCCTTGGCCTCCTTCATTCCATTTAGTGCATAGTCTCAGGATGCTGGATTTGGGGTGAAATCCTCCATGCATTGTAAGGAGCTTTCTTGTCTTGATGTCAGTTGCTTCTGTCTCTTCCTTTGGCCAGCTTATTACTCCAGCGGGGTATCTGATGACCAGCAGGGCGTAGGTATTGATAGCCCGAATCTCAGCTAACTTTTCAGGACTTGCATACTATCTATAGGTATTTGGTAGTTGCAGCTTTCCTAGCGACCTCTTCGTGATTCCCATTTGCCTGTGGGATTCCAAAGTACTTGTAGCTGTCCTCGACATCTGCTATGTTGCCTTCTGGTCGTAAAATCCCCTCAGTTCTGACGACCTTCTGTGGGAGAGACTCCCTGGTCAGGGCCAGTTGTGACCGAGTCCCTTCTCCACACTACTTCCTATACTAAGTTCCTCTTCTTTCAAAAATAAATTCTAAGTTTCAAAAAGCAGTCAAAGTCTTTAGGAGTCCGATGCAGTGTAAGTTTATTGCATTCAGCGGTGAGCAAAATACAACAAACTGAGTCAGGTCCCAGGGAGTGACTGAATCTAATACAGAAAATCATGCACTTATATCTAAAATTTTACCTGTATGCAAAACCTATGTAACCAATAAACGCATAACACGGTTGTATGGTAACACCCCTTACATCATCCGTTTTTGCATGGTCCATCCCATTCGCTTCCAGAAATTTCCCCAAATTTCCCCAGAATTTCATTATTCCATACATCACTGTTTCCGATTTCCTTTTTTGGCTAAGTAAAAATGATGATTCAGCCATATCCTTACTTTACTTTGGATGCTTTACCATGTCCCCGATCTTACCTCAGATATTTTACCCCTTAATGCAGGTGTTCATTATCAAGTGATGGCTAGTCCATGCAAGGCGGACACTGACGCCACTACGCCCCAGTCATTACTTATGCTTCCCTGTCACTATAACCTAGATATTATCCTTTTTCATATTGCCTCTATATTTTGCTGATATTGCATCTTCCTTTTTTGGTATACCAAGGTCCTATTCCGTTGGCTTCAACTTACAGAGGCCTTCTTCCATTTCAGAGGCCTTCTTCCATTTCAGAGGCCTTCTTCCATTTCTCCAACACTTCCCTCTCTTTGTTACCATCCGACCACACTTCTCAAGCCCAAATGACATGCCAAAGTCGTTGCTGTAGATCCTAGTGGTGTGGATCAGTGAGTCAACGCCTCGCTCACTCCTGACATAAAGTTTGATGTCATCCATGTAGAGGGGGGGGCTGATGGTCGCTCCGTTCCGTAGTTGGTAGCCGTTGCCACTCTTCGTGATGATCTCGCTGAGGGGGTTCAGGCCTATACAGAACAGCGGCGGGGACAGAGCATCTCCTTGGTAGATGCCGCACTTGATGGCGACTTGTGCTATTGGTTTGAAGTTGGACTCTATCGTTGTTTTCCACAGTTCTTGATGAAGGGTCTTAATGTGCTGCTAATGTTATACAGCTCCAAGCATTCCAGGATCCACGTGCGAGGCATCGAGTCATAGGCTTTTTAGTAGTCGATCCAGGTAGTGCACAGGTTGTTCTGTCTGGTCTTGCAGTCTTGAGCGACTGTCTTATCTACCAGTAGCTAGTGTTCTTTCCGATACCTTTCTGGGCCCATGTATTGAATGTACTGCTCATGTATTGAACCATGTGTCTACTCATTTTTTTTCCACGATGATGCCTGACAGGTGCTTCCATGTTGTGCTGTAGTTGGATGGGACCGCTCCCTTCTGGGGATCCCTCAGGATTAGGACTGTCCTATCTTTGGTTAACCATTCAGGGTGGATCTCATCCATTATCAGATGGATATATATATATATATATATATATATATATATATATATATATATATATATATATATATATATATATATATATATATATATATATATAGTTGGTTCATATGAAAGTACAAATTAGAGCTGTCCTTGGATGCTGTGAAACAGCCCTGCACTGCCTGGGCTGTGCTCTTTCTGCTATCAGTATAATAGTAAATGATCCATTCCAGTCCTTTTCCAGGAGCCTGACGGACTCAGTACATCCTGTAGCTTGACACAGTAAATCCACTGCAGGTACAGGTGAGTTTGTGGGCTCCACCTGGAGACACAACCACTGACTATTCAGACTGTGTAAGAACCTAACACTGGACACCTGAAGGAAAACCAGACAAAAACATATTAGAAAAATCATGAGTAGCATAAATATGTGGAAAGTGAGTCATTTATTTGTTTTCAGTAGTGCATAAACCTACTTTGTAAGGCTGCTAACAGCAGCAGCAAACACACAGGCAACATGATTTGTGATGAAAATGAACTGATGGTTCATGCTCTGCTATCCCCTCCAGAGCTCAGAGGGATTTTCCCTTGACCGTTTTTTTCTGCATGGTTGTCATGTTTATAAAGGTAGAGATTTTGCAACAAAGGCATGTGTTCTATTACCAAAATAGAAATATGTATGTATTGCGTTTATGTTTATAATATGATTCGTTCTTGTTTTCCTCAACAAAAATTCTGATGAAATAGATCAAGATATATTGATTCAAGGAGGATGACTTACTTTGTATCAATGACGCTCGTATTGGTAGCTACTGTGCATGCTCCATACTCCTGGGATTGATGGGCAGATATTCCGAGCATGCGCTGGGGCAATGGACCATTTTTTTAGCCCCAGTTCATTATTGTTCATTTTATGTTTCCCTTTTTGTGAGTAGTAGAACTGCATTTGTATTGTTTATCATTTAGTCTTTGTGTTGCGCTGATTAATACTTGTAACGGTAGTTATAACAGTAACTGTGCACCGTGAATGTAATTGTCTTCATAAAAGATGTAGTGCCCTCCTACTGGTGTAGTAAATAAGTATGGTGTGTTCTGTAGGATATTGCAAGTATGAGTTCTAGTAACTAACCCAGCAAGCCTAATTGAAAGTAAATAATAAACCACCTACTAATAAAGGAAGCTCATGGTTTTGTTGTTCCAGTAGTACAAAGTCATAGCACTCTTTGGTTAGGAGATATACTACTGAGCTGTGTCAGTCACTAAACCATGGACTTGGAGTTTATTATACGGTTGTTTAGTGTTATCACATTTGATCAATGAATGCATAACTGCCATGTTCTGTTATGGAAACTTGAAATTCCCAACCGTAATGGAAAAACCAGTTTGTATCAACAAATTAAGTATTTCAGTTGGTGCTGCCTTTTTTAAATAAATGTTGGGTTACATAAGCGATCTTATATTTTCTAATTCTCTTCTTTTCCATGGAATGTTTTTATTGCTGCATTTTAATTAACTAATGCTGGGATCAGACTACACGATACTTTTGTCTTTCACGATGGCCACTATGTCAGATTAGGCAATCATCGTGCCATAAATGCTTGCCGTGTCTTGGCAGGGAGACTGGCAATGCTACAAGTATGACCCCAACCAATCATTGTATGCTGCCTTTCAAGACCTTGGGCAAATTCATAAGTTGTTAGGGAGGACGGTCATTCGTCCTACTGGTCAACGTCAAGGAACATGTCGTAAGAGATGTCAGACTAGGCAGGAAAATACAAAAAATTCTGACATGCTAGACTTTTCGTGTTGTGTGTCATGTATCGTTGTTGGGCATCCCAGATGCGATATTGCTGTTCTTAGATTATGTCACACTACAAGGGGTAAATACAGCCATTGGTCATTCCCAATGTTCATATTTGGGCCCAACAGTGGAAGTTTGTCTGGCATAAATCATTCAGTGTGTATATGTTGTATAGAATATCACATTACAATTGCTAATCAAGGTTACAGTAAAGGCAGTGCTTAATTCTTAGTAGCTGGCTGTCATCAATACTGCCAGTAATATGCTCTATTTACAAAAATTACTGTGTGATACTGTGTTTGGGACTAGAGTAATATTGTACTGGCTACCCTGCTGCCAATAGTATACTGTAAATTCAACAGTATACAGCACTATACCATGTTTCAGTACATAGTATTATAACAGCAATAAACTGTAAATTAAGTTTACAGTAAGCAAACCGTAGAAAAAACGGTAATGTGCTGGCAACCCAGCTGCCAGTACCCTTCTGTTAAATCAAGAAATCACAGCAATGTACTGTAATTCAGTACATTGTATTATTACAGTGACACACATAGATTACAGTAGGAGAACTGTAAAATTAATAATAAACTACTGGCAACCCTACAGCCAGTGCTTTACTGTAAATCTACATGACAATCTTTTACAGTGTAGCCTTGTAACAACTAGTACAATCACTTACTCATTTAAACATTTGTCTTAAATGTTTTTGTGTGAGTGTATGTGTGTGTGTGTGCGTATGTGCATATTCCCTTATGTCTGTTATGGTATTACATGCCAAACTACACAACCAAAGTTTTCTTACCACTTACAGAAAGTTACACGGGCTAGGTAAGTGACAGTCAAGGAAAAAAGGATGCAATCTTTACTTTGCTACACTCGCTGTTCTCATTCCTTGGTTTCTGTGTTTTGTTTGTTAACTGTTAAGTTTTATGATGAGAGAGTGAGGTGAGGGGAGTAGTAGTGTAGAAGAATGACATGAGTAGACAGCATTTCAGTGAGGACTGGAACAGAGACCCAGCAAACTGATCTCGCCAACCCCAGAGCGGGGAAACTCAACTATGCACTTGGATCTTTTAGTGCATTTTTTAGTATATCAACAGAAAGACTTCCGTTTACTGCTAGGACTGTGTGGATTTTACATGTGTGAAAGAGCTGCTAATGACTCAGCATCAATTAAGAAAAAAAAAACAGTTTTCAGTAATTAGATTATTCCATTACATATTGAGCCCTAACAAATTATTATGTCTTCATATGTTAGGGTCTCACAATGCAATGAAAAGCCAGTTTCTCTCTATATCCCTTTTCTCCCTTTCTCCTCTCTAGACAGGGAGAGATAAACATCTGTTTACATGCAATATCTCAGAGGTCTCTGTGTGTGAGAATTCATCACTGCTCCAGAGTTTGACTGGAGGCCACAGGAGAAGAAATTTCAGAAATAAAATTCATTTCTTGCAAACAGTTTGAATTCATCTCTTGCAAACACAGCAGAACATATCCAACACATGAAGAAAAACAAAAAATAACACACAAAAACAGGACTGATCTGAGGAAACATTAACAGTGAAATGATCTGAGATGATGAACTCTAAGCTTTTACTTCTGTAAATACATCACTCCCTCTCTTCACTGTTCTGGTTGACCCTCATGTCTAAATAGAGATTTATACACCACAGTACCACCTACAGGTACATCCTTAGCAATCAGTCATAACTAGAATCAATTACTTATCACAGCAAACGCAACACATTTTTGTTTCATTGTCCGATTTCCATCTGTTCTGTTCGTGAGATTTTAACATGGACAATATTTCCTGTCCATCCCATGTCAGTGTATCTCACTGAGGCATACCTGAGCAACACTTCACACACTGAGTGCACTGCAGCTCTTTATGTGACTGTGAGTCTTTGGCACAGTAATAAACAGCTGTGTCCTCAGCTTTTAGGCTTTTCACCTCTAAATACAATTTGTTTTTGCTGGTGTCTTTGGTGATGGAGAACTGGCCCTGGAGAGACTGCATGACAGTCATTTAAAATTCCAGTGCCAAGTTCTTTTTTTTTTTTTTTTTGCTGCATCAGGGTTTTGTACAGCACTGACTCCATTTCACTGAATTCAATTCAATTACATTTTATTCGTATGGCGCTTTTTACAACAAAATTGTCTCAAAGCAGCTTTACAGCGATCAGTGAATAGTACTGACTCTCTGGCACAGTAATACACAGCTGTGTCTTCAGTCTTCAGACTGTTCATCTGTAAATAGAGCTGATTTTTACTGTTGTCTCTGGAGATGGTGAACCTTCCCTCAACAGCACTGAAGTAATATGTGCTACCACTGTCAGATCTAATGCCCAACACCCATTCCAGTCCTTTTCCAGGAGCCTTTTTTTTCAGGTGAGTTTGTGGGCTCCACCTGGAGACACAACCACTGACTGTTCAGACTGTGTGAGAACCTGACACTGGACACCTGTAGGAACACAGAGACAAATTCATTCAAACAGTGATAAAACTGTGACTATTCTCCAGTTCTCAAATTTATTTCACCAAGCCTAAAAACTCTCAGGACATGACTGCTAACAGCAGCAGGTGTGACAGCAGAGAAAAAGGGAACATTGTTTATGGTGATGCTGAGTTAGTGAGAGCTGCTCTGGACGAGAACTTTCAGACCATTGATGTTTAAATAGTGAACATAATGAAGAATTCAGTAGATTTGCATTGACGTGTTGGTGTCAACTAGTACAGTTGTAAGCAGAGATCAGTGAACTGGTATATGCCAAACCACAGGATCTACCAATGTAAATATCAGCATCTCCTCTGGATTTATTTGATAGGCAACAAGTGCCCCCTTGTGTTTAAGAAGGGATACTGTGGGCAAAGTGAAATTTTCTCCTGATTCATTCTACTTTCTTCAGGCACTTAGCTTTAGAAGAAAGAGCCGTGAATTGTCTGCTTGCTCATGAACGCAATACAACGCTGTGATCTTTATATGTGATTTTCACAATATTTGCTCATAAGTTCATATCTAAAACTGAGATCAACTTTTTACTCTTGCTCTTAGGAGCAAAATACAAGCTGTTTTCACTGATACAGATAAGTAAGTGGTTTTGTGCAGTTCTTTTGTCTTTGTCACTCTCTTTGAGAGTCTTCACTCTTCAGACTGTTCATCTGTAAATACAGTTTACTGCTGGAGTCATCTCTAGAGATGGTGAACCTTCCCTTGAAAGACTGGGAATAGCTATTGGCAAAGGTATAACACACTGTCTCTCAGAATGCAATTTAGATTCCATACCTTTCCCAGGGGTCTGTCTGATCCAAGCCATATCATAGCTACTGAGGGATCAACTCTGCCTCCTCCAACACCCGCAAACTCTTCTCTACCTTCTCCTCCCTCCTCTCTCCTCCTCCTCCTCCTCCTCCCTCATCCCTATCTGCTGATGACTTTGTCTCCTTCTTCGAGAAGAAGATCAATGACATCTGCGACTCCTTCCCCCCTTCCCCTCCCACCTCGGATCCTGCACCCTCCCCCCCCTCCACTATCTTTTCCTCCTTCTCCCCTCTATCTGACACTGAAGCTCTCCTACTTATAAAATCCCATCGTCCTACTACCTGTCCTCTTGATCCCATCCCCTCTCCTCTCTTTCAGGCCATCTCGGACGACATTCTGCCCTTCATCTCGTCCTTGATCAACAGCTCCCTATCTACTGGCACGGTTCCTTCTGCCCTGAAGAGAGCACGGGTCAAGCCACTGCTCAAAAAGCCCACTCTAGACCCTGCTGATGTCAGTAGCTACCGTCCAGTCTCTCTCCTACCGTTTCTCTCCAAAACCTTGGAACGTGCAGTTTATAACCAACTCTCTCCATATCTTCTGCAGTACAATCTACTGGATCAGAATCAATCCGGATTCAAAGCTGGCCACTCCACCGAGACAGCCCTCCTTGCTGTCACGTAGGAGCTCCACCTGGCCAGAGCGAAGTCTCTCAGCTCTGTCCTCATACTCCTAGACCTCTCCGCAGCATTCGACACGGTCAACCGCCAGATCCTCCTCTCATCCCTTTCTGGGCTGGGCTTCGCGGGTTCTGCACTCGCATGGTTCAAGTCCTATCTGTCTGACTGTTCCTACCAGGTCTCTTGGGGGGAATCGGTCTCCTCCACCCGCCCTTTACTCACAGGAGTCCCACAAGGGCTCCTCCCGACCACACCTCTTCTCCGCCATTACCCCGAGGTGGTGGAATGACCTCCCCCATGCAGTCAAGACTGCGGAATCTCTTACCATCTTCCGCAGGAAACTGAAAACCCACCTCTTTAGAACCCACCTGTCCCCCAATGCCTAACCTCCCTTTCCTAAAAAAAACAAAACAAAACAAAAAACAAAAAAAACCCAAAAAATAACCTTTGTCTTCTATCTGCGTTTGTCAAAGTATTCCAGGGGTGCAATACGAAGGGGCAATTTTACGCTCGGTCTTATTGTGATCTCTGCTCACAAGGTATTAGAAATCTGACTCTGACTGATGCACTGATTGTAAGTCGCTTTGGTAAAAAGCGTCTGCCAAATAATTAAATTGTGATTGTACTGAATGTGAAGCCTGAAGCTGAACAAGTTTCAAGTTTCAGGTCTATTGTTATGTATTAGATAACAACACAAGCATCATTATCAGTAATGAAATTGGACTCGTAGCCAGCTCAGCTTTGCATAGTAAAATAAGTAGAATAGATAGTATAATAGAATAGTAGAAAGGATAAGATGATATAAAAGACCACATGTAGCAATAAAACTAGACAATAACAGTATAAAAACAAGAACCATGCAAAGTTGAGGTGAGGAGGACGTCGAGTGACAGCAACCGTCATTACTGGCGCCATCTTGCATCTTTTTCTTTTTTTTTTACTTAATTACTTTTTGGTACCACTTTACAATAAGATTGTCCTCGTAAAGGGTTTATTAATGGTTTATAATTAGTTTAGTAATTAGGTTGTGAACACTTTATAAATCATTCATAAGTTATAACACATTAGATAAAAGGGCAACAGTGACCTGCTGCTTGCCAAATAGTGAGCCCACATTTATCTGTACTGTTAAGTCTCAGATCTCATTGGTTACCTAGCTTACTTTGTCTTCTCCATCAGCCAGCATTTATACCTGTCAGCTTCATTAAATATTTATTAACAAGGCACTAACATTTAACCACCATCAGCATATCTTAATAGCTGAAAAGTTTCATTTGGCATATTAAGTTATGGCATAATTAACAAGTTAACATATCAAATTACCAAATTCATACACTAAGGCTTTTGTGATATTGTTTACTTTGACATTTTCAGCATGCTATCAGCAGCCGTCCTCATTATTATCACAGGTGTTGTTATACACATTGGATATTAAAGTTGTATATTGTGATGCGTGCTGGGGGCAGGGGGGAGATGTGCAGAGCTTCCCAGCATGCCTTGGGCCGATGGACTGTTGTTTAGCACCAGTTTGTTATTGTTTAGTTTATGTTTCCCATTCTGTCTAGTAGAAGTGTATGTGTATCGTTCATGATTATAGTCTTTGTGTTGTGTACTTAATTCTTGTGATAGTTTAATGTTATCTGTGTACTGTAAATGTAACTGTCTGCATGAATGATGTTCTTCCCTCCTACTGTGTCAGCAAGTTAAGTGTGTTACTTTCTGGTTCACACTGCTGAAAAATAAAAGGTGTGTTGCTAAAAGATCTAGAGTGAAAAATCACTCTAGAGACAACCCAGCAACTCATTAATGTGTTTTATAGTTTACAGTAAGGCTCCCTTTTGCCGTTTATAAATGTTATTAACTCGTTAGTAAATGGTGATGTTTTAAACTTTACAATAAGGCTCCCTTTTGGCAGTTATAAATGTTTGTAACTAACAAATAAATGGACATAAAAATGAGATGCAGAGAAACATCAAGATGGATGGGAGGAGAATCAACTCAGTGAACAACAGATACCAAGGATTTTGTGTACGACATATCATTTTCCACTGTGTTTTACAAAAGTCAACTGCTTTATGTGTAATTTTGTTTTGAACACGATTGATACTGAAACTAAAGGAAAATAGTGTTTGCGTTAACTACCATGCAGACCTCCGTTCATTGTGTTGGCTCCTTAAACTTAACAAAGGATGGTTTAGGCAGGCCAGAAATATCTGAAAGTGGGACCAAGAATGGGTGAGCAGTACACCAAGTAAAGGATGGTTACCAACTGTTCAACATATGCAAAGCTGTGCAAAAGAAGATACCCGATAGTTTATGTCATATCAACACCTCTTACAATAATGAGGAAGACGGCAGATAGCATGCTGAAAATATCAAGGTGAACAATTTTGCAAAGACCTTAGTATGATGGTAAGTAATTACATGGTAATTTCATATGTAATCGTAGGCCAAATTAACCTTTCAAATGAGAAAGGGCACTGCCACTAAACCATAATTCTATTGGTGGTTAAATGGTAGTAGCATGTTAATAAATATCTGATGACAGTTTAACAGCCTAAAGGGACAAGATAAAGTAGGGGTTTATCGCAGACCTTGAATGGGGTGTAGCAGTGATTCAAGCACTGATCCACGTCTCAGTAAATCCCAGAATGCAGCAGTTCCTAATGTTCCTTTCGTGTTTAATAGGTGCGCACAGTTCGTCTAGCTTGTTGTCCAGCGACTGTACATTAGCTAGCAGAATGCTGGGCAGAGGAGGTTTGTAGTTTCTCTGTCAGTTTCTTCGCAAAACCCAGGCACGCTTCCCTCTCTTTGTTTTCCTTCGACACCGTGCAAGTAAACAAAAGACCCAGGGGAGTACAGCGTCCACGGTGTCGAAAGTCGGCTTAAAATCCAAACTGGCTGACGAACGTAACTCCAAAAGTGTTTGTCGGTCATACTGAATGTATGATAGCGCCGAATTAACGAGAAGAACTAGTAGTAAAAAGTAAATCCATACAACTTTGCTGAGTTGACTCAGAGGTCTCGTCAGTGCAGCCATCTTAGCGGCAGCGCAACTTGGCATCTTGGCAAAACCCCAACTTTATGCAAATAAGAACAACACCAGAATAAATCAGTTCAGCGTGTAATGAGTTTGGTACATGAAGTTCTCTAGAGAGCCGGGATGGATCAGGCGCTTAAAGTAACAAAAAAACCAAGATGGTGGAGGCTAAAGGCTACATGAAACATGAAAACATGTATATGACTGAAAGATGTATGGGCTACCATTTGTGTCTACATCAACGCGGATTGTGGTTTACATGTTACATGAACTTGGTCGGGGCCAGAGTGGTAGAAAAAAACTCTCTCAACAGCTCTGGTCGGGGCAAATAGATCACTTTAGACCTTCCTTTAAGCATTCGAATGTTTGAGCTAGGTGACTTGCAAATCACTTCCAAGTTGCCAGCCATGGTGAGTGGACACACACATACACACAAAGCAGTGGAGATGTCCGATTCATTTTTCCTCTAACTGCAATGACTGGGTGGATCATTTTAAGCTACTTGAACCTAAAAGTGTGCTCTGCTGACCTGCTGCATCAGCTGGGTTTTGATTAAACCTTATATTTTGAAATTCTTTTAACTTTCACTGAACTGTAGATTTTGTAATGAAACAGAATGTTGTACATCCATATAACTTTTGCTTATTCTGACTGCTCACCACCCAATAAAACTAAATTTACCAGTTAAATTATCAGCTTTAAAAATGATAATTTTTAAAAAAAATAAAAAAGGTGGTATGGTAGATTATAGTAGTAAAATGTCCTGTTCATTTCTCACTCACCTAGTCACAGATGTTCCAGAAACCTTTAAATACAGTCATTTTGCTAAGAGGGCAGACACAGCAGTAGTGACCTTCACACTCAGTGGTCTGACAGTAATTATTTTCATTTTAATTCATTTGTCCCAGAAAAGCTCCTCTGATGTCTTGTCCTATAATGACTTTTGACAACAGTAACTGAGAGGCTCAGAGTCCTGTTGTAAGAACAGAGGTCACTGCCCTCAGAGACCTGTAAACAGATAGCTGAACCACTACATGAAAGGAAAAAATGAAACCAGTAATGTTTGTCATGTAACATTAAGGCATTAATGTTGTTCTTTTTAGTGTAATTTTGTACCTGACACCTGTTTATGGCAAATAATTATGTGATTCAAACGGGCATCAAAATTTCTTCCACAATAAATTATATTGTCTTTTGAAAATATGTTTATACATTAGACAAAGCATCAGTAAAATATCCATGTAAATGTTATTTATAATCTATAGTGAAATTTGCTGAGAGTGCAGGTCTTTCCTGTGGGTCATGTTTCACTTATTCTGAACTGAGTCTCATATTTGTTAACAATGTTCTTAAAGTAAAATATATAATTTACAATAATAACCTGGAATAGGTAGGCTAAAAGTAATGGGTGTGCAATTATGAACCTCTATATAATTTATTGATAGTAATTATACTTACAAAGAGAAGAGCTGATATGTTTTCATACATAATTGTACAAAGTAATGGAAATAATAAAATTATACAAAGACAAGAAAAAAATATAAATAAAACAATGACTGAGAGTGATATTGATGTTGAGGGGTTTTTAAAACACATGTCCCATATAAACACAAAAAGAAATATGAAAGAAGAAAGAGCATATTGTGATATCAAATATTTCTAAAACAACTTCACATTACAGAAGTGAGTGATAAAAAATTATATAGTGAAAACAAGTACTGAAAGGCACTTAGGAACCAAACCATTACCACATTTAAATGTTAATCAAAGGGTTTTGGGGAATGAATTAATAAATAAATTAATACATAAATACATAAATAAATAAATAACACCACCATTGGAGGGAATGAAAGTTAGACAAAATTAGCAATTTTTGGTATTTCCCTACAAGTAAATGTGTGGCAAATCAAATACTTTATGCAAATACACTCTAAAGTGGAAGTGAAACGTTTATGTAAATGACTTGAAAACAAAACTGAGGGACTTTCCCATGCTTTAACTGTATGACAACAGCCAACTGGTTTTGAGGACAGTAATGACCCAGCAGGCCTTGACTTTCATCATTTATAGTGGCAAGGCCATTTGGTTTTTCAGTATTATAGATTCTCGGGGGCATCTTGAGTCCCATCTATGTGCTGCTTCATTAAAGTAATTCATTTCTTATTTCTCAAATCAAAAATGCTGATATATCTCTGCAGAGACTCTCTTGACGGAATGTTTGACACCAGGCGTTAAACTTCATTATTTATGAGGCAAGGCCATCTGACCTTTAATATAAGAGATTCTGGAGAGGCAATTAGACCATAAATCAAAGCTTTAGATCCTTTACAAAATAAGTACACATCGTTCACTTGGCCCAGTTAATAAAAAAAAAAAAAAAAAAAAAAAAACATAAACCAGCGGTAAACTACAAGTTTTCTAAATAAATAAATAAATAGATGCTGTGAATTCCAGCTACGTGGTGCTTTATTAAACAGACTGCTCCTATTTCTTAAATCATCCATGCTGATACATGCAGTGCCTCTCAAAAAGGAGTCCTTTAGATGATGGTATATTTATTCAATACAGTGAAAATATGATATTACTTGTGAACATTTCTGCATGCACTCAGCACTTGTATGTGTTTCTTGAGGGAGATATGAATCTCTAAATCATCACTACAAAATATACCTAGGAGTCAATATACAAAGCTGCTGAACTATGAAAACCATGTCTTCTCAAAGTAATAATGCCTTCGGCCCTCCTGTACGAACACCAAATATTTCATCGGTTTAGTGAATCTCCCTAAAAGGTTTAGTTAACATCACCTTGCTGAAACTAAGAAGCCTTCCCTCTTCACTGCAAGGAGCTGACCAAACACTAAGCATGCTAATACACACTAAAGTAATACATGCCTGCCTGCTTCAGTGGTGTGAGTCTGATGCAGACCTAATTTCATCACTGATACCTGTTATTTCTCTCTAAGTTACTGGGCACTGGACAAGAGGGCAAAAACCTCCTTGAGGGGTATCTCGATGACTTATCCTGAGACAAATTCTATGAAGCCACCACATTAGCACTATCACACCACTCCCAGCTACTGAACACTGCATCCCTTTAGTTTTCCTTGGTTCCTCTGCAGTCCTCCTCCTCTCTTGCACTTTGATTTTGTTCTGGATGTGGTTGTGCCTGGGCTGGGACTCCATTCCATTGTTTGGATACGTTTTCAAAGGATATCAAATAAATATAGTAATAAATAAAGGAAATTCTTATAGTTGCTGCGTGGCTCTGTGCTTCCAGAATCTGAACATGAGGAGGTGTCAGGGTGGTTGGTGGGTCTAGTAGTGACTCTATCTGTGCTACATGCCAGCAGATCATGTATGAGTCTCCCCTGCTTTAGATGGGGATTTCCCACTGCTGTGACATAAATTCCTGTGAGACAATGGGAACTGTAACTTATTTGTTTGGCTGGTTTCATCATGGGCTGCTTCTTTGGGGCTGTGATGAAACAAACTCTTGACTGGTTTATCTCAGGCCATGTTTCAATGACTTCTTTTCACTGAAACAATGTGCTTTCACATCTGTCTTTTAATTTGTGTCTTAATTAGGTTGTAATAAAATTTGTGAACAACAGTTGGCTGTTCTCATGAGTGAATTTAGATTGTGTTATCCCTAGCTTTTGAAAGAATCTGACTTGCCCTCTGGGGTTGCATAATAAGATTCTCAGCTCTCTCACTGGGTGGTGCTACATTGGAGCTACTTTGGATAATTCATCCACCAGGACCACAGTTTGTGTTGAAGCTCAGTCACTGGGTCTGGTCTTCAGTTCATGAGTTTGAGAAGGATCCTGAGTCATCTCATCTCTCTCTGACATCATTAACAGCATGGATATCATCATCTCCAACTGGACTTTTAGGAGGGTATTTGATATTCAGATACTTTCTGCCATATTTGGTGTGAGCGTTTTTGTATTGTTATATTTATATAAGTATTGCTGGAAATGATGGCCAAAATGTTATAACATGATCATTTTAGCTAGTATCACAATCTACAATATTAATCACTATTTTCATTTATTTAATTACCAGTTTACTGTACAGTACAGTCAAACTGGAAATTATACTACTCCATTTGCAGCCATTCAAAAAAAAAATGTATTCTAGAGAAAACACTGATGATAACCAGTAATTTTGCCTGAACATTCAGACTTTACAACAAATAATACTGTAAAATTATAAATAACATACTGGTATCAAAGGATTAACCATTTTAAGTGTACAATCACATCACGGCTTCCAGGCTAAAATGAAATTAAGGGTAAAAAAAAAAGGAAAAAAACACACATCAAGTAAATGTCCAAACACGGTTGGAAAACGTCCAAGCACTTGATGTATTATTTTTGTAAAGGTTTCGCCTACATTGTTCTGTTGATGTATTGGTGTGAGACAGGATGCTTGCTAGACAGATAGATAGATAGATAGATAGATAGATAGATAGATAGATAGATAGATAGATAGATAGATAGATAGATAGATAGATAGATAGATAGATAGATAGATACTGCATTCATCCCCTCAGAGAAATTTGGGAAATTAAAGTTTGGGAGCAGTATGTACTCTAAAGTTGTCATGGCTGCTATTATAATACTACAACACAGAGTACCTCTGTTTAACAATGTTATCAATATCTCTGAGAAGCATATGGTGAATAAGATTAAAACCAGTCACGATACATCAACGTCATATCACCCACCTCCTATGTAAGTTCTACTGTCACGATACTATGTCTGTGACCAACAAAATGGTTATGGCAGTATGTAGATGTATGTGACATACATAACATTACTGTGTAATTCATATAACTTCGACAATTTATTTCACATGATCAAGGGACAAGGAACCATTCTGTTGTCAGCATTAAACAATGCTTTATTCTAAAAAAAAAAAAAAAAATATATATATATATATATATATATATATATATATATATATATATATATATATATATATATATTTTGTAGTGACACCCTCCCTATTCACTGGTTTTGCATTAGACATTTAGAAATTTAGGGTCCTATCCCTACTAATGTTGAGACTGATCCTACACCCCTGGGCATTTTACCACCATGCTGTGTGTGTTTCAGTTGTACTGAATAAAATATGTTCACTTGTAAAGCATCTATAATGGATTGTGATAGTAGTCTGTACGTTGTCTTAAGGTCATTTCCTCTTTAAAACTAAAAAATAAAGTATAAATATTTCTCCCCAATATTACACAACCTCATGTTTTGTGTAAAGTTTCTTACACAAGCTTGTTGCATGTGAGGTAGACCAAAGAGGAAAAGAGCAGTGCAGACCTCTTTTACTGGATCATTAATAGACCCCCCTGGTTGAATAGCTTCTCAAACTCTGTGGAGGTAGCTGGAACACACAATATTTTACATTCATAATATCTGAAGCATTAGTGAAAAGACCATCTTTTTTGCAAACTCTGCTATAGATCATCATCACCCAAAAAGAATGGAATTTTCTCTAAAACACTCAAAACCAGTAAACACACTACTGTTGGCCTGGTATGGGTGGGTACAGGCTTTTCTTTTCATTTCACATATGATGGGCTGTCATCAGCTCTTAGTCTCTGCTGTCTGGTGTCTCTGTCAGAGTTGCTGTTTGAGTTCTCAACATTAGAGAGATTTTCAGCCTCTCTCAGGATAGCATCTATTGTTTTGTCTCTCAAGGACAGATCCAGGGTCATCTTTCTCTAATCATTCAAAACTGTAGGTTGGACAACATTTGGTAAATCATTTTGCCTACTGACTATCTTTTCTGATTCAGCACGATGAGGAGTGGCCATGTGCAAGAGATGAAATAAACCATCTAATTAGCGACATAAAGAATCAAATCAGTCACAACTGCTACATGATGTTTGGCTTGGGCTGCTGTTCCAGAAAACCTTTGCTTTGAGTCAGTGATCATGCAATGTCACCACTGATGACACAATCTCACCAATTATGTTATATCACTCTGGCATACCTTGGTACTTTGGGAAATGACTCCAGTTAATCCACTAGTTCAGTTACCTCTGCTTGTTCGTTTGCAGTAAAAATTAAATGAGACAAGTCATAGTCATGGTCACATGTGTGAAAGCCTTGTTGCGGCCAGGTTACTCACAGCAAACAGCTGTGTGTGAACACTGCTCCACTTTGTGACACTGGTACTAGGTATTGACCTGCTCTGTCCAATTGTATCTTCAATGGCGTCTTTGCGTTTAGCTATTGTTGCCCTCAAGCTACCTAGTTTCTCCAGTTCATCTTTCACAATGAGTTCTGGTAAATATGTACAGCATGCTAGTTGTCCAAAATTGCTGTGCAAAATTATGTTTGTTACATCAGAAAGCAGGCAAGCTTGGAATGCATCGTTCCGCTTAAGAGCATTATCAGTGAACTCTCTAATCCTAGCTCCAATGTGCATACCTGCTAAAAGCACAAGTTCTGGCGTATCTATATAACTAGTGAGACAAAACAGAATCTACTTTCTTGAGTATGTAACCCCAAGACCTATTCAGCAGACAGGTGAGGATATGCAAGTGACTTGCTGTTGAGACTGCAAGAGTATGCAAGAGACTATGGTCTTGTCAGAGATCTAGACCCAGACCAAGACTTTAAATAATGAGACCCAGACCCAAACCACAGCTTTATTCTTGGTGTCTTACTCAGTACATTGTAAGAAGGGATCAGTGAAAGAGGATGCCATAAACAGAATATATGAAACTGCAGGATCTACCAATGAGAACATCAATAACTCATCTGTGTGTATTTGATAGATGACAAGTGCACTGTTATGGATAAGAGGATGTAATATTGGCAGAGTGAAATATTCTCCTAATTAATTCTACTTACCTCAGCCATTCAGCTTCAGGAGAATCAGCTGTAAGTCAGTCATTCTCTCATGAAAGCAACATGATTTTGTGTTTTTCTTGTGTACTTTGTACATTGTACAACAGGTCTGCTGTCTTTGTCTCTCACTGTGAGTCTCTGGCACAGTAATACACAGCAGCGTCTTCACTCTTTACACTGTTCATCTGCAAATACAGCTTACTGCTTGGGTCATCTCTGGAGGTTATGAATCTTCCCTTTACAGACTGGGAATAGCTGATAGGAGTACTAGCTGTGCTTATATATATGCAATCTTTTTCAGACCTTTCCCAGGAGCCTGTCTGATCCAGGCTAAATAAAGGTCACTAAGTGTGAATCCAGAGATTGTACAGATCAGTTTTTGAGATTCTCCAGGTCTTTTAACTATGGCTTCAGACTGAGTGAATGTCTGATAACCAATACCTGTCAGGAAAACAGTAAGAATAAGACAAGAGAAACATCATCCACAGCAAACCTTTTTTGTTTTTTTTTTGTTTTTGTTTTGTATTTTTCATATTTTCAGATATTTGCCAGAGACCAGCTTTGCTTTGTTGGTAGGTAGCAGGTCACTGAAATGGATTTATTACTGTAAATCATCTTCTATTGCCATGGAAATAATGCTCCTACCGTATAGTGTATTGGTTTGCTGAAGACAACGCTAAAATGATAAACAAAAAAAACTTTTTAATGTAATTTATGAGTAAAAGATCATTCTTTTTGTACTGAAGAAGGTCAAGGCCTATGTATGGCTGCTAAATGTTTTCCCTACCCATACTTATTTTGCTAGTTTTGTTTTCTTTGTCTTAAAGCCATCATATTTGCTGATTACTGTCTGATTGCTGAGGTGGTGTGGAGTGACGGTTTTGTCTCTTTAATATTGTAATATTGTGTTTTTCATTTGTTTATGGGTTAGTTTTTATTATTCTTTTGTAGTGCTGTACTATAGCCCAGTGTGTAAGTCTTATAATAACTCTGCTCTCTTAGCATTCAAAGGATATACACAACATAGACTATGTGCATGATCACCTTGAGTGCTTTTGGATGGTGAAACAAAGTAGCTATAGCGATATTCTCCATGTGCTACCTCACTGAAGATTGCTTATAATAATAATAATAATAATAATACATTTTATTTCTAGAGCGCTTTTCACGATACTCAAAGACACTTAACAAGCATAAAATAATCAGTAAAAGAATCATAATCAGAAGAAAAATAATAAGAGAACATAAGAAACGATAAAATAAGAAATAAGAGTCAGAGGCACTTGACTAAGGAGAGAAAAGTCGTAAAATCAATGCAATAAAAGGGTATAAGACGCAGTGTTAATCATAGATTAAAAGCAGTTCGAAAGACGTGGGTTTTAAGGAGGGATTTGAATAGTGATAGTTCAGTGCAGTCTCAGACGTGTTGGGGGAGGGAGTTCCAGAGGGAGGGGGCAGCAATGGAGAAGGCTCTATCGCACCAGGTCTGGTGCTTGGTCCTGCATGGTACTGACAGGAGTTTCGCATCAGAGGAACGGAGGCTTCGAGAAGGAGCGTGGAGATGGAGCAGGTTGGTGAGATAGGAGGGGGCCTGGTTATGGAGGGCTTTGAAGGTGAAAAGGAGAACTTTGAATTGGATCCGTTGAGGGACAGGAAGCTAGTGGAGTTTCTGAAGGACCGGGGTGATGTGATCACGGGAACAGGAGCGAGTGAGCAGGCAAGCAGCAGAGTTCTGGATGTATTGAAGTTTATTTAGGACTATTTTATTTAGGTTGATGAGCCGTGAAGAATGCTGTTGCAGTAGTCAATCCTGGATGTAATGAAAGCGTGGATCAGAGTTTCTGCAGCAGAAAAGGAGAGTGATGAACGGAGACAAGCTATGTTCTTTAGGTGGAAGAAAGCAGTTCTGGTGATGTGGTTAACACGGTGTTCAAAAGAGAGGTTGCTGTCAAAAATGACTCCGAGGTTGCGGATGTGTGGGGAGGGAGACAATGTGGAGTTATTGATGGTGAGGCAAACATTGTGAGCATCTTTTGTGAGGGATTTTGGACTGATGATGATCATATCTGATTTTTCCCAGTTTAGCATGAGGAAATTGGCTTGCATCCAGGATTTGACCATAGTGATACAGTTGGTCAGAGTAGAGTAAGTTGCAGTGGTGATGGATTTGGCGGAAATACAGAGCTGGACATCATCAGCATAGCAGTGGAAGTGGAGACTGATGACAAATGATGTTGCCAAGGGGGAGCATGTAGAGGATGAATAGGACAGGACCAAGCACTGAACCCTGGGGGATGCCTTGGGACAGAGGGGCTACGGAGGAGGTGCAGTTGTTAATATTGATGAACTGTTGTCTATTTGTGAGATATGACTTTAACCAGGAGAGGGCAGTGTCAGTGATGTTAATATGGGATTCCAGACGGGAAAGAAGAATGGTGTGATTGATGGTGTCAAAAGCTGCGGTGAGGTCGAGGAGGATGAGAATGCTGAGGTGGCCAGAGTCTGAGGAGAGGAGTAGGTCATTGGTGACTTTGAGCAGAGCCGATTCTGTGCTGCACTGTGAACGGAAACCAGATTGAAATGGTTCGAACAAATCGTTTGAGCTGAGGTGGGCTTTGATTTGGGAGGTGACAACACATTCCAGTATTTTTGAGAGAAAGGGGAGATTGGAGATGGGACGAAAATTGCACATGATGTCAGGGCTGAGTCCAGGTTTTTTGAGAATGGGGGTGACAGCAGCCAGTTTGAGCATTTTGGGGACTGAACCAGAACTGAGGGAGGAGTTTATGATCAGTGTGATGAGTGAGGAGAGAACCGGGAGACAGTCATGCTCATGTTAGTTCTGAAGGGTGTGTTTAGTGTGTCATAACATCTAAACTTACCTTGTGTCTGATGATTCATTCTTGAGCTTTGTTAATGTTATATGTATTTGTTTATGCTCCATAGATCCATATAGGCCTTCTTACGCAAAGGAAATGAATACAATTTTGTTCCTCGCTTTTTATTTTTCTTACTGTTAATTTATTTGAGTTTCCTCTTGGAACTAATACCCACAATAAATTTGGTTGGCATCTCGTGAGGTTTGGCCTTGATCTAAAATGATTTGGATAGTAAATGTGTCACAATCCAGCCGGGTCCTTCCACTGTCTAACCACGTTTTCCCTCTCTCCTGTTTATGTCCTGTTCCTGGGTTCCACTCCAGATTTTTGCAGTCACATCGATCACCAGCCTTTCCTCAACTCACCTGTTCACCATCTTCTCATTAGAATTTTTACCCCTGTGTTTTCTGACCTTTGCCTGCGTTCTGTGAGTACTGTGTTTGCCCTTTTTGTGTTCCTATGATTCTGGATTTTGGACTGACCTCTGGTTTATGAATTTTGCCTGTTTTTTTGACACAAATTTTTGCCTAAGCCTCTATTTTGCCTTTTGTCTGATCCCGTGTGCCGACTCTGGATTTCCCTTTTTGACTGTGAACACTGCCTGCTGTTTTTTGATTTGCTGAATTTTGATCAATCACCCTTTTGAGAGATCTCACAAGAGTCGGCTTCTGGGTCCATACGCCACATCCCAGGCCTCACAGGCCGTGACAAAATGTCTCTATAGCTCTATGGGCTGTGATTCTCTGTGAACTGTAATTCTATATTAGCTGTAATTCTTTATAGACTGATCTCTTATGGGCTGTAATTCTCCATAAACTGTAATTCTGTATGAACTGTAATTCTTAACAGGCTGCAATTCTCAGTAGGCTATATAACCTCACATAGAGGGTCAGGAAGATCTGTTCTGTGGCGGTTTGTGCTACACACTCACTCCTTTTTCATCCTAATGAGAGAACTTATGTATACTGACAATTCCTCCTCTTTTAACAATCCTCAGATTTATCACAGAGAATTTATTCATATGATTTAGAGGGGACATTTGTGCCTCCATTTTAAATGGATCATGTTGAGACTACATTTGATTAATGTTAAATTTCTCTTGTCTGACTCTGCAGTGCCAGGTTTAGGACGTGTCCTTGCCCTTGAGTAAACTCCATAACCCTGTTGTTCTCTGCCTGGTAGATGTTCAGACTTTCAATAATCCAGAGTTCATCAGGGCCACACAAAGGACTCTTGTCTTTCACACGCAATATATCTTATAAACTTTTCAGTTAGAGGTTAACTGAATGTTGGTAAACAATACATTTGACTCAAATCGTATCTGAATGTTTCTGATGGAAAAACAAGTGGAGAAGTTTCTCACTCTTACAAAACGCATGTTCCTGTACCATGATTCATCAGAGCAGTAGCCTGTGGTTTTTGTACAGCTGTTTCACCAGCTTCAGTCACCGTTACTCTATAGCACAGTCATAAACAGCACTGTCTTCTGTTCTCAGACTCTTGGCCTCTATGTATTGTGTACTTATGGAGACATCCTCAGAGTGACTCTGCATAAGTAGCAGAATTTGAGCCAGTGTCCATTCTCCCAATCAACTCCAGTCCTTTCCCTGGTCTCTGTCTGATCCAGTGCATATAATGGTCAGTCATTTTAAACCCAGATATTTTACAGGAGATTTTAAAAGACTCTCCAGACTTTTCACCAGTGCAGGAGACTGATCCAGTCTGATCTCATCACAGTGGATAGCTATTAAAACAAAAACCATAACATTTAATGAATATTTGATGTCATGCTTACGCTGAAGTTCACTTTAATTTTTAAATATTTGTATTAATCTTTAGTTACCTTGTAGAGGCCAACAAGAAGAAAAAGCACCAAATGATCTCTGGATTCATTGCTGATTTTGTGTAGAGCAACTGTGATAAAATCAGAACAAATGTGATCAGTAGAGCTGAATGTGTGTTCACGTAGGGTTTTATAGGAACACGAGTTTGAAAAGCTTGCCCACTGCAGGCTTAAATGGAGACAATGAGGAAGCTGGCATCCTTTCTCTTTCCTCGTTCACTCGGTTCTGTCTTTACCTCAGATAAAAGGATTTAAATGTGCAGTGCAATCATTGAAAAGTAGAATTAACAAAGAATAAAGATGTGGGGCAGTCTGGCGAAACCTCAGAGCAAACCAATACTGATATGGTACAATCAATAATCAGCAGCAAATAGAATGATCAAAGCACAAATGCTAATATGATGGTAATGAGGCTATGTACAAGTATTCAGTGTAAGACTGAATGAGTGTAAGAGTAAAGATGTTTAGAGATCGTCAAAGTCCTTTAAGTGGTGAGAATACTGTATGCCGTGCAATTCGCAAAGTGGTACTTGCGGTAACTAAACTGCTGGATGCATTTGTTGTGTTCCCTGGCCATCTACGTGTTGTAAAGATCAAAGAGGCTTTTTGTGCGATTGCAGGTAATTCACAATATAAAAATACTTAGCCTATGCATGTTAAAAAATAGACCAGGCCTGTACACAGAACACATTTTTTCCATAGGAATTCCGAGAGTGATTGGTGCGACTGACTGTATGCATATCCCCTGGGAGAACACGAGGGGGATTATGTGAATAGGAAGTCATTTCACAGCATCAGTGTTCAGCTATTTCATCATACTTATTTGATCTGACATGTAGGCTAGCCTACATTATTTTGTCCTAAAACTTCTACTTATATTGAAGACAATTAAAGAAACATCAGGTGGTGATTTTCTTATAGTGATAGAATGTGAAAATGGCCTGAAATCCTTTGTCAGATGACATGTAATCACAATTTTTTTTTTACTATTTGTAGCATTTTTTTCGGGCAGTCCAGTTCAAGCATACGCTTCTAGAGCGACCACACATTCTCAGATCCAGCCTGCATAGCAAAACACATTGAGAGAACTGTGATGAATGCGACAGAAAACCTAAGTGCAGAGCTCTTGTTCTTTAATAAATCAGTTCAACAAATCCAAATCAGAATCCTCAGTATTAGTCAAAACACAAGCCAGGGTCAAAAATCTAATAGAGAGCAAACAGAAATCCGTGCAAACAATCCAAAATCGAGAGATAATGAGCAGGGTCAAAAAGGCAAATAGGTCAAACACAGGAACAGAATATCAGATACAATCAGCAAAGAAACGTTCAATAGAGCAAGCTCAATACCTCACAAACAGGTGCCTGTAACTGCAGTCCTTAAATCCCCCAGTGGTGATTAGGTGAATTTGCTGCAGGTGTGTTAAAACTCAGGAGATTCAATACATGTATGACTGGAAATATCAGCATGGAAATATCATGACAATTTGCCATACACAGCCTAGTATTAGCCTATGTTAGTTAAGTTGTATCAACATGTCAGCATTGATAAATCCACAGAACCCCTCAGTTATTTCCACACTTACCTCTACCTCAGATGAGGGGCATGGTGGTGGCTGGAGCAGATCAGTAGTATCAGTATCAGTATCAGTATCAGTAAAGCTAAGTGTGTGTTTATGGGGAGATGAGTTTGAAAAGCCTGCCCTCTGCTGGTTTAAATACAGTCACTGAGTAAATTGTGCCCTTTTCTCTGCTCTCTTTCACTCTAACTAGTCTGAATCTCAGATTGAAATGTTCAGTGTGAATTTACATGGGTTAAAAATATCCATAACAGTCCAGTGAAATGCCATAGTTGATGTCTGCTTTCTACTGTGGTAAAATGTGGAAAAGGATTGAAAACAAGTTTCAGTTTTACAGTAATTCAGTAGAACAAACCTTGGAGTTAATGAGAAATGTGTTATAATTTGTTTGAAGTCTTTGATTATTGTTTATTTATGACATGGTTCTCTTCCTAGACCTTAGCAAGTTCACAGATTTAGTCAGTGGTCATCAGTGGACAGTTTTGGAAGAAGAAGAAAGACTGGAGAAGAATCTATCTGGTCATCAGATTATCTCTCTTGTCAATCTGACAAACTATCTAAACAGTCAAAGAGATTATTCAAGCAGTGATTCATTAAACCAAATTGAGGACAGGCACTGCAGTGCTTCTGGTCATTGCATGGTCTCCTGGAAGTTGTCAGCCAGTCTGAGACATTAGACGAGATGAACAACAATCAAATAAAGCAAATTATGAAATTACACCTTAGAAAAGAAAAATCAGGTAATTATCATACCTGTCACCAATATAACAAGTATATTCTGGCTTTATATTCATAGCTCATCACTCCATAGCATGAATCATTATTGTTAATTAGATCATACTATTGATCATTACTTGTTTCTTGATAATGGCAATGAAATTGCAAGAATGCATATCAGAACTTTAACATTGACAAACACATTAAAAAAAATCAATCTTATTAACAATGTTTCCATGGCAAGTCATCCTGCTCAGCTTTCTACAAGTCATCACTCTGTCATCTTAAATTTTACATTGACCAACACATAAAAAATTATTAACAATGTTTCCCTCTTCTTATGAATTTATTGCAGATAAACTCCTATGAGTAACTCCATCAGGTTTTTGTACAGCACTACCTCCTTTTCTCTCACTGTGAGTCTCTGGCACAGTAATACACAGCTGTGTCTTCAGTCTTCAGACTGTTCATCTGTAGATAGAGCTGATTCTTGCTGTCGTCTCTAGAGATGGTGAACCTTCCCTGAACAGCACTGGAGTAATATTTACTACCACCACCACCACTGCTAATAGTTGACACCCATTCCAGTCCTTTTCCAGGAGCCTGTCTGACCCAAGCCATATAGGAGCCACCAAAGTTAAACCCAGAGGCTGTACAGGTCAGTTTATGAGATCCACCAGGTTTAATGGTCACTGGTTCAGACTCAGTCAGTGTCTGACCCATTACATCTGTAAACAAAGAGAATATAATAAAGTAAGAACAAATTTAAATTTAAGGACATCATGTGAAACTGGAAAATATTTACATTCATACATCAAAATGCAATTAAATGTTAAGAAATGTCTTACATTGTTTGAACATCAACATGATGATCAAAAACAAAAGATTTCTTGATTCTATAGCTGAGCTGACAGGAGCTGCTTCTGAAAATACTGTGCACAGCCAGAGATGAAAAGAGACATGAGATTATAAAGGACTGAAGTGGAGTATTTGCACAGTCCACCCTCTAGAGACTTAAATAGATTCAGTGAGAAACACTGTGATCAGAGTTTGGAATCTGTGAAGACTTCTCATTTTTCAAGGTTACATCATCAAAGGTCAGCTATGTTTACATTCATTTTAATATGCAGAGGAATAAAAAGACATTATAGGAATATAGGAATATTATAGACCATTATAAAGGGGTGATTATACAGGGAAGAATAGTTCACATAGATGTACAGATCCAGTATGTGATTATATTGGGTAGAACGGTTGGAGCTAAAGAAAAGTATTTAATAGAAATGTCTGTTCCAATTTTTTGCTATTTTGACATTTTGCCAGAATATGAGATGTGAAATATGAGATGAGACATGGTTTCATTCACCACTGTCCTTAGAGTTTTGCCCTCCACAGTGTGAGGGCACATGAAAATCCTGTCTTTTCTGTTTCACTTATCTCAGACCAGTGTGTCAATATATATATATATATATATATATATATATATATATATATATATATATATAGATAGATAGATAGATAGATAGATATAGATATGTATAGATATAGATATAGATACATACTGCATATATACTCTGTGTATATATATAATGTGTGTGTGTGTTTGTGTACCGTAATACCTAACACAAAATATACAACTTGACGAAACTTTAAATAGAATAATAATTTCATGATTTACATGTGTTACAGTGTTAACTGTGAAATGAACTATGAGTTAATAACATACATTAGTAATGTAATGAGAGCTCAACCGGCTGCACCTTCAGCGGTTGGGGGGGGTGGAGGGTAGATCTTTGGTAGCCAAAGCAGAGTGGCTTTCAAGAATTATTTATACTGCATTAACCTTAGAAGTCCCCAAGAGTCTACGCACCAAAATAGACAAAATTATATTTGATTTTATTTGGAAGAAGAAATCTCACTATATTAAAAAAGTGTTATTACTAATAAACTCAAAGCATTAATGCCCTGGAATTTTGATCCCTCAATCACTCATTTAAATTGAAATGGATAAAGTCATTCCTTGAAGGTCCAATTTCCATTTAGAATTATATCCCTGCTTATGTCTTTAATTCTCTTGGTGGTCTTATTTTTTTCCTTAGATGCAATTATTATATCACGAAAATCCCTGCGAAACTGTCAGACTTTCAAAGCAAACGCTCTTAAGCTAGTCCCTAATTTACAAACAGATGTTATATATGGAGTAATAGAGACAGAACATACAAAAACAAAACACTGTTTAACAAGGCTTGGTTTGATAGAGGCATTCTTGTTAGTCATCTACTTAATATCAATGGTCATCTTTTAACATATGAGGAATTCCCTGACGAATTTCAGTTTCCTATTATTTCGTGAGACTATGCTATTGTTATGGATGCTATTCAAAGTGGTGTTAGAATGCTTTTATTGTCTAGCGGTGAAAAGGAGGGTGACTGAGAGTGCAGTGTTAGGTGTGCTGCTCCCTGTGTCACTGTGCCTTTGCGCTGTTTCAGGGACCTTGCTGTCACCGTGGGGTGTCGGTCAGAACACAATCCAAGCATCCAATTTGGGTTTTTTATATTTATTAAAATGCTCAGCATGACATGAGCACACTTCAATTTATGAAAAAGGGGGTTTGGTTGGTATGGTCTGGTGTGGGTGTATATTTGTGTGTGTGTGGTTGAATCGTCACTGACGCACACTGCATAAACGTAAACTGTCCAGGTTTTGGCTTCTTCTCTCCAGAGTGGGGGTTGATCTGACGATCGGGGGGGATGCGAGTCTTATATATGCTGACCTGTATCTTTAACCCTATTGGTCGTAAGGTCAGAGGGCAGCCTGGATGGACAGGACAGATGGCTAATCCTGACATGGACGAGAAGTTTATGGGTGCGGTCTTTGGTTTACGTGCAACTTGTTGACTTTGGGGTGCATCGGGAGGAGGGGGAGCTCTGCCAGCCTGATGGAAAAACACAGAACTTGCACAATGCATTGGTTATCTAACACGTTGTTATTGGTAGTGTGAAATATTTAACTGACTGAAAGGACTTGTGTTTAAATAGGAAAAATACTGAGAGGGTTAACTGACTGACTATAGATGGTGATGTTAAATGATTACTTTATGAAATTATGTAAGTGTATGTAAATCTGTGTTATACTTTCCTTGGACAACCAACCATTTAAGCACTGTCTTCTGAGGCAGAGGTTCCCAACTGATGGCCCTTTTATACAAGCGGTCTTAAAGGGACAAATTGTGTAATTCCTGACTTTAATTGCAAGAATCTTTACATTGACAGTGGCTGTCCCATAGTTAGTTCTAAAGCCAGTAACAAATGTATTAGAAGAGTAATTCAAAGGGATACTGTATCATCTCCCCTAGCAGTATTTTATTGGGACAACATTTTTAATTACTGTATATTAATTGGAATTGGACATGGCTTTTGCCAAAAAAATTTCTCTTAACTAATAAAATCAAGGAAGTTTCCTATGAGATCATACAAGATGTTATCCTGTTAAAACTAAACTAGCCAAATTTAAAATGGACCTTGATGTATCTTGTACCTTTTGTAAAAGAGAAGATGAAATGATACTCCACCTCTTTTGGGACTACATTTACAGTCAAATATTTTGGAATGACTTTATACAAAAGAACGTAAGCACATTTTCTTTAAAAAAAAACAAACAAACAAAAAAAAGGAGCATATTCTTCTTGGAGTTCCTGAATGTGATATTTTGGAAAACAGTATCTACAAACGCTGAAAACTTGGAAACATCCCAAAGCTGTTAAAACACATACAGTCTGTGCATCATTCTCTTTGTTCACTTTATAAGTATTTTGTTTGTATACCCTGAGCATATCTGTATTTGTTATATGTATCCTGCTGTTTGTCATATTTCTGTATATTCTTCTGATATATTGCATAAAAAAAAAATCTAAATGCTAAGAAAAGGTGCTTCTATGCCTACTTTCCTATCTCCTTTAACATAGGGTACATTGGACCATCCTGTAAGTACATGACCCATCCCGGAAGCACAATCTGTTCTGCACATGCACGCACTGACGGTTAGGGTAAGGGTTAGGGATAGGGTTAGGGTTAGTTGACCTTTGCAGAAGCACACGCATATGCAGAACGGATCGGTCTGCCAGGACGGATCATGTACTTACACATCCCTTACGAAAGGAAAGGAGATCATTTCATCCCACAATTCTTTGCGACAGCAACATTTAAAGCGACGCACCATTCGGCCCTTCACGAAAACAAACAATTATGGGAATGTAACACTAACCATTGGACAATGTCAAGCGTATCCTTGATGCGATACAAAGATTATTGGGCTGAAGTTTTCTTATTTAAGCATTAAATTAAGGATTTGCGGATCTTGTACAAGTAAAATAAAAAAATTTAAAAAAGTAACATGACAAAGTGATGGTGTCAGTCAAAAGGTGTATATGCTTTCCAAAAGATATCAGTTTCTAACGACAAACCGCCTCATGCACATGCATTCTCACTTCAATTCTTAACAGAAAACAGCTCAAATTCACAATATGAACTTAGGTAATTTACAAACAATTTTCCAACTATTTCTGATTAAAAGTAAGTCTTAGTACTGAAGTACAAGCATTTGTAATTGCAAAACAAATCAAATTCTGTTTTCTAAAAATTGATCAGATCAACATGACTGACAAGGGATATGAGACATTTATAGCCAGATTATGTTTTTAATTCAACACGTCTGAAACTTAAGAATGATGATATGTACAGTAGTAGATATGGAGTCCTAACAATACGGTAAGAGCGCACAGAGCAAAGCGTCTAAGATGCGCTTTCAGTAGTTCATCTTCGGAACAATGTAGTTTTACCACAGCAGACCCACATCAATAACATCCACCGTCACATAACTACATAGCTTAGTGTAAGTGCAGTCGGATTCTCTTGGCACCATGGTTGTCTTTTCCTAAGTCCTTATGAATTCTCCTTCCCATCTTTCCTAGACCTCGTGACGTTTTCCATCAAGGTCAAGGAAAAGTGGTTAGGAAAGGACATAGGACATACATTTTTTGACTATTCGGATGTGCCCTCTCTCTTCTGTGTGCCTGCACACAGCCTCTGTCCCTCGCTCCTCCTTCTCTCTTCAGCTGTGCGCACATGCACACACCCACACTCACAAACGCATTTCCTCTCATTCTAGCATTAACCCACTCATACACTCATTTAATCCTACACTGTAAAACTTGCACATAGCCTCACTACCTCTTACTGTCATTTGTGCCTTGATCATTCTATTTGCTGCTGATTATTGATTGTACCATATCAGTATTAGTTTGCTTAGTAGTGTTGATTATTTTTTATAAATTGTATCTTTAGAATAGAATGTTGCCTTGTCTGTTTTTGCGGTAATATTCACTAAATGCCATCCTCTGCAAACAAAGTACTCCCATTGCCTTCATCAGTTGTTTCATGAGTGTTACAGACATCGTAGTGTAATTGTAATATATCAGTAGTGCAATACCCGCTAAGGCTGTAACATGGTGTTATAAGTGGATTATTTCATTAAAGTTGATGGCTTAATTATAAGGTATTAAACACCAAAGTTAATGATTAATATTTTTTATGAGATTGATTCCTTTATAAGACTGATTTGGTAACCTATTGCACTTACAATGTGAAAAACTGTCAATATTATACTAAACTGGAATAAAGCGGATACATGGCAATGGTGAATTTTAATTTCTTGTGATTTTTAGATTTAAGTCCAGTGCTGCATATTTGGTAGAGGATAGAAAAGACATACATGTTGTCAAAAACTGGTATGACTGCATGGATGTCTAAGTTTCCAGCTTTTATTGAACAAGGGCAAGCAAATGCATAGGAACAAAAAAGGTTGAGGCCAGAATCTCACAAGAATCGAGATAACACTTAGACTTAATCAGAACGCACACTAGGTTAGTCAAGACAAGTTAGATAAAGACTTCACAACAGAACAAAGCACAAACAGGTGTTTATACACAGAAGAACAAAAGCACCACAAACACAAAACAGCTGCAGACCATGAATAATTAACTGAACCCAGGAAAACCAAGAACTGACTGAGAAAGCCTTACACAGAATTGACCAGCAGAGAGGGAGACAAAAAAAAAAAATCAGGGCATGCAACAAGTAGTTTAACACAATTTATAGAACTACTGATATGATAATTTTACAAAACAAAAGCACAAATACATGCTTAGTAAAATATATTTCAAAATAAGTGCAAAATCAGCTCCTTATTCTACAAGCCACAAAGTTATAGGGGGTGCTATAGTATTACACTAAATTTTTAAAAAGTGCATCTCTGGTTGTTTTACACCACTCAGATGGCAAGCAACATTTAAGATGAAGATCATAAAATAAGTCCTAGGAGTTTTATTTGATTGATTATTATCCTATGAACTTTAAACAGATATGGGCCAGACCTCTGCTCTACTGTTTTATCCAGAGTAAGAAAAACTATATGCAAATCTTTACAGCAGTCTTTCATTTCACTCTGCTCTGCCTCCCACCTCCAGATGCACAGAAATAAATACACATATAAGTGACTGCACACACAAACACACACAGAGGGAAGGTGTGTGTAAAACTGTGTGGGTCTACATTTCAGTTCTACTCTGTCTCAAGCAGCAGCAGTCATGAGCTGGGTTCCTCTGCTCCTCTTGATCTTTCTGCCGTGTGAGAACATAAATTCAGTTAAGTTCATTATTTGTTTTATTATTTCTATCACACACCATGACACTGCATCATTCCTAACTCTAACAACAGTAACAGTTTTCTCTCCATATTCCAGGTCTACATTGCATCTCTCTGACCTCATCTCCTGACTAAACTCTTCTGGTGAGAAGGTGAAATTATCCTATCAAATGCCAGGTTATTCTCTCACTGACTATGGTACTGGCTGGATCAGAAAGCCTGAGGGAAAAGCCATGGAGTGGATTGGGATCATATGGGGCAGTGGATCCATAGATACTGGAGACTGGAGACATTCAGAAGTCGTTTCACCATCTCCAGAGACAGCAGTCAGAATATTCTCTACTTCGGAATCAGCAGCCTGTAGACTGAGGACACAGCTGTGTATTACTGTGCAAAGACTGCCACAGTGTTAGAGACACACAGCTCCCCTAAACAAAAACCTCCAGAATGGAGCCATAATGCAATACTTCAGTGACACAAGCAATCTGGTAGAATAGATACCATGTTTCTCACTTTTATTGACATGAAACTTTAAATGCATGAATTTCTAACATTTGTATCAGAGTTTAGAAGCAGACATCTGGAAAAGGACTTGAGTGGAAAACTTAACCACTATTCTGATTCTGAGAAGAACCAGTAGAGCAGGTCTAATCTCTGAACTGAGACAAGTTTGACATCAGATAAATTCAGCCAAACGTCTGACTGTATATAAACCAACTAAAGACTGACAACACTAAAGTCTAGTGCTTCACCAACTGTTACTGTGCTGTCATTCTTTACACTGTTCATCTGTAAATACATTTTACTGCTGGAGTCATCTCTGGAGATGGAGAATGATCCCTTGACAGACTGGGAATAGTAAGTGGCACAGCTATAAGTAGCTGTGTCTATGTACGCAATCCATTCCAGACCTTTCCCAGGAGCCTGTCTGATCCAGGCTAAATAAAGGTCACAGAATGTGAATCCAGAGATTGTGCAGGTCAGTTTATCAGATTCTCCAGGTCTTTTAAATATGGCTTCAGACTGAATGAATGTCTGACAGTCAATACTTGTAAATTTAGAAAGCAAATATGCTTAGACAAATACCAGGCACCAATAACATTTGATTTACATAGAGTGATAAGAAATCATGTCCAACTGAGAGCATATATCACTATTACAGTTTCTCAGGGGTAAATACTTTTTGGAAAAGTATTAGACATATTAATATGTATTTTATACAAAGTCTATTATATATAAAGTGATGCTCTTTTTCTCTGATTAATGATATGTTACACATTTTTCCTTTCTTTGTTTTTTAAGGTGACCCGAGAGAAGTCGGGATATGTGCAGACTGTAGGTATGAATTTATGTTGGCATAGGGTTATGCTTACTACAAACTCCAACCTAGAAATGTTTGACCAGGACAGAATATAATTTAACACTATTGCTACTTGGCACAGTTATACACAGCTGTGTCTTCAGTATTCAGATTGCCCCCTTGTAATATTATTGTTTTACTGCTGGTGTCTCTTGAGATGCTGAACTTTCTGAACTTTTTCAGAGACTCTTTATAGTCTGAGCTCCCATCATACCAGAAAATTCCAATGAACTCCAGAACTTTTCCTGCTGGTTGTCTAATCCAAGCTGTAGCAGAGTAAGTAACTGAATATGAGTCCTTGCAGTTGATAGTCATTTGCTGACCTGGACAAACAGTCTGAATGTCAAGCTGAATCAGCTCATAAGAGTGGACACCTGGGAGAGATTCAATAATTACTACAAAGACATGAGACACTCAGTCAAACACTCTAAACTGTGAGTAAAATGGACTACAAGATACTGCGGCTTTAATTTTTTTCTTATCAGAGCAAAGAAACTCACAGGATGTGGCTTCCAATAGCAGCACTAGAGACACAGAGAACATGACTGGTTTTGAGAACGGTTCCTGTAGAGCTCAGAAGCTGTTCAGGATTTAACTAAAGACTGGTCAGTCACATGAGACAGAAAGAGGGAGAATTTGTATAAAGGAGTCGCATCACATGAATTTTCACCCATGTCCTTCTAATTTTTTCCCTTGAAATTTGAAATGATATTTCTGTGCTACTGATAAAATACACCACCCTTACTTGCTATTCACTTGTATTTGTCCTGTTTAACAGCTCCAAAAGGTGGTGTCTAAAAGTGCTCAAAACTTTGAATGTGAGACTCTTACTTCAGATCAGAGACAAGTTATTCCATTTTCGCTTTATATATTTTATATATAATTCTTTGGCTCTGTCAGGACCAGATAATATTCATGAAAGCCTTTTGATAGTGAGTGATTCTAGCCACACGTTCACAAAATCTATCTCTATCTCTCAAACCTTAATGACAGCATGGACTGTCATATGAGGAGAAATATTGCCCTCTCAAGGTCACAGCTATACTTTTAGGGGGGCTATTTGATATTAAGATAATTTCTGCCATGTGTCTGTGTGAGATTTGCCGTGTTCTCAGCTGTTAGAAACACTTATGTATTTCTTAGAGTATCAGAACATGCTGTATGTTCTGATACTATATCTGTGTCCAGTTTCATGGTGATGATAATATGTTAATGAAATACATACAATACCAGTGTATGCTTCATAATTTTCACATCATCGTCACATTTTATTTCACATAGGCAAGGCATGAGGAAGTGGTTTTTGTATGGCTCTGTGACTCCTCTCTCTCACTGTGAGTCTCTAGTGCAGTAATACACAGCTGTGTCTTCACTCGTTACACTATTCATCTGTAAAAACAGCTCACTGCCGGAGTCATCTCTGGAGATGGTGACTCTTCCCTCCAAAGACTGGGGATACTAGGATTCATAACCATAAGTAGCTGTTCCTATAATGGATGGTACAGCTACTTATGTGGATCCACACACATATTCCCATCTCACACACATATTCCCATCTCTGTGCGCATTTCTGTATCTACATATCTGTATATCTTTGCGTGCGCATATCCATGTACCTTAGTGGAGGCTCGTCTATTGAAGAAAGGGAGGACTATCCTCCCCAAAATTTCTGAGAAAAATAAACTTCAAAGAGAAAAGTAAATACACGTAAATTAAACACGTTGAAGTCACAAAAATCATCTCCCCGTGTCAAAATACCAACAGCACCTTCTAAAGCAACTGAAAATTCCTGCACGGAGGTCCGACCTCCCCAAGCCTCCCATTGATGTCCATTATAAACGGTTGTTACCCCAGGGGCTCGTGAGTCCTGGCTTTTAACATGGAAGTGAATGGCCGTAAGGGAGGACGAACCTCCCTTTGGGCGGGTCTAGCCAAGGGCTCTGGATTTAGCGCCTAACATCAGTGAACCAATCAGCGGAGCTGACTGCGCTGGTGAATATCCAATTAGAGTTTTGAGGGAGGGGGTTATCAATGATATGATATCATGCAAGAGTCTTGTCTTGTGTCATTTGTCATACCGTTGAGATAAGATTTGTCGTGTTGAGTCGAAAAATTTTTTTCTGTTGGAAGCTAGTTTTGTTAATTGCTAATAAAGCCTCAATGGAAACAGAGGACGTTGTCCATGTTTTATTAAATAATACACCATTCCATTCGTTGGACTACAGTGAGAAGGTCAGGGTTAAAGCAGCAGGGAGACCAGCTCCAAAAATCAAGATTAATAAACCAAATAGTAAGGTCAGTGTTTTCAACACCACATGGCATGAGAAACACCCATGGCTCACGGGCAGCCTAAAGAACAATCGACTGTATTGCTGGCCTTGCCTGCTAATGAGGAAATCGCAAACGTGGTCTGTTCAGGGTTTTAGTGACATCAAGTATTTGGAAAGGGCAACAAAACACCACAATAAATGTAAAGACCACGTTGGTGCTGCAGTTCGATTGAAATTGCTGGGCAGGATGTCGATTGATCAAATTGTGGATGAGGGTGTGCGGCTGCAAACCGCGCAGCACAATGCAAAAGTGCACCGTAATAGAGATACCCTGAAGCGCTTGCTTGATGCCCCTGCTTATCTGGGCATGCAAGAGTTGGCATTCGGGGGCATGTGGAGAAGGTCAATTCAGACAACAAGGGAAACTATAGAGAGCTAGCAAAGGTGATTGCACGATATGACGATTTACTTGCAGAGCATTTGCAATCTTCATCAATGTTTACTGGCGTGTCTAAAACCATCTAAAACAATTTGATTTGATTGAAAAATAAAAATTATGACAATGGTCTGTCTTCAATAAGTGGATATTCCTCTGACAGACATGAACAAACTGTACAAGATATTTAAAATAGTGTTAACTCAGATCAGTTGCCTCTGGTCTGTTTTTGTCAATCATCACTTTACTTTGTCAAGAATAAAACAGGCCAGACAAAGAAAAGAAATGTAATTATAAAAAGATATGTGAACAGTTAAACTGTTGCAGTAATAATTGTCCTGCTAGAACCAAACATTCAATGTCCAAATCAGTACAATCAGTGCAGCCACACAGTGTGCGCTGTGACGGATCAGAATTTATTGTTTGTTTTCCGGCAAGAACGGTGTGAATAGTGTAAATAGTGTAAATACGTTCTTGTTTTGGTTTGTTTGTTTTTTTCTTTCATTTTTTTTCCTGTTCATTATTGGCACAAAAATAAATTCACCGGGTGTTCAGCCACAAACCACAATCTTGACTCCTGCTGCCTCCTTGCCTAAGACGACTCTGACACAATTGGTGTCAGAAGTTGGATGCCGCCTAAGCAAAAGCAGGAGGGGGGCATGATCTTAAGAAGCGGTGCCATGACGGATGATTCAGAGGAGGAAGCAGTTGCAGCAAGCACTACTGAGGCCCTACCCCAGCCCATGTCTTCCTCAGTCCCCATGGTCTCAGAGCTCGCAGGAATGCTGCAAATGCTCATGGAAAGGCAGGCTGCCAGAGATGAATGCCTCAACAGAGATGCTGCCCGACAGGAGCAAAGATGGAAGAGCCTCCAGCACCAGTTCCATCAGCTTCAGTCGCAACTAAGTCGGCGAACACCAGTATATGAGGAGAGTGAGGAAGCAGATTCAGTGCGTGAGTCAGCCCCGGAGCATGAGGAGCTGCACAGGGCCCCATTTGGTTTCAAAGAACCCAAGCTACATCCTCTGACTCCAGATGATGACATTGAACACTTCCTCACAACTTTTGATTGGGATGATTGGGCTATTCGCCTCATGCCCTTATTGACAGAGAAGGCCCGTAGTGCCTATGTCGCCATGGAGTGCGAGGATACCGAGGACTATGAGCTGGTCAAAGCTGCGATTTTAGTGAAATATGAGATTTATGAGATATGAGATTTTAGTGAAATATCACAGCAGAGAGGTACCATCAAAGGTTTCGATCCATGGACATTCACCAGGGTGAGACGCCACGGGAACTCTATGTGCCCCTGAAGGAGAACTTCTTCAAATGGATCAAGCCCGAGAAGAAACGGTAAAGGAAATGGCTGAAATGATGATCCTGGAGCAGTTCCTCCGGATGGTTAGCCCTGAGATGGAAGTCTGGATTAAGGAGCTTGACCCCCAGACAGCGGAGAAGGCCACACAGCTAGCAGAAGTCTTCCTTTCAGCCAGAAAAGGCAGCGGAAGGACCTTCTTCAGCCGGGAGCAAGAGGCCAAGCGTAAGTCTGAAAGGGGTGAAGGGGGTCCACGTCTTGCCATTAGTAGAACATACACTAGTAGTAAACCTCATTCCAAGACACCCACACCCTACACCAATCCACCGGATAGGGCATACAAACAGGAGGTGAGATTTTTTTTATTGTGGGGAGTTAGGCCACACCAAGCCTTTTTGCCAGGTTCAAAAGAACAAGCAGTCTTTTGTGTGCTCTGTGCCTAGGCCAGCTCAGGTGGTTTTTGCAGAACGGGCTAGTGGTCACACTGTATCAGTGCTTGTTAATGGCCAGCAGGAAAGGGCTTTAATTGATACAGGGAGTTCCCAGACCCTTGTTTGCGAAAGCTTGGTACCCAGAGAGGAGTGGAGTGACTCTAAGGTGAGAGTGCGTTGTGTTCATGGGGACGAGAGAGTTTACCCTACTACTGAGGTCTATCTCACGGTTGATGGTCAGACATTTTTTATGCCTGTTGCTCTTGCTCCTAAGTTGCCGTACTCTGTGGTCATAGGTCAGGATGTGCCTATCCTATGTGATTTGCTGCCTAAGTCGCAGTCCTGCAATGTGGTTAGAACCAGATCACAGGCTGCAGTTGACAGTTTTAAAGATCTTCCCTTTGAAGGTGTGGAATTGGAGGTAGACCCCTCTAAACCGGCTAAAACCAGAGCTCAGAGACGGAGGGAGAAATTTGCAGGAGAGCCTAAGTCAAGTAAAGTTGAGTCTTTGCCTAGGCCTGATCCTCCTCTTGATGTTAACATCCCAGAAGACTTTGCTGAGTTGCAGGGCCAGGATCCAGCTCTGCAATCTTGGTTTGAGAAGGTGTCTGAAATAGATGGCGAGAGGAAGAAGAGGGCAGGTCTAGAGGAAGAGGTGTACCTGGTAAGGAAAGGAATTCTGTACCAGCGGAAGGGACAGACAGCGGCACTTGCATTACCCTCCTCCATGAAACACCAAGTGATGCACTTAGGACATTCAATCCCCTGGGCAGGTCACTTAGGAAAACAAAAAACACTTGCTCGCATAAGTAGTAGGTTTGTATGGCCAGGCATGTACACTGACGTCAGTGACTTCTGTAAAACATGTACAGAGTGTCAGTTAACCTCTGGGAGAGGTGTTGCACGAGCCCATTTACATTCACTACCCATCATAGACACTCCCTTTGAGAGAATAGGAATGGACATTGTTTGCCCTTTGGAGAGAAGCACATCAGGGAACAGATACATCTTGGTAGTCTGTGATTATGCTACACGTTACCCTGAAGCATTCCCACTCAGAAACATCAAAGCCAGATATGTAGCCAATTCACTTTTGCAGTTGTTCTCTCGGGTAGGCTTGCCAAGAGAGGTTCCAACTGATCAGGGAACAAATTTCCTGTCTAAGCTCTTATAGCAGGTGTACAAACTACTAGGCATCAAGGGCATTAAGACCACCACCAATCACCCCCAAACAGACAGCTTGGTTGAAAAGTTCAATCAAACTCTGAAGAGTATACTGAGAAAGTTTGTTTCTCAGACGGGGGCTGACTGGGACCAATGGCTGCCTTATCCTCTTTTTGCCTACCGAAAGGTTCCTCAGGCATCAACGGGGTTCTCTCCATTTGAACTGCTCTTCGGCTGACAGGTCAGAGGCCCACTAGACCTGATGAGAGAGCATTGGGAGGAACAAAAAGCAGCTGGAGAGACAGTGGTGGCCTATGTGGTGAAAATGAGGGAGAGGCTGGAGGAAATGACAGCGTTAGCCCAAGACCACCTGAGAAAAGCCCAGAGAGCCCAAAGGTACTGGTATGACCGAAAGGCCAGAACCAGAGATTTCAGACCCGGACAAGAGGTGCTGTTATTGCTTCCAACACATGAGAGCAAGCTCCTTGCCAAGTGGCATGGCCCTTGTAAAGTAACAAAGAAGATTGGGCCAGTCACTTATGAATTGTTCATGCCAGAGCGGAGGAAGACGCATCAGAAGTTCCATGTGTCCCTACTCAAAGAGTTCCAGTGCCAAACAGAGGCAGTGCAACAGCAGCTTCTGGTCAGAGTGGTCAGTGAAGAGGAGGAGGTTCAGGAGCAGTACTTCCCCACCTACCAACCAGATCAGTCTGTGGACCTGTCCCACCTGACGACAGCGCAGCAGGAGGACTTGCGGGCTCTTCTGCTGGCTGAGCTTTTCCAGGAGAAGCCGGGGTTGACCACTTTGGTGCAACATCCACCTGAAAGAAGATGCTCCTGTTCGCGAGAAGTGCTACAGGATCCCAGAGCGACTGCTACCTGTGCTTCAGGAGGAGCTGGAAGTAATGAAAGAAATGGGGATAATTGAGCCCTCCAGCAGTGAATGGTGCAGTCCCATCGTTCTGGTGACCAAGAAGGATGGGAGCATTCGTTTTTGCATTGACTTCCGACAGATCAATGCTTTGTCCAGGTTTGACCCCTATCCAATGCCATGCATTGATGACTTGATTGAGCAGCTGGGTAAGGCGAAGTTTATTACTACTTTAGACCTGGCGAAGGGGTACTGGCAAGTTCCACTTGCAAAGGAGGCTAGAGAACTGACTGCTTTTAGAACACCTTTGGGATTGTATCATTTTACTGTTATGCCATTTGGCCTGCAGGGGGCACCAGCTACTTTCCAAAGGCTTATGGACCGAGTACTGGAGGGGACTGCAAACTTTGCAGCTGCCTATCTGGATGATGTGGTCATTTTTACTGAATCTTGGGAGGACCACAAAACACATCTCCAGAAGGTGCTTCATCTGATTCAGTCCACAGGCCTCACGATCAACAACAAGAAATGTGCCTTGGCCCATCAACAGGTCCAGTACCCGGGCTATGTGACTGGTGAGGGTGTCATCAGGCCACAGCTGGGGAAGGTGGAAGCCATTCGATCCTTTCCGGTCCCAACTACCAAAAGGAAGGTTAGATCTTTCCTGGGCTTGGTGGATTGGTACCGAAAATTTATTCCAAACTTCTCGTCCAAAGCGGCAGTCCTAACAGACCTCACTAAGAAGATAGTGCCAGGGAAGGTGCGCTGGACGGAGGAGTGTGACTGAGCCTTCAGGGACCTGAAAGAGGCGCTGTGTGAGGACACCATTCTTCAGAGCCCTGACTTTTCCCGGCCCTTTACTGTGCAGACAGATGCTTCAGGGGTGGGCCTTGGAGCTGTCCTCTTGCAGGAGCGGGGGGGGGGGGGGGGGGGGGGGGGACCAACGGCCGGTTGCCTTCATCAGCAGGAAGCTGCTTCCCCGGGAGATGAGGTACTCCACTGTTGAAAAGGAGTGTCTCGCAGTCAAGTGGGCGGTAGACACCTTTTGTTATTACTTGTTAGGACGGAGCTTTGTTTTAGAGACTGACCACCGAGCACTGCAATGGCTGCATAAGATGCGGGACTCCAACTCCCGCATAACAAGGTGGTACTTGTCCCTGTAGCCTTTTAATTTCTCTGTAAAGTACAGGACTGGCACCAACCAGGTTGCTGATTGTTTATCCCGAGCTGCTGAGGAAGAGGCCTAAGGCCCTTCCTTCAGCTGGAGATGGGGGAGGGAATGCAACGGATCAACTCTCCGTCACATATGGACTGTTTGCAGGCATGAACTGTTCATATACATTCACCGCACAAACATACACATTCACGACATAACATGGATGAAGTGCAAGTTAAATATTTATTGATTGTTGTTATCGTGATTTTGTTGTGTGTGTGTGATGTCCAATGTCTTTGTTTATTGATCTGTAAATCATAGAGAAAACAGACTAACGTTAGCATTCTATAGCATTCTATAACATTTCCGATTAAGTTGGCCAACGAATCCATTTGCATATTCCATTATCCTCAGGTTACCGTTAAAATGTTACGTTAGGTTATGTTGTCTATGTGTAAGTGTTGATTACTGATTGTTAATTGTAAGAGCCGTCGCTTACCTGTGTGATGCTTCCCGAAGGTGAGATTTGCGGCAGTGACGCCAGGGAAACTGGTACGTCACAGCCTCAGGTATTTTAAAAGAAAAGTCCCGCGAACTCCACAGGAGGTCCGCGTGCGTCACATCCTGTTTTAAATTATAAAAGCCCTCCATTTTGCTTTAAACGGGGTGGGATGTTGTTGGTTGGTTGTTGTGGAAGTTTATAGGAGTGTATTTCGTGAGAAGATAATTATTGAAAGTCTGGCAGAATTTATGTCTTGTTTGTTTTCCGGCAAGAACGGTGTGAATAGTGTAAATACGTTATTATTTTGGTTTGGTTTTTTTTTTCTCTTTTTGTTTCTTTCCTGTTTATTACTGGCACAAAAATAAATTCACCAGGTGTTCAGCCACAAACCACAATCTTGACTCCTGCTGCCTCCTTGCCTAAAACGTCTCCGTCACAGCACTCAGTGCTATCAGCTGATAAAATGGATGTCTTTCAACAGAAAATGGTAAATTAGCTACACTGTAACAAAATGCTGTAAGAAAACAGCCAAATTCTGACAGTAACATACTGTTTCCCATTGAAACAATACTATACTATAGGAAACAATGCATTCTGGGCAATATTTACGGGCAGCTTGCTTGCATTCCGGGGGTGATGTTAGAATGCACTCGATCAGAGTGGAGTGAGTTGCAGTGGTGATGGATTTGGTGGAGATGTAGAGCTGGATGTCGTCAGCATAGCAGTGGAAGTGAAGGCCATGACGATGCCAAGGAGGGGCATGTAGAGGATAAATAGAGAAGGACCAAGCACCAAACCCTGGGGGACGCCTTGAGACAGAGGAGCAATGGAGGAGGTGCAGTTGTTGATGCTGTCAAGCTGTTGTCTATTTGTTAGATATGATCTCAGCCAGGAGGGCAGTGCCAGTGATGTTGACACATGCAGGCAGGAAAGAGGAATGGTGTGGTTGATGTTGTCAAAAGCTGCAGTGAGGTCAAGGAGGATGAGAATACTGAGAATATAGTATACAGTATATGAGTATATGAGAATACTAGGATGCCCAAAGATGAAACATGAAACACGACACACGACATGAAAAGTCTAACATGTCAGATTTTTTTGTATTTTCCTGCCTAGTCTGACATCTCCTACAACATGTTCCTTGACGTTGACCAATACGGCGAATGACAGTTGTCCTCCCCAACAACATGAATTTCCCCAAGGTCTTGAAAGGCAGCATATAATGATTGGTCGGGACCATACTTGTAGCATTGCCAGTCTCCTGGCCAAGACACAGCAAGCATTTATGGCACGATGATTGCCTAATCTGACATGGTTGGCGGTACAGAAGGCCAACTTCATCTCTGCTCAGGCTTCCATGCTGTCCCTTCACTTCCTGCCCCTCACTGAGATGTGGATCACGCCGGCAAACACCACCACTCCCACTGCCCTTTCCTCTGTCTTCACCTTCTCCCCCTCCCCAGACCCTCAGGAAGCCACTGGTGGAGGAACTGGTTTCCTGATCTCCCCCTCGTGGAGCTTCCGTGACACCTCTCTCCCTTTCATCTCCCCCACCTCTTTTGAATTTCACGCTGTTTCTGTTTCTTCCCCTTGTAAACCACACATGACTCTTCTTTATTGTCAACCGTCTGTAGTCATTTCTAGATGAAAAGGACATCCTCCTCAGTTCCTTCCCTGAGGATGGCACTCCCATAGTGCTGCTTGGGGACTTCAATCTTCCACTGAATTCTACTCAGTCTACTGGCCTCCTACCCCTCCTCCAGTCCTTCAACTTCACCCTAGTGGAATCCCCTGCAACAAACAAGGCTGGCAACCAGCTTGTCTTCACAAAAGGTTGTCCTGCATCTGATCTCACAGTCACACCTCTCCATGCCTCTGATCACTTCTTCCTATCCTTTTGCCTCCCGATCTTATCCTGCCCTAAATCCTCTGCTCCCACCCTGTCAGTTTCAGCTTGACGTAACCTTCGCATCCTCTCCTCTAGTGCTTTCTCTTCAGCTGTCTGTTTTTCTCTCCCTTCTGCTAAATCCTTCTAACTTATCTCTGTTGAGGAGAAATCCTTTACTGTCCTCTCTGCGCTGTCCTCCTCCCTGGACACCCTCTGCCCCCCAGTTACCAAGCCAGCTCATCTCTCCGCTTGCAGTTCCTGGCTGACCGACAGCATTCGAACTGATAGACCCAAACTTTGTACGGCTGGCAAAAATCGAAATCTCCAGACAACCTATCCCATTTCCACTCTCTTCTCAATTCTTTCTTCTCTACATTATCTCCCACCAAATCTGCCTTCTTCCACTCTAAGATCTACTCTGCCTCCTCTAACCCTCACAAACTCTGTTCTACTTTCTCCTTCCTCCTCTCCGCTCCTCTTCCTCCTCCTCCCTCATCCCTCTCTGCTGATGACTTTGTCTCCATCTTTGAGAAGAAGGTTAAAAACACCTGCGATTCCTTCCCCTCATCTCCTCCCATTTTGGATCACACACCCGCTGTCCCTCCCACTACCTTCTCCTCCTTCTAGTTCAAGTTCAAGTTCAAGTTTATTTAGAGCCCAATATCACTGTTTACAGTCTCAAAGGGCTAAATCCTTCTCCCCCCTAACTGACTCTGAAGTCCTACTACTAATAAAATCCCACTGTCCCAGTACCAATCTTCTTGATCCCATCCCCTCCTCTCTCTTTCAGTCCATCTCAGAGGATATTCTTCCCTTTATTTCCTCATTAATCAACAGTTCCCTGTCTACTGGTACAGTTCCCTCTGCCCTGAAGAGGGCACGGGTCAAGCCATAGCTAAAGAAACCCACTCTAAATCCAGCTGAAGTCAGAAGCTACCATCTAGGATCTCTTTTACCATTTCTCTCTAAAACCCTCAAACACGCAGTCTATAACCAACTATCTTCTCCAAAATAACCTCCCGGACCCGAACCAGTCAGGATTCAAAGCCGGCCACTCCACTGAGACAGCGCTTCACGCAGTCACAGAATAGCTTCATTTGGCCAGAATGAAGTCACTTAGCTCTGTCCTTATACTTCTCGACCTCTCCACAGCATTCGACACTGAACCACCAGATTCTTCTCTCGTCCCTTCCTGGGATAGGCTTCTCAGGATCTGCATTCACATGGTTCGAACTCTACCTGTCTGACTGTTCCTAGTTATCTTTGCCCACGGTCTTTCCTACCACTGCTACGCCAATGACACACAGCTGTTCTTCTCATTCTTTCCCTCCGACTGTCAGGTCCAGCCACGCATTGCAGCCTGCTTAGCCGACATCGCCTCCTGGATGTCCGCTAACCATCTCAAGCTCAGTCTGGGGAAGACTGAGTTTCTCTTTTTCCCATCAAAGAGCTCCCCAACAATCAACGCTCCAATCACCATTCAGAGTTCCGTGGTGTCCCCCTCCAGGTCAGACAAAACCTTTTCATGACCCTGGACGACCAGCTGAACTTTTCAAGCCACATCACAGTGTTCACCCAGTCCTGCAGATTCTCCCTCTACAACATCAGAAGGATCTGCCCTTTCCTTACGTCACAAGCAACCCAGCTCTTAGTTCAAGCACTCGTCATCTCCAGCCTCGACTACTGCAACACCTTACTGGTTGGCTTACCAGCCTGCACTATCAGGCCACTTCAGCTAGTTCAGTCTGCTGCTACACACCTAGTATTCAACCTCCAAAAACACTCTCATGTCACTCTACTACTCACTACACTTCACTGGCTTCCGGTAGCTGCCCATATCCAGTTCAGGACACTGGTGCTAGCTTAGCAGGCCACAAGAGGTTCTGCCCCATCCTACCTTCAGTCTCTGACCACTCCTTACACCCCAGCCAGATCTCCCCACTCAACGTCCTATGGTCAGCTGGCGCTCCCCTCACTTCGGGAACCTGCCAGCAGTTCTTCTCTGCCATTTCTTTTCGCTGCCCTTGTTCTGCAGTGGTGGAATGACCTTCCATATTAATGTGCTCACAATGATACAAATTAGAGGACACCCTGTACAAAAACTCCATCACTGTCAAACAGGCCTGTGGTAAACTGATGAGAATTACACAGCAGATATTTTGTCAGCATGTCATCATTGTAAAAAAAAATTATGCTGTTTTTACACAAAAAAAAACCTGGCAGATGTGGTTGCCAGAATAATTCTGCTAAAAAGTACAGTAAAAATGTAAACAACTTTACAGAGCAAATTTTACAGTTTAAAACTGTGGTGATTTACAAAAATTACACTTTAAACTGGTAAATCCAACAGCCTTTTTCTGCTGAATTAGCATGACCACACTGCTATTAAACTAATTCTTTCAGTAAGATTTACATGCAGCTGTTGCTTATTGTACATTGAATCCCATTCAATTCCACTGAAAAATACCAAACACTTTACACATACTGAGCAGTGAAATGCAGGCTCTGCATTTAACCCATCCTAATACCAGTGAGTACATACACACACTATGAGCTCAAGGTCTTTTTGCCAACGCCTTGGTCATGATCACTGACAGGAGTACCAATCCTAGCATGCCTTTGTGGTGGGAGGAAACCAGAGCACCCCCACGCAAACACAGGGAGAACACGCAAACTCCACACAGAAAGGACCTGGGACAGCTGGTATTCAAACCCAGAGCCTATGAGGCAACAGTACAAACCACTGAACCATCATGAAGCCCAGTAGTAATGACAAGAGTTTATTCATTACAATTTAAAGGCAGAAAATCCTGTTCTACGACTACTAATATCAGTCTCAAATATAAACTGCAAAACTGTCTAAAAGTATTTCTCATTGCCTGTTAGGATTATTGCTCAGTGAAAAATAGAAACTGTTTCTATACATTACAGGCAGATTGAGCACTTCTATCTTAGATGATTTCTTTAAATGGCACTGCCCTCTTATAGATGTTTGACTTCCACCAGAAATGTGAAAAATGTAACACAGTGTACACAGATTAAGGACTTAAAATTCAAAAGCAAAACTAGACATACTGTATTACTGTACTGAAAGATTTTTTAAAAAATCCAAAAATAACTTGTCTTTCCAAGAATGTATTAACCTTAAAGCAGTGAACAAAAACATCTGTCATTTCTCAACATACATATTTGTAATATGTACTTCACAAAGATTAGAACAAAGAGCATGTGACAGATCAGTGATCATCACAGCCGTTTATTTTCATCGGAATGTAAAATATACATTGAAAACTGTCTTGATGCATGCTCAATAATGCAGGTAAGGAAATCCCAGAAAGTTGAATCAGTTCATCCGGATACAACGTTTAGTGGGAGAAATGTTTCATCACTCATCCAAGTGACTTCGTCAGTCTCAGCTGACTGCAAGTATCAACAACCTTATAAACAGCAAAGTTGCATAGTTGCATAACAGTTGCATTCATTATGCAGCAGTGCTGTTTATATGACAAGAGGGGGTGCTTGACTCCTTTAAATAATGCCAGGAACACTTGGTGGGGTCTGATATGAAAACTGAATGAAGAAAGCAGCTTCCACCATCTCATTTTCAACATAAAACATTGCTTGACAGAGTCGTGTAATTACACAGAACTGAAGTGGAGTATAACTTTGCATAGTCCACCCACTGGAGTGTGCAGTCATTCTCCCACATTAACAACAACCAAATTATCATTATTGTTCTTCTTCTTCTTCTTCTTCTTCTTCTTAGTACTTCTACTACTACTACTACACTGTTTGACATAATGAGGATGAAATGAAAAATGTGTTCATAGCTGAGTCGAAAGGAGCTTCTCCTATGCATACTGTACAAACAGCCAGAGATGAAAAGAGACCTGTAATTATGAAGGACCGAAGTGGAGTGTAACTTTGTATAGTCCACACTCTAGAGTCTTAAACAGATACAGTGAGAAGCATTGTGATCAGAGTGTCACAGCCTGCACCTCCATTTTGGACTCTTGTTTTGTTGTGTCTTTGTGCTCCTGTTCTGTGTCTGTTTCCACCCCTCACCTGTTCCTGTTTGTCCCATTTATTAACCTCGTTAATTTGGACCAATCCTGTTTTGCCCTGTTTAGTTCTCCCTCTGTATTTAAGCCCTTGTGTTTGCCTTGTCCTTTGTCTATCGTTGTTTGTGTTTGGATGCACACTGTTTCGCTGCACCTTTTTGTTATTTATTTTGGTTCCTGTTTCCACCTGTATTTTATCTTCAGTTTGCAAGTAAAGTCCTCCGTTTTGTCACTTCCATCATCGTGTCTTGCACTTGGGTTCTGCACCACTCCACCAGCGTGACACGGAGTCTGGAATCTGTGATGATTTCCTATTTTTCAAAGATCAGCTATGTTTCTTACATCCAACTGAAGAAGAAGAAGAAGAAGAAAAAGAAAAACAATCATTATCACCATCCTCATCTTCATTATCACTATCAGGTCTAGATAAATGACTCTATAAACAATCTGAAAATCTGAACCAAATTACCATGTCAGATTATGGAGATGGCTCATGTGACCTTGCTGATGAGACAATGGATCAGGGATGAACACATCCAGCACATGTTTATAAAGGGAAGAATGGTTTACATGGATTAATAGATCCAGTATGTGATTACAGTGGTAGAATAGTTCATATGGATGCACAGGTCCCATATATGGTCTGTCAAGTGTGATTTAGTTTTGATGTATGAACCTGAGTACTTCCCAATTTCATATGATGTTTTTAATTTTTGCTATTTTTTTTTTTCAGATGTAGTAGGTCAGAGACTGACTGAGTCTGAAGCAGTGATCAGTGATCAAAGCTGGTGGATCTCATAAACTGACTTCAGGCTTCACATTCAATAGTTCTAGATGTCTTGGATCAGACAGGCTGTTTACCTTCCAACAAAAAACTCAAGGAGACAGTTATAACTCAGTTTCCAGAGCTGTGAATATTCTGAGGTGGTAAAGTGGATTATAATTCTTAAATTTCCTATTCATTTTAAGAAGCCACAGGTGGCTTCCTAAAATGAAGACAAGGAAAGAAAACAAATAAACATGTAATGTTGCGGTATAACATTAAAGTTGGTATTTTTGTGAAATTTTGCATCTGACACCTATGTATGGTACATAATTATGTGATTCATTTGGACTTCAATATTTCCTCTTCAGTGAATTATACATTCTTTTTAAAATATTCAAAGTGTTGAAAGCATCAGTAAAATTTTCATGTAAATGTTATTTTAAAGTCAATAGTGAAATTTGCTGAGAGTGCAGGTGTTTCCTGTGGGTCATGCTTCAGTTGTCCTGAACTGAGTCTCATTTCTTACCAATGTTCTTACAGAAAGTCAATACATTTCAGTAATTACTTACTATGGGCAAATGAAAAGTAATGAGTATGCTATTATGAACTTGTATATAATTTATCAATAGTATATGTACTTGTAAGGATATGTAACTAATCAGTTCTAGCATAACTGTATGAAAATAAATAAATCAAATCAAGGTAATTCTTTTGGTACACTACAGTATTACTTACTCCTAAGTACAGTGTGAATGAGACCATTTCACATTCCATGTTCATATAAGTAGTATTTTCACATGGCAGGTTGTAATGATATTATTTTTTTTTCAGTACAGTATGGGAACCAAGATTTGTTTTTGAAATTTCATATACTTCTCAACTCACAATTCCACTTATGGAACAACCTCACTGTTTCTCTCAATATTGTGACTATGACTATCACTGAGAAAAAAAAATGTTTATTTTTATTAATAATTTTATCAAAGGAGGCCCTTACCTACAGTGTCTTGAGCAAAATGCTTTGTAAAACACAGTGATGGAGATGAAGAATCTTTAAAGATATAAAGACAGTCACACCCTGGTTCACTCTCTCTTCTGCTGACCGTTTTCAGTTAGATTTTCTTTGTTTGGTCACTTCCTTGGTTCAGTTTTATAGACATCGGTTTTACCTGTGTTTATTAATCAAGCCTGGTTTTCTATTTTTTCTACAAACATTATATTAATTGTCCTCACTTTCCTAAATAAAATCTTTGTCTTGTCTATCCTGACCTTACCCTAATGGTCTCAGTAAGTCTGAGACTTATTCTTAATCATGTGTCTCCTAATGTTCCGGGTTACATTTCCTTGCCCGCTGTGTGTTGAATAAACACTGGTCACTTGTGCACACACACCCAGTTCTCATCTAATTCCTGCTGACATTTTGATTTTCAAAATGGAAAAAAAACAAAGAAAAAAAAAACAGACAGTATAATCTCAAACATTTATTAAATCACATAATTAGAGAAGCAAGATGAAAAAAAAACTTCTTCTTCTTCTTCTTCTTCTTAAAGAAATTCTTCTTAAAATTATCTGACACTTTGGAGAATGAAGATTACAAGTCAAATACTTTATTCAAATGTAATCTATAAAGTGGAAGTGAAATGTTTATGTAAATGACTTGAAAACAGAACTAAGTGACATGCTTCAACTGTGTGACTACAGCTAGTTGGTTTTGAGTACAGTGATGACCCAGCAGGCCTTGACTTTCATCATTTAGAGGACAAGGTCTTTTGGTCTTTAACATTACAGAGTTTTGAATCCCAACTATGTGCTATTTCTTTATTAAAGTGACTGCAATAATTTCTTAAATAATTAATGCTGACATACCTTGCTTGGAGGAGTACTTGACACCAAGCCTTAAACTTAATCATTTAGGAGCAACAGAGGTGGACAAAGTACACAACTCCATTACTTGAGTCAAAGTATAGTTACTCCTGGTCAAATATTACTCCAATACAAGTAAAAGTTGTTCAATTAAATTTTTACTTGAGTTAAAGTACTGGAGTACTATCTTTTAGAAATACTTAAGTATTCAAAAGAACATTTTCTTTTTAATGTCAACGCATTGTATTGTTGCAACAATACCTTTACAGAACCTAATGACTCTGAAACAACCTACTGAATGCACTGACTTGCTTGTAGAACCTGTAGAATAAAAAGCTTGTGGAATATGCTACAAAGCCCATAGAGACACGGTTGAATCCAATGCTTCCTCTATAAAAAACAGTGTATAGCTTCACTTAAATAGGCCCTAGGTTACCTCAGATTGGCCTTAAAAGGATAAACACGTCATAATGTTGTAGGCTAGGTTAATTTTACTTCTACCACATAGCATTGCCTGAAATGTGAACCAACTGGATGACCTTCGTCATTACTTAATCCCCCATCCACCTCGTCTTATTGGGACCAGGTCCTACATGAATCCATTGCCTTCACATGACCTTACTAATAGTGCTGTGTTTATCTGACAAGATTAAAACATATATTTCTGAAAGGACTTTTGTCAGTAATGTTAACTCGGTATTTCCGCTATCTAACTATTAGTATGCGTCAGCAGTGGATTCACACAGGACCCGGTGTTATGTCCCAAAAGGTTCCCAAGCTAACTGGTTTCCGTACGTGTTCACACATTGTGTTAACAGTAGCAATTGTGGTCTGCCCCTGTCTCAGATTCGTCACACATTCACAAACATATTAACTGTGATTTTCAAGTCGCATCTCATATCTGCTGTGGTGAATATGATTGTAAGTGAGCAGAGAGTGCTACATCACAGCCACCTACGAAAAAAGTTTGGCAAACGCGTATGTGAAGCAGTTAGCTTGAAAACCTGCTGATTTAAAAAATCTCAGACATGGACTTAAGATACAGCAACATGGGTGCTCAGGTGAGGAGCCTTTATCTTAACATCTTTAACTGCCGTGGTAGTAGCCTTCAGGAAAACCACTCAGTTCAGTCGTTAGGAAAATGCAGCACGCACTTGACTGACAGCAATAGCTTACTGTGATTGGTTTTTCTCCTATAACGTTTTAGAAAAGGAAATCCGTCCACTGACTTCAAAGCTATGCTTCAAAGTAATGTGTAACGAGAACCTTCGTAGAAATGTAGTGGAGTGAAAAGTACAATATTTGACTTTCAAATGTAGTGGAGTAAAAGTCATAAGTTTCCAAAATAAATAAATAAAATAAATACTTAAGTTCAGTACTCAAGTAGATGTATTTCGTTACTGTCCACCCCTCTGGGGTAAGGCCATTTGGCCTTTAATATCATAGATTCTGGGGAGGGATTAAGGTCATAAACAGAACTCAGGCTTTAGATCCTTCAAGAAATAAGGACACATCATTCACTGGGCCCAAATAGTTCTCATGAAGGAGATATGTATCACTAAATCATCACTGCAACATATACATGGAACAACTTGGTATCAGCTGAATTGGCTCCTGAACTGTGAAAACCATGTCTTTTTAAAATAATGATGCCTTTAGTCTTCTTGTATGAGCTAACATTAGCTTGCAAACTTTAACCACCAGTGAGCTACATTAGCTGCCTGGCTAATGTTTGTTCTATGAGCTAACTTAGGTGGATAGCTAGCATCAGTCACAATAACAACAATCTTAATATTGATTATGGTTGTATAACCATCATAGTTAGTCAGTGACTTCACCGGAATTATTTAACAGCACTTGCTTTGTTTGAGTTCGTAAACCACTGCAAATGAACCCCTTACACAAAAAGAATCAGTTTGCTTACCTTCTGAAGTGTAGCCATCGCTTGTGTGGCTTGTCCTGTGAGTACTGGATGTTGTCGGGCATGGGCGTCAGTCACTGTGATCGTTTATTAGTTTGTGTACACACACACACACACACACACACACACACACACACACATATATATATATATATATATATTTGTTTTTGGTTTTTTGGGGGTTTTTGGAGCTGCATCCCAGGATGTTCCTTCATGAGCCAAAATTCACCAAAGTCACTGCTTGTTAAGTCCTCTGTGGAGACTTCCCCTCCCAACTGGAGTGAGACCCCACAAGTACTGGAAGCTACACACATCTGCTCGCAGTTTATTGGTGAATATTTGGGCTACTGCGGATGATTTAGAGTTGGTAGCCTGTGGATAGCCACTGCAGTGAGAGTATCTTAAGTTTCAACATTGCAGTGCCTGATTTTTCATGGCATTTGTTCTGATATTCCCTTAAACGTACTGAACAGGGTGTTCATTATAGTGTTGAGAGCCACTCTTCCTAACATTGACCAGATTCCAATATTAAACACCGGGGATGTTTTAGACCAGGGGTGGGCAAATCCGGACCTGGAAGGCCAGTGACCTGTCAGGTTTTTGTTTTCACCTCTTAGTTACCTGTTGATTTTCACCTTGCAAACAGGTGTGCACTCTCTTCAGCCAATCACAGATTGTATTTAGTTAGCTGACAAGAAAAACAGCAGGACCATGGCCCTCCAGGACCAGATTTGCCCACCCCTGCTTTAGACTGTTATTTTTAATTGCACTTCGGAAACAGCTACTGTCAAACTTTTTCCTAGGTTTCCCAACCATTAGTGGGTAAATGACAAACTTTTATGGGTTCCCACTTGGATATGGTCACATGGCTTTTATCAGGTATGTGAATGATCATGTGAAACTACTTACTGTGTACTGACACTGACACTTTCCCAATTAAGAAGAATCCACCCATTTTCCTTGCATAAAAGAGGGGAGGGGAACTTACTGGGGAGGTGTCCTCCCCCACTGACGCTGCCTGGATAAATGTTGCTCTCCACTTTGTGCACCTTCCTTAGTCCACAGCTTGCAACAACAACAATCATTGCCTGCTAAGTATTTCCTAGTGGAATGTATATCTGTCAAAATTATGTGTTACTGAGAGCCCTAGGGAATGGTTGTGTTGTCAGCTAAGGCTTGCCTTGGTCTTTTTTTATTATTATTATTATCATTATTAATATACAGTGCAGGATGAAGGGGACTGTGTTCCTGGTAACAATTATGCTTCCAGTGCTGCCCTCTTCACAGCATGGAGCCGATCAAATATGGCACACCTACTAAATACTAAAAGAATTAGTAATTGCCTGTTTTGTTGGTGTGAGTAAGTCAGAGGTAGACAAGTTCATCATTGACACTTGTTACTTTTCTCTGAAGTATTGGGTGCTGGACAATAGGTGACAACCCTGCCTATGGAGCATCTCAGTGATGGACACCAAAGCAAGTTGTATAAAGCTGATGCACTGTTGTCCAACCCCCAAAGACCGGACACTGGATTTTTTTGGTCCCTCTGTAACGGTAGCGAGCGAGTAGAGTGCTGCGCATTAGTATACCTCACTCCCCCGACACTTTAAGAGGCGTGCTAGCAATTGATGCTAGCGTTGATGGGTTTTAGCCCCTTTGCTAGCACGCCCGCCTCCCATCGCGAGGGTCACTGGTTCGAGTCCAGTGTGAAACACAACGCAGAGCGGTAACACCTCCATAGTCTTCCTCCTCTCTCGCAGATTTTGTGCTGGATGTGGTTGTGCATTGCCTTGGACTGTATTCCATTGTTTGTGCACCATTTTAAAGGACATCTATTTAACATTTCAGCATATTTATTTTGTAGTTTAGTTTTAGTGTTGCACCATTTTAATCCTGTGTAGAAAGAGAGGAGTTTTTACTTTGGAACTAGAGACAATAGTTAGCTTGCAAAATTCAGCAGCAATTTTATGGGCCAAACAGGATCAGGTGGGAACTTCAACCGAACATGTAAAGAACCACAGCTTCCAGCAGTCCAGACTGATGGATGCCAAGAGTCGCACTATTGAGATAAAGCTTCTCTACTGACTGTTCTGTGTAATATGTCTCTCTGGTGTGTGCAGGTTTATGGTCTGACGTTCCTATAAGACTAACCCTGAACATCTTCAGCCCAAGCAAGCAAACAAGTACCAGTCATGTTACTACACAATCCAGGGTTACTGGGGTATCTTCTTCACTTCCATATCCTCTGTATCACACTAATACTAATCCTAATGTTAGATTGATTGCTTTTGTAACGTTCTGATTTTTTTAACCTAAAAGAACACAAAAGAAGCTATGAGTACATGTGTGGAAATAGTGTTGACTGACATCTGGCACTTGTTTGCTTAAGTAATGCTTTTCACACACTGAGTTATTTTTGTATGGCCAAACCATAGACTTGTGTCACTGTGCTTGACGTGCACAGTGATACACAGCTGTGTCCTGAGCTGTCAGACTAGACAGTTGCAGAGATGACATCCCTTTGGAATTGTCTTTTGTGATCTCAATTCTTCCACTCACACTTTTGGCATATGTCTGTTCACCAGTATCAGTTCTGATTCGCCCAATCCATTCCAGTGGTCCCGCAGGAGCTTGCCTTACCCAGTGCATAGCATAATCTCCAAAGTTATACCCTGTTGCCTTACAGGAGAGCCTTACAGTCTCCCCTGGCTTTTTAAGAACTGGTGTTGATGGAATTGATTCCAAATTTTGACATTTCAGACCTAAGGAAGAAAGAGAGAGTGAATGAGACAGAACTGTAAAGAGCGGAGATGATTTCTTCAACACTCTGTTTAGTATTCTTCATTCAATATACTTCACATGCACTGGTCAGATATCTAATATTGACAGACTTACAGTCTAAGCTGAAGAAGAACAGTGCTATGGAGAGTTTGGTAACCATTGTGTGTGCGCTGATTGTAATTCAACTGTGCGACAGAACTCAGCAGGCTCACATAAATATAGACTGCACATGTTGGCATCTGAATTTGCATTATGACATCATGGGGTAGGTGGTGATGTCACCCAGTAATAGCACACCTATATTCTCACATATAGAAAACAAACATGTGATTGCATTGCACTGGAAATCTGACTATCTAGAAAATCTAATCCAACCAAATAATAGGCACTGCTATATTTCACTGCTTTTCACAGTCCAATGTTTTCTTCCACGAGTGGTCTCATTCAGACTATCCATTTAATGGATGAAAAAGGATGATGAATACATAGCAGTATTTTGATGTTTCTTTTCTTTTATTTTAAAATGATGGTGGTGTCATCATTTTAATCAGTAACATTAGTGGACATGTAGGGAGAATCACAGAGGATTAAACTCCCAAAGCTCAATCACCTGAAGACTACTTCAGTTATGAATGTTGTGTAGCTGTGCCATTTAGTTAGTTAGTTAGTTAGTGAAGATCAGAAATGTTCATCTGGCCCTCATATTTTTTGTTGAGTCTTTCCACATTATTGTGTGGTTAGGTGAGTTATGTAAGACATTCAATGTACTGTATTGCCACCTGTTGAAGGTAAATACCAAATAGTTTCTTGTCAAATGTAACAAAGTCAGATGCATTTTTTTGTTGTTGTTGTTGTTTTGGTTTTTTCTTTTTTCTGTTTTTTTCTTCTTTTTTTTTTTGCATTTACCATTTCATGTATTATTATTATTGTTATTATTATTATTATTATTATTATTATTATTATTATTATTAAGTAAAATATAAGTGAATTAATCATATGTTTTATGTTTTGAGCATGCGTTTATTTCACTGCATGTTTCAGCATTATGCAACAAAAGCTGAGAGGTCCCCCCAAAAATATGACAACTGTTTTTATGAGGTGTATAGATGTAGATGTTTTAAAGTCAGAGCCCAAAAAGAAGAGGAATTCTTGATCCAGGACCGTACTGGGAGGCTGTCCTTGATGAGCAAAGCTGACCAAACCCAACGTTCACTGAGAAAAGGACCCAGAAGGAACGTATGCCTGCAGCAGTAGCGTGTGAGTGAATTCAAACAAGCAAAAGGCACGCTACTTATGCCTGAAAGTGAATTAAAAAACTTGATGGAGGAAGAAGAGGAAGAGGAGGAGGAGGGTAAGCAGAAAAAGAGGAGGAGGAAGAAGAAGCAGAAGATCAAAATCATAGTAAATATAGCACGAGGAGAAATTCATTTTCATATGTCAAAACTAACCAGGAAATAGCTCACAACTGTATAGATCATTACGACTGTCAAAAACAAAATGTCTCGACTCCATAGCTGAGCTGGAAGAAGCTGCTCCTGAAAATATTGTACACACAAACAGAGATGAAAAAGAAATGTGATTATAAAGAACTGCACTGGAGCGTAACTTTGCAAAGTTCCTCTAGAGACTTAAATACATACAGTGAGCAGTGCTGTGAACACAGTCTGTAATAATTGTCTCATAGTTTAAGGCTAGGCTATCAAATTTCAGCTACGTTTTTATTTTGGCATTCATTTGAAGAAGAAGAAGAAGAAGAATTAACAACCATCATCATCATCATGTACATGTTGACTGTGAAGAGAAACAAACACCTCAGATATCATGATGATGTGTGTGCGTGCGTGCGTGCTTGCCTGTGTTAAACTAAACACATAATTATCAAAACATTGATTATAGTAGATTGCAGGTGCATTAAAGATGAGTAGACTGACTTTGCAGTAGAAAAACAAGAAAGTTTTCGTGACAAGATATTTAGACTTGGACACAGAGTATATAATGTAATGAACTTTATGAGACTAGGTTAAATTATCTGAAATTATTATTATAATAATTATTTTTGTTGTTGATGTTCTTGTTGTTTATTCATAATTCAGAAGTACCAAATATTCACACTGGTAGCATGACCCCCTCCTACCTTCCAAATTATCAGGTAAAAATGAATTCTATTTTTTGTTTGTTTTGTTTTTTGTTTGTTCGTTTTTATTTTTGGTTTTTTTATGAATTAAAGTATTTGAATATAAACACCAATAATTTTGTTTGCAGCTATCCAACTTTACAACTTTACTACTATTTGAAGATGTCTAAGTACAGCTAAATAGTAAGGTTTAAACAGAATCACATATATTAAAATACAACTGCAGTGGAGTTGATATTGGTCTGAAATTCAGAAGATGATCAGATATTCTCCATGTTCCGGCGTGAAATAAAGATAAAGTTAGCATGAATAAACAGTCAGAGGTGTAATACACGTAATTCAACCATGGAAATGCCTCCATCAGACAACCTTGAAGCCCTAATAATAGTAAATGTCTTCTTTCCCTTGTTCATCTTCCTTCCTTTCTTACCCATGGACATTAAATTCTTCAGCATTTTCAGTTCATTGTTTTTGCCCCACTAAACGTTGAGCAGTGTCACCCGATGTCACGCCCAGTGTTATAAATATAGTTACATACACAGTCAGATCCATGACATATACTGTAGTAGTGAGAAGTATCAAACCCACAGTCTGCAGAGGTCAGTTAAAGAGGTCCACCAGTTTAATGAGCAGAGTGCTTCGCACTCAGTCAGTGTCTTCCTCAGTCAGAGTCTGCCTCATACTTACTCTATAACTTGCTCCATATGACTTTACTGATGAGACAGTGGATGAACAGATCCAGTATAGGGGCAGTATAGTTTACATGAATGAGAAGGTCCAGTATGTGAGTGTATGGGGTAGATTGCTTTGCATAGTCTGCCCTCTAGAGGCTGAGGAGTGACAGTGACGGATGAAGTACTGGTATGGTGAACTGTAATTTTTATTGCGATCACTGTTAAAAACAAAATCAGTTAAAGTTTCTTCTTATTTGAGCAAAACAAACAAAAATATAGTATACAGGTATATGGTAAAATGGAAAAGCAAAGTTGTTGCTCAAATAAAGTGTTTTTCCATGTTTAAATAGGCAATGCTGAAGTGCTTTTGCCCAAATCAAGCTGATTATTCAGAAATGGTGCAATGTCTGTGGTTCTACATGTCGTAACATGTATTGCTAATTAAGCCTTTGTACAATTTTTACATAACAAGGATGGGTTTTTATCAGGGTTTCCACTAGTATTTTTTTTTTCTTTTTGGTCCTGTATCCGGAAAAAATTTATATTACCGGACAAATTTGAAACTCACCAGTCACGTTTCAATAACCGTCTGTGTTACAAATGCAAATATAATGTACATCTAGATTATAAGAATGACAATAACCTCAAATCAGTTTGACTATTTAATGAACAGTAACGATTAAGCAAAACGGACAGTAATGATTCAGCAAAATCTCAACATTAGCCGTTAAAATGTAGGCCAGGGCTATTCAGTTAGTTTAGAATGGGGGCCAGTTCATGAAATGGGTCCCAAATATGGCTTGAAGTAAGAGTGATTAGACGCTGTTAGTTGTTACGCGCTTTCTGATAGATACTGTAACCGGCTGCGAGTCATACCTGTGTTCAGTGATGGTCGGAGAGAGGTGAGCAGGCAAGCAGGCAGGCAAGTAGGGAGGCAGGCAAGCAGGCGGGCAGGCAGGAAAGCAAAGGGGTAGGTAGGCAAACAGACAGGTGGGCAGGCAGGTGATATACAGTTGTTAAATCAAATTTGCTGGAAGGGTTGAGTGTCAAGTGTAGAAGCGGAGAGGCGGTAAGCAGAAAAGCGGTAAAAACTGTTTGTTCATCAGCGTCTTCCAGTGCCTGAACTGTGAGGTTCCACCTGGGCACATGGAAGACTGGAAGACGTCATCTTAACTGCTGAGGTATGTGGTAAATGTCAAAATAAAAGTCTAAAGCCAAAAGGCCAGTAAATCTAAATCAGAATACAAGTGTCTCTCAAGGAAAACAAATTTGAACTGAACTTTGGCTCCTACATCTCCGGCCCCTTATAGCAACCACGTGGAGCATGCTATAACAAAAAAGTATCCATAAGAAAAAAGGAGCCATTACTCTATAATATTTGCATTCCAAACTAAAAAAACCAAAAAAAAACCATTCAATTCTAATTCCAAAATTCAAGTGTATGCAAATATCAGTAGATGTGTATATGATGCATATGGATGCACGTGCACATGCAAGAGCCTCATTTAGCCTTTTGGTTGCTAGCCTCTACTAAGAGGCTAATCTTGATGGGCATTAGTAGCTGGTTTGTGACAGACAAGAAATTTCTTTTGGCCATTTGGATCAGTCGTTCCCAAACACCTCCATTACGGGCACCACCAGGAGGATTGAACATCCACTTCACACCTTTCTGGAGGAGACTCCTTTCAATCTGTTCCACATTCCAAGACTAGAGCTTTCCTAAATTCCTTTTCAGTAGAGATCAAATTAGTTCCATTGTCTGACTTTATTTCTCTTACTTGGCCTCTTCTGGAAATGAAACACCTGAATGCATTCACACAGGAGTCTGTGTCCAGAAAGTGTGCCACTTCCAGATGAACTGCCCTGCTGGTGAGACAGGTGGAGAGCACGCCATACCGCTTTGCCATGCCACGCCCCCTTTTAACCTCTATTGGTCCGAAATAATCAACTCCCACATGTGTAAAAGGAGGAAGGTCAGGATTCAAACGGTCAACTGGTAGATCAGCCATCTTTTGTTCACCTGCATATGGATGATGCGGCCTGCAGGGAACACACTCCTTCATAACCTTCCTCGCCAGGGAATTTGCGCAAGGGATCCAGTTTTTTTTGCCGTAGGGTTGACAGCATGTGGTTTCTTCCACTGTGTCCAACTTGCCGGTGGATATGTTGAAGCACAAGCTTTGAAACATGATGTTCCTTAGGTAAAGGATGTTTCTGCTCCTCGGGCATTGCCATCTTGCTTAGACGACCACCAACTCTTAGGATACCAAGGTCGAGCACTGGATCCAGTCTGAAGATGGAGCTCTTCCTGTCTACATTCTTTCCATTGTGTAAGCTTGCCATTTCCTGTGGGAATCCTTGATGTTGGCAAAACTTAACGATGGCTACTTCTGCATCATCAGTGTCCTGGACTGATAATGACATAGAACCAAGTGTCCTCTGAAGTTTTAGCATTGTTGATGCAGTCAACATTTCCAAGTTATTCTTTTGTTTACAGCATTTTTATTTTCTTGAACTTGAGCATCCATGCTACAGCATTCCTGCGTTTATTCCAATTTGAAAAGTAATTAAGGAGTTTGCTGGTGGCATCACAGTTGCTTGTGACAGTGGCGTTGACTACAACCACTTCTCTTCTCAACTCAGGATCTTCTGGGGGGATTGCAAGCTCAGATGGAGAATCAGGCCAATGTTGTGGTAAGTCTCTTAAGAAGTTTGGTCCATTGATCCAGGTTTTGTTTTTGTTAACCTTTCTTTTTAGTGACACTGCTCTTTGCTCAGCCATCTGATGATTGTTTGGCATCTAAGGATCACTCTTCTTGAATAGCAATGGCAACTGGTAGTGTCCATCCTTCAGCTCAGCAGAGCTGTCCATTAGCTGCATGAACTTAAGATCTTCCTGAGACATCAGTCCTTTCATAGGTGTTTTCAGGGAGATCATAATTGAGCTCATTCACGTTTTCAGTAGAAATACGGAACACATAAAGATATGGCTCACCTTGCTTATTGTGATAAGTGTGCTCATCATGAAGGAGACCATCACTACCCATCCAAGCAGTGTCCTGACAGCAAAAGGCCCATTGTCCTTGCTATGTATTATCCTCCAGGGCTCCATCAGCTTGGGCACATTTATTCCAATTAGCAGGTCAATGTCAGCATCAATGTTTGGTAAGCATACTTCTTTCAAGTATGACCATTTCTCCACATCCTTACTTTCTGGGATATGATCTATTCTGACTGGGATTTCTTCCTGAGTGTAAACATCTGGAAGCCCAAAGAACTCTTTCCCTTCCAGACTGCTCACTTTCAAACCTCTGACAACCAGTCTGTTGATGGGTTTTTCCTGGCCCATAGTGCGCAGAAGAATCCTGTGATGTCTCCCCTTGGCATTTAGCTGTCTTCTAAGCCGTTCCGTGCAAAATGTGACAGAACTACCTGGATCAAGAAATGCGTAAGTTTGGACAATGTGGTTTGAGTTACTTAACTTCACTTGCACAGGTATGATTGCCAGTGTGCAATGGTCATCACTGGATCCAAGGTCTTTTGTTTTCCAGTGAGACCAGTCCACTGCTCACAACCTTTTCAGATTTCCTCCCTGCTAATTCTGAAGTTCACCATCAGTATTTTGAATGTGCAGAATGCTCGGATCTCTTCTTGAGCACACTGAACATGTAACGCGCTTTTTACAATCTTTACTCATATGCCCTTTTACCCTTTTATGAGGCTTGGATAACAACTCTTCACATGAATCTATGACATGAGTACCATTGCAAATGGAACAGTACTGGTAGACGATTGACTTGCTTCTTTAAGTTCATTAACACTAGAAGCGCAGAGCGCCGGTCATTTGACCGCTGTGACGTCTTACTAGAAGCGCCGTGCTGGTTTGACATACTTATACCTAGAAGCGCCGAGCGCCGGTCATTTGACCGCAGTGACCCAAAAAAAATAAAATCTTTGCACTCGGTCAAATTTCAGGACCGTCCTTTCATGACTTTTCTTAGATTTGTGCATTTTATCACCCAGTATCCTTAAATTTTCCAAATCACCCCGGTACAAGCTAATTTAAAGCTATTTTGCTTCTAATTCTGTGAAACTGCTGTCAGCCTCGCGTTCGGCCATGTTGTTTCCTGCCTTTCAAGGCTGCGATTCTCTTTTCTCGCAGCAGATGGTGCAAGGGTTCGCTCGTCTTTATATATATATAAAGACTCTCGATAACTCTAACTCTCGATATATATATATATATATATATATATATATTAGTATATATAAAACCCTGATATATATATATGGCGCAAGGGTTCGCTCGTCTTTATATATATATGTCACTGATTTTGACAGTAGCCTACTTGAACCGTGCGTAATTAGTCATCATATGACTGATAGTTCGTGTGTAAACTAGGGTAAGCTTTATTCTAATGTCATGATATTACATTATTTTAGAGCTGCAAAAATAGTTTACAGTATTAAAATGCAAATGTTTTGTAAAGCGGACAAACGTATAATAAACGCATTTTTGTTTCACATAGAGGGGCGTAACTAATTATTATATGACTTAGATAGTGAGCAGGAACTTTGCGAATTCTAATTCATTCAATATAATAACACCCTACGCAAGAGACGGCACAGTATGGGTTGAACAAACTGTTGGCGCGAGAGTGCAATATCATGAGAGAAACCCCAGGGCCCACATGTTATGCCAAGGACAATATTACAAGTCCATTGGGCAGTTTAGTGTGTTTGACTGACACAGAAACGTGGTGAACGATTCAGAAATACTCTGAAGCAGAAACTGATCGAAATGATGATCGAAAATAAGTTCAAACTGCAGGGCTCCTTTATTTGGGAGGTATTACGGGCGGTAAAATCATAAACCTGGACGACTACTGGTCTGCTAACGTGGGAAATCCCATTTTCAGAGACGGATGTCTCGACAGAGATTTCACGATATCGTGCGCTATCTGCGCTTTGATGACAAGAATGCAAGGGCTGCCCACCTTGTGACAGATAAATTAGATTTTTTAGACAGATAAATTAGAAGTATTGCTTCTTACACACCTAGTGAGAACATAACTGTAGATGAACAACTGTTCTCTATCAAGTTGTTACTGTGTCGTTTCACACAGAACATGGCCATTAAACTAATTTTCTATTAAATTCTGGGTGGCCGCTGACGTTGAAACAAAATACATGTTGAGCGCAATTCTCTATCTAGGGAAAGATGACATTAGGCCAGCAGTAGGCCGAAAATTTCTTCACCTCGTTGGCACTGGCAAACAATCTTTTGGTCTACGTTGAAGGGAACTTCTGAGTTGGTTGACCAAGTGATTCATGACGCGGTCGTTGGGAGGGGGTTGGGATCACACCTAGGCTATTGCTCTAGGCTGTCGGTCGAATATCCACTTGAATTGGGAACACAAAACATCGAGGTACAACATTCCCTACTTGGACAGGCTGTGTAATAGTGGTTACAGCATCCCGACACACAGGATACTAAATAGCTCGAAAAGTACTTTATCTGTTTATTTACTTAGTGCGTTTCACTGTATACACTATCTCGTGTATGTATCGTGTGTAATGTATATTTCATTCTTTTTAAGTATTTACTGTAAATAAACTACACAGCTGTCGATTTACCAAAAAGAAGGGCTTTTTTCGTGCTGTAATTTAGTTTCAATAAATGGTAAAAATTCGGCCATCTTATGCTACGTTATTTACTCTAAAAGCCTACACACCTGACACAGCTTTGTTTACGAAAATCCATTGCGACATACCTTTTTTGTAAAAACAACATCCATGCATATTTATTCATTTCAAAGCGGTGCCTACATCTTCTATTACATGTGTGGAATTACATTTAGCTGCGACTCATGATAGACGGTGGTAGGCTACTCGTGGTATGAACTAGTTTTGGCCAAATCATTCTAGTGCGGGAGACTAATAATAGACTATATGGCACTTTATTGGGAGGGGGTTGGGAGGTGTTACTCATAGGTTGCTTGGCAGGCTAGGTGTTAGGCTTCTCATAGCCCACTGAATGCCTTGAAAAGTGGTAGTGTTTGCTTCTATCATGGCATAGAATGATCTGTTAATTGTGGTAGATAATTAATTTATTAAAATGCAAGTGTAAAGCTTGATATACTCGGCTGGGCTTATTATGGGGTATAAGCGATAATTTCACGGAGACAGACGAGTTCGGAACTGAAACGCTTTAGTCTACTCCTCTAGCGCCACCCAAAGCAGTCTCACACTCTAAACTTTCACGAGTTTTGATTTACACGCATTGTAATTCTCAACCAATTACTGCCTGTCTTGTCATTCCGATAGGTTGTTCTATTGAGTAAGTATAGAGTCCAGTTTATAGCTTACTCCGTCACCCGACATGTCGCCCAACAATTAGAATGTCCAAATCTGTAATCGCTCCCTACAACAGTTAACTTACAATCACAATTGTCTCTGATTTTTGCACTACCTGGACCGTGCCCTTACAATAAATGAATCACTAGGGGCAACGACGTGATCATTGTCAGTCGACAACTGAATGTTGATACAGTCGGGCTACGCATTTACAGACCAACCACAGTCTAACTCGCAACGTGTGTGACATCCCGTATAATAAACTAATTCTCCAAGGTAGAAGATTAAATGTTAAAAAACAAATACTATGAAAAAGTTGCCTGAAGTAGTCTTGTTCAGATGGTTTTCTCGAATTTGATCAAGACTTCCTCCGGAATTTATGCCTTTGAAAACATGGTTGCCACAAATAAATAATCAAAACATTATGTTGAATGATGGAAGGGCTGGACAACAAACGTTCTAATGAAATAATAATCGACTGCTAACACTGAAATGAATGATACATTGGCCGAACGCGAGTTGATCTTGTAAGCAAACTATTTGTTTCGTGCAAGAAGCGCCATCTAGCGATCATTATGTGTCAGTAACAGTGTCCTTGTCTAATGACTCGGCAGTCATTTGACCGCCTAGCCGCGCTTTAAGTAGGTAAAGCTAGCACGGTGCTCCTAGTAGGTAGTCACAGCGGTCAAATGACCGGCACTCGGCGCTTCTAGGTATAAGTAGGTCAAAGTAGTGTTAAGAACTTGCTTCTAGTGTTAAGAACTTGCTTCTTTAATTTCTCCATTTTAGGAAGCTCAACAGTCTTTTCAGGTGCAGCGGCCACTATGGTGGCAAAACTACTGCCCTTGCTTTTCAACGTATATGCAAGCTTGGAGTCTGGGATAGGCTTGGTCTACAACACCTTCTTATTGGAGAACGGTTGATGTATGTCACCAAAGAGTGGATCTTGCATAATTCTAGCCTGCCTCTCTGTAAAATTAACAAGATCACTGAAGGTAGCCCTTGTTTTCCTTTGCTCCAGGATATCAAATGCTACAGTCCTCCATCTCTCCCTTAACTTGTGAGGGAACTTTGAAACAAGAAGCCTTAGGTTAGAGGGTAGGTTGAGTTCTTCAATGTACTCCAGGTTCTGTGATAGGTTGCAGCATCCTCAAAGAAAGAGTGCATAACTGGATAATGCATTTCCATCCTCAGCTTTAATGTCGCTCCAGTTTAAGGCCTTCTCCATGTGTGCACTCGTGAGCTTTATTTGATCACCAAAATGATACTCCAGCAGTCTTTTTGCCTCTGTATATCCCTCATTTGCCTCCATATGTGGACAACTCCTGACCAGTTCCTTTGATTGGCCAGTAGTGTATTGCTCTAAGTAATACAAGTGGTCCTGGCTACTACTGCTCTTGCTTTGAATTCCATGTGCAAATGCCTGCATGAAAGGTCTGAAGTTCAGAGGCTCTCCATCAAACACAGGGATCCCTCTGTTGGGAAGCAGAGACAGCTTTTGCTGTTGAACAATGAGATCTGCTAAGTCATTCAAGTTGTTATTTACGTTTGTGAATGTTGGTTGTGTTGATGCAGTGGAAGTAGCTGCTGCTGCTTGGTGAGAGGTTTGCTGTGTTACTGATGTCTGAATGGGATCCAACTGTTTTTGTTTTTGGGCTACAGCCATTTGAAGTGGAGTTTTTGGAACTGCATGTATACTTGCATACTCAATTGATGGTTCTTGATCCAAAGTAGTTTACTTTAGGTGTCTGCGCTCTGCTTCCAGGTAAGCGTTCATGCCATCTGCAGGTGGTTTTGAGTGAGGCAGTGATTGGATTTGAGAGCTTGCAAGTTGTTTTTCATAATTCTCAAGAACCTGAAGTTTGGCATTTGCTGCAGCTATGTTAGTTTCCAGTTCACTCTGTTCTATTGCATTTTGTAGTTCCACTCTCTGTATTTTCAGAGCTTGCTTCCTTTTCAGCCTAGCAGCACGTTCCAAAAGAGCTGCTTTCTCAGCTTCAGCTTTCATGCATGCTGATGATACTGAAGATGCATCAGATTTTGAAGATCCTTGTGATTTATTTGATTTCTTTGATACATTTAAAACACTGTCAAATGGTGTAATCATTGCTTGTGGATCAACTTGTTTTGTTTTCCATATTTCCACTTCCTTCAAAAATGATGAATAAGTAACCCTTTTTGGCTCATGCCAGTTGGCACTCATTTTCTATTTCATCTTCACTCAACATTTGTTGCACAGACTCATGAGCTTTATCAAATTCATTCAATGCAGTAATGCAGTAAATGCAGTAATGCAGTAAATTCTTTTAATTCATTTAGTTTTCACATGCAAATGCCCAGTTTCCCTCTGCGGGTTGCAATGAGTTGACTTAAGTTTTCCTCCATCATGGTGGCTGTACTGGCAGCCTCAGTGGGAGAATCAGCGCTTTCCATTGCTTGAGTCATGTTTGTCACAATTTTAGTTCAAACACAGGCCTAAATCAGCTTTCACCAATGCAATGCTTTCAAGTTGAATAAATACACAGCAACACAAAAAATACACTCCAACTGTGAATTCAAATCAAGCGTTTGCTCACAGTTCAGCAGATATCCAACAAATCCAAATGCAGCAAGGTGGTTAAAGGCAGTTTGCAGCACAGGTCAAGCACATGGCTCAAGCAATTCAGAATCAAATCCAAGTTCCAGTTTCATTCCAAAAAACAATTCCAGTTCCAATCCACAGTCGTTTCATAAGCACTCCAAAGGACAACAGTTTTTTACTTATGTAATGACCAAAAATCAAATCCAGTATTATACGCTGTTAGTTGTTACGCACTTTCTGATAGACACCATAACCGGCTGCAAGTGTTACCGGCCCCGGACCTAGGAGATATCTGGTCCGGCAGCAAGTGATGCACAGGCTGGATAACACTGTGAATCTGTGAATCAATGAAGAGAGACGACATTCTTTAGTGTCTTACTATAGCTGGCGCAATTTTATTTCTGAACTGCACAGGCTTAGAGCTTGAAGCTATGTCTCCCTGGCTGACCCACAGGAGTGCGGAATGCCACCTACTGTCTGGATGATATCACTCCCTCAGAATGTAAACTCTTCAAAAGACAATTAGAATAGCTCTGATTATCACAATTAAACTAAACTATCAATAGAGGTAATTTCTCAAGGATGGCTCTAACGTCAAGTCTGTGATAAAATGGACTACTACACTAACGCGGGTAAACAAATTAATGTTTTGAAAAATTAGATGGAAACAAATACGACAAATTTCATTTTTAAGTCAGTTAAGCTCACTGAATTTACGAAATAAATTAGCCGCTACATCTAAACACAATGCGAACACTTAGCGAAAAACCCACTTTGACTTTCTACCTTGGGCTACTGTAGAATGTTGGTAACAATAACGTTAAAATATTGTCGGTATCATCCATACTTCACCATTGCGTAAAGTAAGACTGTGTTATCTTCATATTATATCATTAATTTTATGCTCTATGCACTGAGAACCCATCAAAGTTGCATAGTCTTTTAATTGATGTGACATCCCCCCACCCCGAGTACTGAAGAACTCGAGCTTTTCAGGAAACGAGTAGTCGAGTTGTAAAATTATACACTCGTGCAACCCCTACATCAGACACCTCGATAATCTGTCCGTGTGAGGCGTACCACAGACATTTAGAATTTCACTCATTTAAGGAACAGACAACATCTGCATAAGTACACAACTGTAATAAAAAAACATATATGGCTCCCTGCAGAGTAAACACACGGGCCTCACTCAGACAGATATAAACACATATCTCTCTGCCATTCACTGTTGAATTACCTATTTTCTAAGTCAATTTTTCATTTTTAATTTAGAAAGAGACATTTTGGCTAACTAACCAGGCTAACATGTTAGCAAGAACCACAGGCGCTGAAAGGAGAGCATGGGGACGCGAGACCGGAGAGCAGCGCGTGCGTTAGTCAAGGATGACTTTTTTATACCGATTAGTTCAGGACAAACAGGGATAACTGTGACACAGTGTGGCAGGACAAATAGTTGTGACAAAGGATCATACAAAAATATAAACTTCACGTATTTAATTGTTTTAACTAATTACACTTTTAAAGGCAATAAGTAGCCTACTCAAAGTGCCAGTACGAATCGCCTCGCGGACCGGCCCTGGCCCCAGGGCCGCCAATTGAATAGCCCAGCTATAGGCTAACAGGTATCATTTTATTTTCGTCTTTTTTTCGTTGCGAGAAAAGTCTTTTGCTGCCGACTTGAAATCAGATGTGTCCAATATGTCTTTGCAGCCTGCAAGGCTGTTTCGCTGTCAAAACACAAATGTCCTGTTTAGGGACAGCCTTCGGTACAGGTACATTTTGTACAAGCATTATTGGACATTTTGACCAGCAAGTTTTTAAGTTTTTAGTTTTTAATATATATATCGAGTAATTACCAGCTCACGAAACCCTGGTTTGCACATAACAATGATGAGTTAACAGCTGGTACAGCTTATTCAAAAGTGACGTCCACACATCGATTCAAACAGGCTCCTGAGTCCATCAGAAAGTGGTGATATTAGTGGTGTCCTTTGTATGGAGGACTAAATGACCTATTTAAAGGACACAGAGCAATCAGAATTGATGGAATCAGAATTGGACAAACACACAACAGTTACCAAGAGGACTTTTCAGTTAGGTGCAGTTAGGCCGTGAGTGTGAACAAGGTTGTGTGAAAACATAATATTGGCACAGTTCAACATTTGTGCAGAATTTCTGCACTTCATATTTCATTTTAAATAATTACCAGTTGTGCTACCTACAAGTGGCCAGAACTTGATATTTTCAAGGGGTTATTTGACAGTTATTAACAATAGACTAAAACACCTGATGTTTTGGGTTTTCATTTTAGACATTATAACTATATTGAAAAAACAATGGTTTCCACTGGATTGTGCACTTATTAAATTTCAAATGTCATGGGTTAAAGGGCACAAGAATGATTTATGAAAGGGCCCTACTCTTTGACCCACAACCACAACAAAATTAATAATGCATCCTACACATATAAGATTTCTTCTATTTCAGACAGAGAATTCTTAACATGATATATCAGCTGTATATCTCTTGAACAGTAATGTCTCACTAGATCATACCTGCAATGTAATGAAGACATGATGTTTGTTATCAGTAACTGTGTCAATAAGCTTTTCAGAAATGCTGCTTCTACAAACAGGCACACACACATACACACACATACACACACATTGAAACACCTGGAGAACAAACATCTTTGTTTTCTCAGGACAGATTCCAGTTCTGCAGGCACTGAGACAGAACATGCAAATGTGTGACAGGGCACAGATATACAATCACAGAGCACTTTGCAATGATTCTACTCTTTCACTTTCATTAAAATATCACCCAACCAATCAAAGTGCTGATGCTCATGAAACAAAAGTAGTGGCTTCTATTCTTAGTATTGTACCGTGAGAGACCAGAAAGAAGCAGCCAATCAGGAAAGTACCAGCTCACAACACAATGGTAGAGGAGGATGAACATGAGTTTTGAGCATGAGTTGATTTCTGAAGTGAGAAGTTGTGGTTCCTGCCTTGCAGGTGTGAACATGTGAAAGAGGAGACAGAGAGACAGAAGAACAGATGGAACTCTCATATCCTGCTATTTTTGGAAGAACTGAAAGGAAACCCGTGGGGTACTGTTCTGCCAGTAATCTCATAAAAATGCTTTCAAACATGTTTTAGAAAGTCTGGTAGGAGCACACAGGATTACATTTTAAAGTTTTGACATTTTCATCTTGTAAATGTATTTTTTAAAATGCCAAAATTGTGATTGGATTTGACTTTATTATTGGGGAAAAATATAATTGTTCAAATGTAGACATAAACTGTGGAACACTTGATCTCCAAAATATCTGAAAAGTTAAAAATGAAACACGGACAAATGATTGTAAAATTCTGGATCAATTTAGCTGTTTATTATTATTATTATTATTATTATTATTCTTTTAAACAAGCAATCGACAGTCATCTAGTTCTCCACAGTTATTTTCAGCATATACACATCAGAGTACATATGTAACCTTACTTACATTTTTTTTATTTACAGAAAAATTGTTCATGAATATGTATGGAGAGTAGCACATTGTTTCCTTTCCAGAACATTCTGAATATGTCAGATCAGAACACACTGAAGGTGAAATGATTCTCCAAACCCTCATTACAGGATAATATGAAAAACAGGACATTCTCTTCGCTCAGGGAGAGTAAAGCACAGAATAATTAAAAGCTGCTAGGTTTGGAAATTATTTGAGTCTGTTTGATTGTTTGATAAGAGGTGTTGGATTATAGGGAATACATTCTTTTTATCATCATCATTAACTCCTAACATAATGTGTAAAATTAACTTTCTGTAATTGTCTTTTCCTTTACTTACTTGATCACTTTATTCTTGATGATGAGAAGGAAATATGAAGAAAAGCACTGTAGACAACAGAGATGAGGAAGAGGAAGGTGAAAGTGGAGGTGAGGTTGTGGTCCACAGACTGCTAGACTCATCTTCCTTAAAATCTTCATCACAGCTCAACAGATCACTTGGCATTGGATCTAATGGATCACCTGACAACACACACACACACAAACACACACACACACACATTAACACAGAGTTTATATATTTGTCTATTGCCATTCACAACAAAGAAAGACATGTAAACATCTGGCTAAACACATACACACGACACTGACATAAAACAGATAAACATTAAACATGACCTGTATACACATGTATGCTCTGTGTTGTCATAACCCAGTTATGCATATGAACTTCCACCTACATGATATACAAACTACAGACAGCTACTGTGTACCACATCATATTCATGCTGACTGTGCATGTTTGTTTGAACATATACATAAATGGCCCCTGCTACACATCTAGATAACTTTTGGTTCTCATATATATATATATATATATATATATATATATATATATATATATATATATATATATATATATATAATGCATTCCCCTTCTTAACCTGCCATCCCCCTACTCTATAGAGTAGTATCAGTGGCCATTAGGCCATCCCTCCTGTTAAAAAATAAATCACCTACTGCTTGTATCTGATTCAAGTTATGTGCATTGTAGTTAAAGGAGTCAGTGTAGCAAAGTAGGATACTGAAATATGATAAATTGAAATATATAATGAGGACAATGACTGCAGCCTCAAAAAATTATGGCCATTGTTGACTGAGATGTAAAAGTAAATTCTACAAAATTAAGGTACTAAAAAATGTTTTAGGTATCCCTGAAGAATCCGTTCCTGTGCTGTATTTTATGAAGTGTAGTTCAATAAATTTATTTATTCATTTATTTGTTTATTTTTCTGTGATTCAATGACAGAGAGAGAGAGAGCTTTACTACAATACAGTTTCAACATGGACAGCTGAAATGGACAGACACACAGGGTAATGACAATAGACAACCAGCGCAGCAATTCCATCAAACATTAGACAAACATTAGAGTCAAGCCCACTGACAGCAAGCACAAGAAGGGAATCTAGAGAACAAAGAGGGGGGCAGGATCGCCACTCGAACGAAGCAAAAGAGGAGAAGAGTAAGTCAAAACATCATTTCCCCAATAGTTCTTAGACTTTTTCTCCATTTGCTATTTTCAGTGATCTAATTTCTGTTTTCACTGAAATGTTGTAAATCACCATGCACGAGTTGGTGCGGATAGATTCACAATGGAGACCACGGAAGCTGGGTTGTTCTTGGGAACGCTCAACATTCAGAGTTTAATTTATGCTCCCAAAAAGCATTTATATTATATACTATGATATTACAGTATATTCTGTTCTAATGCATTCTATTCTGTTATATGTTGTACATTGATAATTATCAATTTATATGCCTTATAATATATATTATACTGTATTTTCTTTATTTGACAGACTATCTATACAATCTACCTATGAACATAAAACAACACCACCAATGATAATAATAATAACAATAATAATATTAATAATATAAACCATATGAAATCATGTCTGGGGACCCACAATGGACCAATGGGGAAGGGTTTTAGAGGAGGGGCAAGACATTGCTCCACCAATCCAAAGTAAGACTTTTGACCAATTGCAGGATACCTGGTGGCCCAAGGTGTGAAGTGCAAATGTTCCCTTGCAACCCCCAAGGGATTATTCACCATGGCAACTAAGGGCTCTAGGCAGACCCCCAAACACGGTACAGATACAGCCGATTATCTGTGGAGTATCCGGGAATATACAGGAGCATTCCAGTCCAGATACACCTCTTTTCACACAGTGACAAAAACATCTCACACAATCCAGGTGAGGACGACTATGTCTTTTTAATCAGTACACATGGTCATGTTGTGTCTTAACTGGTAATGAATGGATTTTTGTTCTGGACATGTTTTTGTTCATCTTTGACTCTGTGAGATGTACAAAAATTACTTTAATAAAGCAGGATGCTCACTAGGATATTTACTCTTGCAGGTGGTTTTAAGCCAGTGCTGTCAAGCTGTTGAGTTGGAGTGTAGGACGGAACAGCTGAACTTGGATGTGTTAAACTGCCCTGTGGAGACTGTCAGCACACTACAGATCGTCAACTTGTTCTCTTTGCTGATGAAGGCAGTGACAGTTCCCTCCTGAAAGGTATTATCCACCTTCCATATGACATAGACGTCACAGACAGAAGAGCTTCGGACCTCACACACCAGAGACACTTTGTCATGGGATCCAGGGTCTACATTAGGTTTATAAATCATCAAATTTGGATTGCACTTGTCTGAGGAAATAAGATTCAGATCATCAAATATATGCACACAACACACACACACACAGGCACACATACATGCACACGCATGCACAGAAAGAGATAAATAACTGATCCATTGCCCTTAGATGACAAATTTTGACTCTCTCCATCCAGTTCTTTTTACAACACAAATAAAACTTAACAAGTCAAAACCAAATCAACAACAAATAAATCACTGACACAGCAGTCACAGACATTTGAACATTTGAACTTGTTTTCTGTATTTCCATTAATTCACACAGCCACAGTCACAGTCACAGCCACAGCCAGTCAAGAGAGACCGAGACTCACCTCCTTTTTTGAAGTTAATTTTGTCTGAAATCTTTCTCCCTTCCCTCTCAGTTGAGCACTCCACCTCAACCCCCTCCATTCCTCCAGAGGGAGGCTGATAGTGCTGCTCTTTATATAACCAGTTTCTCCTCGTACAGCTTTTCCTTCTGATCCTGTACTGGCTCGTGGTTTTCCTTGCACAGTCCATTTCATACTGGCTTTGTTCACATCATCCTCATTCACATCATCCAACGGTAATATTAACAAAAAATGGAGCAGTGTGTGTGTGTGTGTGTGTGTGTGTGTGTTTATATCTACTGCATTTGAATGACTTGTATAGCAGCATATAATAGTACACATTTGTGTCTTAATACTTTACCTCCGAATGTCCTTGTTTTTGTGTACGTCTTGCCCCAGTGTTTGACTTCACAGGTGTAAGGTACCTTGTTTTTCCATTCAGTTTCATTGACTCTAAGCAGGCTCATGATGGAGTAAGTGCCTGAGGTGTCAAAAATAGCTTCGCAGTTCTGACCGCTCACTTTTTCGTTACCTTCTTTCCAGTTAATAGATATGTCCTCTGGAGAGAAATTGTAAACCACAAAGCTAACTGATTTTTTTCAATAGATTTACAGTTGGTTTCTGTATCTCTGAAAAAAGGAATATGTAGACAACTGAAACCAGGCTTACAGTTTTTCTCAGACTGTATTTCTCAAACTGGATTTTCAACTTTACATTTATAAACAGCTTTAATGGTGCTGAAAGAGGCATGTGAGAATCAGTGGACATTCTCATTCGTACCTTCAAAAGTTTTTCCCAAGGCCAGTGCTAGTGGATCCACACAACATTTAAAGAACTTTCTCTTTGCCCAGTCACTCTTACTCACAGTTATGTGACTGACTTTAACATTCTTCCCACTGTGTGTGTCACAGGTTGAACTATTTGTGACCACTAGAGGTCACCAAAGACTCTTTGTTGTCCTTGTTATGTTGACCCTGCCCTCTCGTTACCTAGCTCAGCTGTACCTTATTGTCTCTGTCATGCGCTTTGTTTGCTTGTTAACCCAGTGTATTTAAGCCCAGTCCTCTCTCTCTGTCTTTGCTAAGTTTCTGTGATTCCTTGTGTCTCTGAAGTTCTAAGCCTTTTGTTCTTTGTGGTTTCTGGATTGTGTCCCTGGTACAACTCGGCTTGCTCATGGTAACCTCTTTTGGCTTGTCCCTTGTCAACTAGTTTGCCTGATTTTGACTGATTTTCCATGCCTGATTATACCTTGTTTTTTGGATTCTGATTTTGGACTTTGGATTGGATTGGTTCTGCCTGCATACTGTATTTTTTTTATCTATTTTGGATTTTTGTTTTAGCTTGGATATTTTGTGCTTTTGGGGTTTTTGAATTTTTAATTTTTTTTTGTAATAAACCTATCGAACTAATTTGTGTTGCTCTGCACTTAAGTCTCTGGTAGCTTAGTAGATATGTGTTTGACCAACACCTTGCGGGGACCTGGGTTCTATTCTCGAGTCTGACAGTGTGCTGTGCCAGGATACTAAAAGTCTGTCATGGGGCTTCCATTGCCATCTGTCCACTTCACATAAATGTAATGTTGACAGGGAAGACAAAACATCAAAATAACTACACAGATCCCAGAGTATAAGTGAGAAAATATACTATTGCTCTGTTACTGTAACCTGTACAGTGTCATTCAAAGTAAATGAGCATTGTTTATTTCTGTTTGCATCAGTACTTGTGAGGATTCGACAGTGTAACCTGTGTACACTATGCAACAACAATGCTACATAGCTCACAGCGACTGTGAAACCATGTGACACCGCTGACCAGAGCCGTCTTCTTGTTTGATAGATTTACGACTGATTTTGTTCTGGCATCAGAAAAGAACTGTCCTTCTGAAATTCTGTTTTTAGAAGGCCTTTCAAGACAGAAGACGATTCATCTGCATATGCAGTGTCCTCGTGACGACAGCAAGAGAAGAACCATACAGCTTTGAGTGAACGTGCAGGGGCATTGTGGTCTGTCCTGGAAAAGTCACAGCAAATTGCTCTGTTAAACTGTCTCGAAGAGTGTTCGTGCACTATCACACCAGTGTAAGATAAAGTTAAATCTCTGGTGCACAATATTCTGGACAAATCAATTTGGAATCACATCTGAATTTATTGTCTTCAGAATGGTCTTTGGTATGTTTGGTATGAGAGTAAGTCCAATACTACATTTTAAAACCAATCATGACATTTTTTTTGTTCCATGTTCCTGTAAACAGCTGAGGAATGCCTGGAAGAAGGTTATGTATCACAGGGTCCTACTAATTGCCACATAATACCACACTGTACCGCACTACACCACACTATACCACACTGCACCAAATTATAACTCACTGTACTACACTGGACCACGCTGTATCACACTATAACTCAAAATACCACACAGTACCACACTACACCACACTGTACCACATAATACCACACTGTACCAGTGGCAGCTGGTGGTCTTTGTAATGGGGGAAGCACAGTTTAGGCCTTCGTCATAAAATTAGTCAATTATTACATTTGCTGTTATTTATATGTGAATTCGGCCCTCCTTTCTTTTTCTAGGAAATCATCTATTACCCTGTCATTACTATCAGATTCTTTTCCAGAGACTCTTAGTTTCCTCTCAATAGCCAACAGTACATTCTTTGAGTCAAAGCACTTCCAATCAGCCAGTGCAATCTGTCACACAGGAGAGTTGAAATGTTCAGTCATTGTTCCCTGACTTTTGAACTAAATTAACGTTGGATGTTGATCTGTTCTGCCATTTAATTCTGAGTCTCTCCTCATAAGGAAGACTATCAAAGGACTTTGCCAAAATCAGGTCGACAGCATTAGCAACATCTGCCATTTTGAACCTATTAGCTAGCTAGCTGGCTAGATTTTCATTCTATGACCTAGCCTAGTTTAAAACAACCTTTACCAAAGTGAAACGAAAGCAAGTAACAAACTCAAGAACCTTATATTTACAATTTTATTTTCAGTAGATACGAATAGAAACGGCATAGCAAATAATAGAGAAAATGAGCGGAAACTTATGTCTCACGACTTCACAGCCAACACTCCATATAGATCAATGCCGGTGTACAATTTTAAAATGCCGTCAGTCCTGTTCTTTGCCATGACGTTTAAAAGAGTTCCTCCAGTCATCATAAACAGCAGCCCGGTGTCCAGGCGGCACAAAATCAAGCCCATTGTCCAATAAACTTGCAGAAATTTCTTTAAGTGCAAAAATCGCTCTCAACAGTCTCATTGACTCCCATGGAAGCTGTGCATCCTGTTTTAAAAGCATATTGTCCAAAAATGTCTAGATTTGTTGCACTGAAAACAAAGCGTATTCTGAAGTGCCATTCAACCCCAGAGACGCACAGCGTCAATGGGTTTAAATGGGTGTCACGCTGGTGGTGTGGTGCAGGACCCAAGTGCAAGACACGATGGTTGAAGTGACAAAAACGGAAGACTTTACTTAAAATGAAGATCAAAATTCAGGTGTAAACTAATAACAAAAGCCAATAACAAAAAGGTGCAGCATGACAGTGCGCAAAATACACAAACAGCGATAGACAAAGTACAAGGCAAACACTAGGACTGAAATAGAAGGAGAACTGAACAGGGCAAAACAGGATTGGGTGAAATTAACAAGGTAATAATGAGACAAACGGGAACAGGTGAGGGGCGGAGACAGACAGAGAACAGGAGCACAAAGACATGTCAAACAAAAGTCCAAAATGGCGGTGCAGGTTGTGACAGAGCCCCCCCCTTAAGGGGCGGCTCCCAGACGGCCCAAAAGAAAAACAAAGTCCAGAACAGACCGGGTGGGTGGGGGGGCGCACAGAGGGAAGACCGAAGGTGCTGCTGATGGGTCCCCTCTGCAGCGGAGCAGGTGAAAGGTTGGCTGGATCGGACACCGGAGCGGGCTTTTCAAACCGGGCAGAAGAACAGGAACGGAGCAGACTCTTCAAAACAGCCTCGACGTCGGCTAGAGGGCTGAGCTGGTTCAGGGAAAGGGCCTCGGGAACAGGACAGGGCGTCAGCATGGGAGCTGACCAGGACAGGGCGTCAGCATGGGAGCTGACCAGGACAGGGCGTCAGCATGGGAGCTGACCAGGACAGGGCGTCAGCATGGGAGCTGACCAGGACAGGGCGTCAGCATGGGAGCTGACCAGGACAGGGCGTCAGCATGGGAGCTGACCAGGACAGGGCGTCAGCATGGGGGCTGACCTGGACAGGGCGTCAGCATGGGGGCTGACCTGGACAGGGCGTCAGCATGGGGGCTGACCTGGACAGGGCGTCAGCATGGGGGCTGACCTGGACAGGGCGTCAGCATGGGGGCTGACCTGGGCCGGGAAAGCGGCCTCGGGAACAGGGCAGGACAGCGCATCCTCCATGGTGCGCCGGGCAGCGCATTCCTCGCGCTGGGCAGCGCATCCTCCATGGTGCGCCAGGCAGCGCATTCCTCGCGCTGGGCAGCGCATCCTCCATGGTGCGCCAGGCAGCGCATTCCTCGCGCTGGGCAGCGCATCCTCCATGGTGCGCCAGGCAGCGCATTCCTCGCGCTGGGCAGCGCATCCTCCATGGTGCGCCAGGCAGCGCATTCCTCGCGCTGGGCAGCGCATCCTCCATGGTGCGCCGGGCAGCGCATTCCTCGCGCTGGGCAGCACACCGTCCATGGTGCGCCAGGCAGCGCATTCCTCGCGCTGGGCAGCGCATCCTCCATGGTGCGCCAGGCAGCGCATTCCTCGCGCCGGGCAGCGCATTCCTCGCGCTGGGCAGCACACCGTCCATGGTGCGCCGGGCAGCGCATTTCTCGCGCTGGGCAGCGCACCCTCCATGGTGCGCCGGGCAGCGCATTCCTCGCGCTGGGCAGCGCACCCTCCATGGTGCGCCGGGCAGCGCATTCCTCGCGCTGGGCAGCGCACCCTCCATGGAGCCTTCGGAGACACTGTTTGAAGGGGATGCAGGGTGGCAGAGACAGGAGACCCAGGAGCGGACACAGCCCTAGAGATGGTTGGGCCCAGCACCACAGTCCATGTGGTGCCTGGGTCTAGGGCTGGGAGCCCCCCCCCAAAAATTCCCCCCCCGGGTTAGGGGCTGGAGGACCTACCGAGAGAGGGAGCCCCGCCGCACCCAGGTCAGGAGCTGGAACCGTCTCTGCCCGGGAGACAGGAGTGTCTTGCTGGGTCCTTGTTGGGTCTATCGTTCTGTCACGCTGGTGGTGTGGTGCAGGACCCAAGTGCAAGACACGATGGTTGAAGTGACAAAAACGGAAGACTTTACTTAAAATGAAGATCAAAATTCAGGTGTAAACTAATAACAAAAGCCAATAACAAAAAGGTGCAGCATGACAGTGCGCAAAATACACAAACAGCGATAGACAAAGTACAAGGCAAACACTAGGACTTAAATAGAAGGAGAACTGAACAGGGCAAAACAGGATTGGGTGAAATTAACAAGGTAATAATGAGACAAACGGGAACAGGTGAGGGGCGGAGACAGACAGAGAACAGGAGCACAAAGACATGTCAAACAAAAGTCCAAAATGGCGGTGCAGGTTGTGACAATGGGTCATGCTTCCACGGGTTTCCATGGGGAAAAAATCATGTTAGATTATGACGACCTGCGAGAAATTACTGCTGAACGAACTAGCCATGAAGTTGAAAACTTTGTAGCCCAAAATATTGATTTGTAATAAGAGAGTTAAGTAATGTAAATACAATACTACATATTTAATTGACGAACTTTTTTCGTGACACTTGAGAGGAAGCTCGGCTTCCCATGTAGTCTTAGAGCAGTCACCTCTGCACTGTACCATACTACACCACACAGTAAAACACTGTACCACACTACACCACACTATACCACATAATACCACACTGTACAAAACTGCGCAACACTGTGCCACACTACACCACACTGTACCACACTACACCACACTACAACAAACTATACCACACCGTGTCACCCTGTACTACACTATACCACACTGGAACACACTACATCACACTATAACATACTGTACAACACTACACCTCACTATAACATACTGTACCACACTACACCACTCTGTACTACACTATACCACACTATACGACACTGTACCACACTATACGACACTGCACCGCACTGCACCACACTGTACCACACTGCACCACACTATACCACACTGAACCACACTACACCACACTGTACAACAGAGGTGTGATATCAGATTTTGAGCATGAAATACAAATATTTATTAGACATGAAGACAGGACATGGCAATTCAATAAGAGGCTTGAAACACTGCTCAGCTTCTCTTTGAGTTTACTCAATGCACAATTGTATTTCTGTGCTGCTTGCAAATCTTCAGGGACGATTTTAAAATGTGCAGTTAAGACAGAGGTGTCGAAATTAGTTTGTTACACATGATTAATGTGTGAGTATGAGTGTGTGTGTCCAGTTTAAAAACAGACACTGGTGAACCTAGGATGCTGTACGTTGCTGTACATCTACAACAAGACTGTGACTTTATGGAATCTTCATTCTTGTTTACTAACTATTCATTAAAAAAAATGGAAGATTATAGTCATGTGGAGGTTTCAGACATGTGGGAATGTGTGTCAGACCTGCTTCCAGCCAATCCTCTGTTCAGTTCAGCCATGTCCGCGTTCTGAGTCTCCTGAGTTTTAACACATCTGCAGCAAATTCACCTAATCACCACTGGGGGATTTAAGGACTGCAGTTACAGGCACCTGTTTGTGAGGTATTGAGCTTGCTCTACTGAACGTTTTTTTGGTGATTGTATCTGTTATTCTGTTCCTGTGTTTTGACCTGTTTGCCTGCCTTTTTGACCCTGCTCATTGTCTTTCGATTTTGGATTGTTTGTACGGATTTCTGTTTGCTCTCCATTAGATTTTTGACCCTGGCTTGTGTTTTTGACTGTTCCTGAGGATTCTGGTTTGGATTTGTTGAACTGATTTATTAAAGTACCAGAGCTCTGCACTTGGGTCTTCTGTCACTGTCATCACAACGTGAAGAAGTTAAGGAGGTGGAATATGTTGGCTATGAAAGTGTAGGAGAAAATTGTGAAGTTGAAGAGTAGGAGGTGACTGTAGAAACTGTAGAAGTCACTCTACAAAGGTGTGAGAGATTTGAAGAGGTTCTGCAGTGTAAAAGATTTCGATAAAAAAGAAAATTGTTTTGCCTGTATAATTTCAGATGGACTTCTTTTCTTCTATAATATCTTGTGCACACAGGTCTGAAATACCTCATTTTTAGATATTTTCATTAAAAACATTCAAACAGATGGTATTAATGTCTATAGTGATATTTCCAGAGAGTGGAGTTGTTTCCTGTGGGGCATGCTTTAGATATTCTGAGCTGAAACAAATCTTGTCAACAATATCTTAGAGCAAAAGCTACAAATGACCATAATTACTTACTATAAAAGATATTACTATAAAGACATCGCTAGCTAGCTAGATAGATAGATAGATAGATAGATAGATAGATAGATAGATAGATAGATAGATTGATTGATTGATTGATTGATTTTGGAGGGATGAAGAGTTACATAGAAAAGATATAACATTTAGTCTTTTCCTTCAAGCAATGAGTGACAAGTCAAATATTTTACATAAATCTGATGTTTGAAATGGAAGTGAAATGTATGTGTAAATGATTTAAAAACACTCAATACTTAAACGTTGTAACTGTGTAACTACAACTGTAACAATTCGCCTTACTAAAAATTTAAGGAGAACAGCACAACGCAAAATTTAAGGTACGGGCGGATCTGATTTCTGCTGCCTATGGACGCTACCAGCTGGGCCTACGAAAATGTCTGAAAGAAATAAGTGGCAACCGTCAAAACTCACCCTTTGATCACCGTAAATAATACATAGCAGACTTGCCGTGCAAAAAAAACACATATATTAACATGAATCGAATTAGACCGCGTCCGATTTTGGACGAGCCCTACAAAATGCACAGGAAATTAAACAGAATATTTCCCTTGATGAATAAAGTCCCATACAAAAAACGAAATCCTCCAGTGTTCGGCTTAAGCAATATGAGACGCCGCGGTCTATAAACAACAGAAAAAAACACGCAATCTCACCAGAGCGTCCCGTTTAGAAAAGTAAGGTCCTTGTCATGCGGTATTCCAGTGATTCCTTTTTAACGGTATAATCCATAAGCGGAGAGGTAGATCTACTGTTCATCAACTCCTGGTAGTTCCGCGCTTGCCAGACCTCCAAACGTTCTTGCTCTCCTGTTTTCGCGCTTCGACAACAGGTAGCACGTCATTCCCGTTCCTCCGCATTTAAACATAAAAGTGTACATAAAAGTCCATCCCCAATAGCCGTGTTAACATCGGAAACTGAAAACATGTATAGCATTTAAATTAAGTGATAAAAATAAAAAAAACAAATACATGTTTCTCTCATCACGACAATGCCATACACGAAGGTAGACCTTTAAGTAACCATTACACAACCATCTTTTATGTTACACTTCAGACTTTCACTGGAGGAAATTAAATGTTTCTCCATTGATAAATATGTAATCGTATGGCTGAATTAAGGGCTGCTCATGACTTGACATTAGAAAGTTGCTGTGTTTGAACATGTGTATGTGTACAGTATTTTAACACTGATGCAGATTTGGAACGGAGGTACTGCTAGCTTGTTCAATACTGAACCTCAAACATTGTAATACTGAGCCGTGTATGTTAAGATTATATCCTTTAGATGTACTGTGTCAGTGACGGTGTCAATGATAATCTTGTTTTCACTTAATCTTTGTGGTATGTGTCTCTCACCAGCAGATATTTTGTATGCATTTCAAAGTTATAGTGCAGTGAATGAAAGACTTTATACTTGATGGACCGTGGTTGACCTGGCTGTATTATCATGGAGTCTGGTTGACTCAGATCACCAAAGTGCAGACCTGTGGCACAAAACTTCTGCAAAAATTACATGATCAAAAAAATTGCAGCTAAATGAGATCAGTAGGCTATGGATTTGCATTAACTAGATAAAACACTTCAAATGCAAACCCCACAGTAGAGGTGGGTAGAGACGCATTTACTCCATCACATGTGCTTAAGTAACTTTTTCCAATAAATTGTACTTATAGGAGTAGTTTTAATGCATAATACTTTTCACTCTCACTCGAGTACATTTACGATTTAAAAAATATACTTATACTCTGTTACATTAGACACACTTCTCGCTACTTTTATTTAATTTAATACATTATTTTTATTCACACGCGCACAGCTTCTGCGACGTCAACTGCTTTGATACACGTTTATAAGACAATTAACAGTGCTTACACACATTGTTAACACAGTAGCATTACAAGCTAGAGAGAGAGCATAGAGGGAGCAAGTGTCAGCTAACTGAGCTGCATGGAACAGAGAAGAGTTTTGCTACAGCACTCGATTCAACAACGGAGAAGAGATTTCAGAGATTTCGGACGTTGCACCAAACTTGCAGTGAGGTCTCTACCTGCATCCTCTGGTCTCTGTCCCTTGTTACGGAGTAGTAGCAACATTCTCCGTTTCACATTCTAATGTCCTCAAACAAACATTAGCATATAGGATAGAATGGCTCTGTTATTTGAGGCTTGTTTTTAAGAGGGGCTTGTCTTTATGTTGACTGGAGCTCAAATGTCACCTTACTGAGTGATTCTTTAAGACAGGATCAATATTCACCCTCTAAAATACATGCACACACACACACACACAGGCGCGCACGCACATACACACACACACACACACACACAGATGCACAGAGACACACAAATGGACAAATAAATAAAAACCAGGACTGTGTGAAGTTTTCAGAGATTAAACAGTGTTGTGACTTTGGTATTAGTTTCAAAAGAAAAAATGGAAGAGATGTTATTACCATTAAGCTAGTTCAGAAAATGTATTAAACTAACCTGTGGAAAAATTGCCTTAATTTATGTTATTTGGTAAATATATGTTATTTTTTTATTTACTATTTTTTTTATTAGAATGTGATTTAGTACATGAGTGAGCAGATTTTATGCTGTGTTTATTAGATAAGCACTGTAAATTTTTATTTTGGGCATAAGTGATATTCTGATATATTTGAATGTAATACATTATAGATGTAATAAAGTTACTCACTAATTCAGTAGTCATTTAATGAGATGCTTTTTTACTCATACTCAAGTCATTATACTAATGAGCACTTTTACTTCTGTTTGAATCATTATTATTATAAAATAACAATACTTTTACTTGAGTACAGTTTTTGCATACTCTACCCACCTCTGCCTCACAGGATGTGGTTCACAGGAGCAGTAGTTGATATGTTGGAACATAATTTGTGTGGTAAATCAATCAATCTAAGCTACACTTCTTACCAGAGGTTTACTAGAGCACAGCCCTTTTAAATTGAAACCAGTTTACCCCAATGTCCTTTCATTCTCACATATCAGCCTCATATAGTGAACACCCTGTTACTTTGTGTTGGACAACCAGATGAAATTACCCTGGATGCAGAATTGTAGATTAAAAGATATCTTGAGAGAAAATGCTAATATAGCTAAGTTTTTTTTAAGTACTACATTCAGAAAGAGAACCAAGAACAGAGGGCCTCATCTACCAATATCTTCCTTTTTTCTTAAATTTGTTCTTGAGAAAGGTCTTAAGAAAAAGTCCTCTTCTTAAGTTTGTTCTTAAATTGCAGAATTGTTCACATCTTCGTTCGAATAATGATGAACCCCACTGTCCTCGTAAATTGAAAGCGCTTGCCAGCTGTTCCAAATTAGCAAAGGTAAACACCCCGCCAATCTCCATAAAAGGGAATGAGGCTGCAGGGATTGTGTGAACACACAGACATCTAAGGAAGCCCCTTTCGGCCACATTACAAAAAGAACACGTTTGCTAAATTGAGACATTTCTCGGAATTCCGACTTTATTTCTCAGGGTTCTGACTTTATTTCTCATAATTCTGAGGTTTTTTCTAAAAACCAACAAGTAGCTTGAGCCACCACTTCTGCGTCCGCTTTAATGGTTCAATGCAACGCGGGTAAAGTAGCAGACAGGAGCGAAGGCTACAATGGCTGTATCTGCGCTGTCCAGGTGTTTTAATATTTATCCATATGTAAAAGTAAAACTGACTGATTCTCACTCACCTGCTTTACAGCCTGTCTGGTTTCAGATGGGATAACCCATAATTAGCGTATGTAAAACTACTGCTCACTTATCACAGTCTCCATCAACTGTTATATTCTCATATTGCTCTTTTTGCTCATTGTAAAAAAGTATGAATAAATATTCACTACATTCTGGAGTGTTACATGAAGTGTTAGTGTAGTGTTTATTTATTTTAAGACCATAATGCTCTGTAAAATAATGAAAGTAATTATTAAAAATATTAGAAATGATGAAAATGTTATTGTGATTTAAATCCTATAACATTATACAACTGTAGAATTGAAGAAAACACAATAAACAATTATTTTGCACAAACATGCCAGCACTCAAATGTGAGTTAGTGTGCTCTTGAGGGTGCGTAGATTCTGTGAATGTCAGTAAACTGCGTAAATGGGTTTTAAGGAGAAATTTCTTCTTAAGAACAGCTGAGTGAGAGCAGTGAATGAGGCCCATAGTTTGTATAACACATTTCTTCAGTTTAAGAAGGACCTTAAATCTTTCCGACTGCTGATGACCAAACAGTACCCAGCACACCGTACAGATCTGCATTAACATATGGATGACCCACATAAATATTTACATATTTCTTAACCATATTTTACAGGTTGAAATTGAGATAAGTGGTAATATAAAAATGAGAGTTTAAATTTACTGAGTCACTGATACGCTGACAATACTTGTGTAGTTTATTACTAACATATACAAATTCTGCCTAATTTCTCTGTTTACTGTTCTGGTTGAATTCTGAAGTCACACTTTTGGGAAAGATATTGGACATATTAGTACATATTACCATAAAGTGGCATGTTTCATTTCATTTCTGACATGTAACGTGTCATTTTCTTTTTTTCTTTTTTTTTTGGGGGGGGGGGGTGTTATGAGCTGGGAGGGTTCTTGGGCATAGAGTGTTTGGTGAACTGGGATGTTGGATGCTGCCCCCCCCCCCCCCAACACAATCATTCAGGTTTGTTGGCAGTGGAGTGGGTGGCCTCCTTGTGACCCAGAGTGCCCTTATGTCCATATTACCTTCTAGTTCTACCTTTTAGCTATGCTGTAATAGCTAGTCTTGCCGGAGTCCCTGCCTGCACTCGCCACACAATGTACATCTAACAATGTCTCTCTCTCAATGTCTCTCTCTCTCTCTCTCTGTCGAGCCACACATGTTAATCCTGAGATACCAGTGATCCTGACTCCTCTTGCCCCTGGACAGATCCACCCTGGTGTTATCATCTTTCATTCCCCTGTCAGCATCCTGTCAGCATCGCCATCCCCTTTGTTTGTGCTCTGTATTTACTTGAAATTGTAATTGCCCACTGGGTCAGCACCTATTGCACACCTGTCTGGCGAAGAAGGGGTCTCCTCTCTCTGTGGTCCTTTTCAAGATTTCTCCCATTTTCCCATTTCGGGTTTTTGGGGAGTTTTTTCTTGCCTGCCATGAGGAATAAGTCAGGGGGTGCCGTCCTGTTTTGATTTTGATTGTTGTGGACTGTAAAGCTCTCTGAGACTGTAAACGGTGATATTGGGCTCTAAATAAACTTGAAACTCAAAACTTAAAACTTGAAACTTGAAACATCACAGATTCTGGGCAAAATACAGGGACTATACATATGAATATGTGTTGGATTTAAGTCTTGCTTTCTATAAACTCCAGTACAGAGATTTTTGTACAAGACAACCAGCAGGAACAATAAAACACACCTGTGTCTTGAGTCTGTAGATTATTGTGTAGAGATGAAATGGTATGAAAATTTAATATCACGATTATAGTGACCAAAATTATCACTGTTATCAGTATCAGTGAAGCAGCTGGCGTGTCCTTTCGTCGCCACCCCGATCGGCGTTGAAGCCAAATTAATTTGCTTAGCTTTATGTCGGGAGAGGATTTTGAGACCCCGATTAGATGTATTATCATTCCCTGATGACTACGTAATCGAGCGTTACCATTTTTCATCCCAATCTATCATTTATCCGAACAACTCCAACCTACATCTCTAATATTAGACACCGTGGACTTCTTGCTCTCAGATCAGAGCAAGTTCTTTGCGTTGCTCTTCATTTTTTTTGCCGACAGGAGTTTCCTGTATAACAATGGCGATGCCAAGTATATTGGGAAAGCAACTGTTTGTAGAGCCGTAAAAGTGTCCCCTGCACTTAAACGGCTACTGCACATTTTCATAGTGTCTCCTGGGCACAGACCTCTAAGGACCATCAAAGAGGAATTACACAGGATTGCAGGTGACTGATGTAGAATCATGCAGTTGAAGTTAATGATGATATTGTAAATTATGTCATGTTCATGACATTCTGCTGTGACCTCAGACTGGGATCAGTAGTTAGTTTTTATGTTGCAGGGTTTCCCAGTGTCATGGGCTGCATCGATGGCACACAGATCCCTATCACTGCTCCTTCAGTTAATGAAGTAGAATATGTGAATAGGAAGTCTTTCCACAGCATTAATGTGCAGGCACAGTGACTATTGTCTTACAATAACAAAGACTATACATCACAATATACTGCAACTAATATTTCTCATTCTCTGCACTGTCAAGATCATATGTGATGCAGCGCACTTGATCACAAATGTTGAAGCCAAGTGGCCCAGCTCTGTGCATGATATACGAACGTATCATTAGTGTACCCTGAGCAACAGATTTGCAAATGGTAAGTAAAGCTTTGCACAAATATCATTCCCTTGTCTCCCTCTTTTAACACCCTTAAAATGTATCCACTGTATAATTACAGGAGAGTTTGATGGCCACCTACTTGATGACAGAGAGTACCCATGCCAGCCCTCTCTGTTGAGCCCTTACCCAGACCCTGAGCTGGGCCCCCAACAACGTTCCAGTGTGGCCCATTGCAGGACTAGAGCCCTGTTTGAGACCACAATGGGCGTGCTCAAAGCCCGGTTCCAGTGTCTGCGTAAACTCAGGGTAACCAGAGGGGGCGTGTGACACTACTTTGCCATCTGTTGTTCTCCATAATATTGCCACAATTAGAGGAGAGCAGCACCCTGACGCACAAATGAATGATCCTGAGGAAGATAGTCCCATCCACCCTGCAGATGTCCTGCAGATGGAGGAGCCGTCCAAGACATAATTTGCCAAAAACATTTCACAGATTAAGATACCACCACCCCCAGCAGTCAAATAAAGAAAAATTAGTCACATTTTATTTGGTCTTCTTTATTTCCTAAGAATGCAAATGTAACAAATACTATATTTAGATTGTTCAAACAATTAACAATTCACCTGTGACCATGCACCCACCTCTGACTGGTGTTCCAGTAATTCAATTTCAAGATAGGCCTTTCTAATCTGCTGCTCCAAGTACACCATTTCTCAGTCAGTTTTAACCATTTTCTTCAGGAGATGCATTTTATACAACTCCTTAATCAGTAACTGTGAAAACATAAGGATGACATTAAATTCTACAGTTCTACATGCAGAATTAACCTGGCATTTACTGAACATCTCACTGTGTCAACCTGTGCTGTGGAGGTTGATGGACTCTCCTCCTGGTAATGCCCAGTCATGCTCTGTTAAAAAGGATAAGAACGTGTCATCCCTTCAATGTGCATTTTAAACTCAAAATTCCACACAAGAATGTAAAAACATTTTAATAGGGAGAGAAATATCAGTAGCTACCATACATAATATTAAGATGTAAACCACTGTAGGCCTTTCTGAATCCCTCTCTGTTGCAGCAGACAACGTGTCTTCATCATCATCCTGTGATGGAGAAGAGCATTACTGAAGCACCATCTAGGTGGAGGATGGAATTGGTGTTCTGCTAAGAAAACAATACTAATGGGGGCATGGTCAGAGATGATAATGCTATGGATGGCTGGGTCAGGGAAAAGTTAGGAAAGTTAGGAAAGCTGGATAGTGCTGAGAACAATGAGTGGGAAAAGGAAGAAGAGTCTGCGTATAATGTTAGTTGGGAAATATTCAGATTCATACTTCAAAACTAAATCAAATGTTTACACATAACCTACATTGTTTAAATCAACATGAGGATCAAATAAAGAAAAAAATGTCTCCTCCCTTTCATAGCTTGTTTGTAGGAGCTGCTCCAGTGAGAGATGAAAAGAGACATGTGATTATAGAGGACTGAAGTGGAGTAAAACTGCAAAGTCCACCCTCTAGAGGCACAAGTTTTGATTTACACACATTGTAATTCTAAACCAATTACTGCCTGTCTTGTCATTCCGATAGGTTGTTCTACTGAGTAAGCATAAAGTCCAGTGTATAGCTTACTCCGTCACCCGACATATTGCCCAACAATTAGAATGTCCAAATCTGTAATCGTTCCCTACAATAGTTAATTTACAATCACAATTGTCTATAATTTTTGCACTACCTGGACCGTGCCCTTACAATAAATTAATCACTAGGGACAACTCCCTCCTGCCTAACCTGAAGCAGTTGTCGGACATGGCACATCCTTTCCTCATTAACCAGATCAGTGTTGAAGCCGAATTAATTCGCATAGCCTTAACATCGGGAGAGGATTTTGAGACCCCGATTAGATGTACAATCATTCCCTGATGACTACTTAATCAAACGGTACCACTTTTCATCACACTTTGTCATTTATTTGAACAACATTCTCCGGCCTTACATCTCTAATATTAGACACCGTGGACTTTGCATTGAATTCTTTGCATTGCTCTTTGTTTTTTTGCCAATGGGAGTTTCCTTTATAACACTGGTCACGCAGATTGGACAAGCAACTGTTTGTAGAGCCATAAGAAAAGTGTCCCTTGCACTTAAACGTCTACTGCACACATTCGTAGTGTTCCCTGGGCACAAACCTCTAAGGACCATCAAAGAGGAATTCCATTGGAATTCCTTGTGACAATCATGAGCCTATAGGCCTAAGCAAAACATGCCTTACCTGTTTGAACAACGTTTTTCTATTTCATTTTCAGCTGCTGCCAAGTGCGCTTTGTGCCCATGGGATTGCAAACAGAATTTTATTCAAAAATATTCTACTGCTTTTTCACCTGTAATATTAATGCCACATTGTGCATGCTTTAGTGGGTAAGACGGAGTCGATACAACAGTAAACCTCACCAGACTGTAACTTTCAGTGGCCCAAGTTCAAGTACCCTACATAGCTACTTTTTCTGCAGACAAATTTTAATGGGCTATTTGTCATTTGGCAATGTTTCTAATATTTAAGGCAAGTATATGATATAGATCGCTGCAAGTGTTCTAATGTTAACTTATATAAGGGTAGTTCAACTATAATGCTGACAAAACACTAATATTCCGCTAAAGTAGCTTCACGTCTGATTTAGAATCGCCAAACAACTTCATGTAGTCAAAATAAATTGTGGGCCTATAAGATTTCAGTAAAATTCGATGAACAGTTTAACTTTCAAATCTGAACTTATAAAGGCTCTGGACTATTGTATTGAAATGACAATAAGTTGGCTTGCCTACAATTTTATGTCACAAGAGTAAGAATCGATAATTTACTAAGCTATATCTTAAAGCTTTTGCTAATCAGTATGAGCATTTTAACAGTGGATGAATCATATCTTTGCACATTTTCTTGTGACAGGCGACAGGTCTGCTAACCTTTCTTGTATCCAAATATGATTGCATAGACTATAAACCACGTAATGCATATTTGTTTCAGTTGCCTGACAGAGGAACTAGCCTACTTCACTCGTTTTCATTGATGACACTATTTTATGCCTATTTAGCTTGCTTGTTAAGCTTAATGGTGCATTGAGATGTTCTAATAGTGGTTTAAATTAACAACAGTGACAAACAATGTGGAGGCTTAGGACAAACACTATCGTTACCTGGCTGTCACTAGTGAAGACAGTTCAGGGAGACATGAATGCTGCTCTGCAGGGCGTTCGATTTGTGTGCATTAACTGTGGTGGCTGTGACAAGGCAAGTCATGGAGGGAGGGGCAGGGGCTCATGCGGTTTTGCAGAATTAGAACTCAAATGTAGTTGTCAAGCATTACAACAGCCTTTTAATTGAGAATTGATGCCATGGGCCAAATTTAAAAACTAAAATATAAAATTAGAGAAAGATATTTTTTAAAAAATGTCTTGCATTAAGGGCACTTATCTAGACAAAAGAAGTCCAACAGGGCAGGTGCTTGAGCACCACCTGGGGTCTATCTGTGCCCATGCCTGCTCTGCAACCACACAGCTCATTTTTGCTGTTTCAGTGTAGGTCCCCAAACCAGCAAACCACATGCTCCAATTAAACTAGTACACAGTTTAAAAGGGCACCCTTCTCATAATTTTTTATGAAAAATAAAATTACATACAGTAGCACATTTTTTGCTTATTTACATACTTATTTATTTCAACATCTGCATACACACATGCAGATGTTTAGTACTCAAGAGATTTCTACAAAATTATTAATTCACACAGAGACAATGGTCTTTAGCATTCACTAGGGCTGCACAATTTGGGGGAAAATCTAATTGCGATTTTTCTGACAGATATTGCAATTGCGATTTTATTTACAATCTAAGTCAAGCTTCAGTTCAATATTCACTGTGTAATAGATTTAAAACATGTGATGGAGCATTACCACCTGAGATACCGTCAAAATATTACATCTCTATATTCTAATGCAAGGATGATTATGACTGCATGCCTAAAGAATTAAAAATAATGCTTCCAGCATGTATGTATTACATTTTTTTATTACACGGCTTTGTTGAACACTCAATTCTGACTGGTCAATTACGGCATTCTATGGTATGTTGTTTCTGAATAGCAGACCGCTGCTATGAATAAGAGACCGTTGCTATGGACGCAGTTCTGATCACTAACATTTTTTTTTAGCAGAGGCAATAAAATCGTTTTTAAATCAATATTTTGTGTAAAATTATTGATTTCTTTAGTAAGTATAAGAGTAATAGGCGGGATAATGTACAGCGAGCTGGTCATTATTGCGAAATAAACCCTGACAGGGTGATGCAGGACCCCGACACGAATCACCCTATCGGGGTTTAGTTCGCAATAATGACCGACTCGCTGCACATTATCCCTTACTTAATTGGCATAGAACATAAAGCAATTGAACATAGTACAATTATCACAAAAGCTGTGACTGTGTTAAGTGAAATAAGTAAAGTAATAATAATTAAAACATTTTCTTTAACTCTCCAGTGTTGCTTCTGGCTCAGCGGAGGCCATTTTTCCGCACCACAAATGTAACTATCTATCTGTGGGTCTATCTGTGCCCATGCCTACTCTGCAACCACACAGCTCATTTTTGCTGTTTAAGTGTAGGTCCTCAAACCAGCAAACCACATGCTCCCATTAAACCAGCACACAGTTTAAAAGCTTGTATGAGTGAACAGTGTGAAAATGTTTGCAGCAGTGAGGACACTGCTTATGACAGTTCGCTGAACTGATCAGTTTGCAGTTATGTCAGGCATGCGGTCATAATTTGAGAGGAGGATGCCTGATGAAGCACAGCTGACAGAAGCCTCAGTTGCTGTGTTTCAGTTTACTTGTCCTACATGCGTGAAATGAGTTAAACAATTTGAATAGGTCGGTGAAAATGTCATATTGATTCTACAAAGTCTAAGTATTTATGTCCCTCTGTAAATATCTGGGGTGGCACGGTGGCGCAGTGGGTAGCGCTGTCGCCTTACAGTGAGAAGGTTTCCTCCCACAGTCCAAAGACATGCAGGTTAGGTGAAATGGAGACACTAAATTGCCCCTAGGTATGTGAGAGTGTTTGTCTGTGTGTCTGCCCTGCAATGGACTGGTGACCTGTCCAGGGTGTTTCCCTGCCTTTCGCCCTGTTTCACCCCCCACGACCCTAATCAGGATAAGCGGCTTAGATAATGAGTAAGTAAGTGTAAATATCTGAGTTGTTTGTAAGGACTGGTGCCCCATAATTATAAACAGTACTGCCTCTACTACTGCCACCTCTCTAATATCACCTACATCTTTATCTGATGAGTGTTGTGTTATTTAATAGAAATTTGAATATTATATTTAGATTTACTTCCACATCAGTATGAGTTGATTTATTGTTGCCTGGCCAATAGATACACATGCTAATAGGCAGATTCTTTATAAAATTTCCCATTGTTTTAAACTGTAAACCTCCTTATACCTAACTATAATAGGTAACCTTAGCCAGCATGGTGGAAATGGTAAAACTGATGTCAGACAAGTGTATAAGGGCAACTATCTCAGCACTACACTATAGTGTAGTCCATGGTGGTAATGCCCAAAACACTGGTATACTAGCCTCCATCAAAACTCACAAAAGAAAGCAGGGGATCTCTAAAACAAGAGCTGTGGATGAAAGCTTGCAGTACCTGCTGCTGAATAAACTTTTCTCAGTATGCATAACAAGAAGCATTCTTAAAACCATGTATGACCTAGACTGCTCTGGGTTAAAAACAGCATACAGCATATGAATCAGGGAAAAGTGACACAGTGCGTTGCTTCCAGAATAGAAGATATAATGATTCACCTGTATATTTTTAAGTGTGGAATGCAGGGCCTCTACACTGAGAGACAGCTTTTATCCTCAGACCATCAGACTGATCAACAGATCCAATCCACTGCCCCTTCCCCCAACCTAACCCACCTCACCATGCGGGAAGTTTCACCCCCCCCCCCCCCCATCCCTCCACACATAGGCACGCGCACACACACACGCGCACACACACAAACACTCAACACTGCACACTTACAGACATTTACCACTCTGCACGCAGATTTTCTTTACGGACATTTGCCCTGGACTTTTGCACAGACGTCCATCAACAAATACTACTCTATATAGTGTACATAGTGTTCTTTGGTTATTCTTATATGCATATGCAATTTTGCACAGGCATTTGCACTGGACTCTTGCACAGACATTCGGCAACAAATGCTTCTCTGTATATTGTATATATTGCTCTTTGGATATTTATATATATTTTTATTATTTTGCTTTATATCTTCTCCTTGGATATTTTTATATATCTTTATTAATTTCCTTTATCTGTACTTTCATATACCTTGTTTTTATTTGATAAAGGGCATTCAGAGTGGAAGGCAAAGTAAGAATGTCATTGTACAGGGAAACTAGTTTTAATTGTGCATATGACAATAAATGCTTTGACTTTGTCTATTTATTCACCCATGTACTCCAGCAACAACCCTTCCACAACGCAGTAAGAATTTGTTATTAGAGTATAGTATGTATAGTATTGTAGTATTTTAATATTTTTCACACAACACATATCACACTAAACAACAGGCATTGAACAGCCTCTCATGCAGCGAGTGATGTGACAAATTGAGCAGACAACATCCAAATTTTGTGACTCGGTAGGGCTTTTCATCCGTGGTCAAATGATCATGAAACCAGACAGTTCATGGGTTTCAAAAATATAGTGACCAAGCCACAATAAGGTCACCATATAGGTCATCATAGTCTATAAAACCTGCCTTAGACAGAACCCACTGACACAACAGCATTAAAGACTCCATAACCAGAGTGTGACTAGTTTTTTTTTTCTCCTCCAACAATAAGAAACCAGTTTGGCTTGTCTGTTCCATCAATAAAATAAAAAAAGAGAAATGGAGGACATGGGATGTTATGAAGTCCCAGATGTAGAGATGGGTTTTGATGAGGGAGACATGGACATGGATTATGCAGACCCAGAGAACGATTTTGACGAGGAAGAGGAACCAGAGACGAATTTTAGTGTGGATGTCAAAATCCCTCATCAAAAAAAAATACAAGTTAGAAATCCAGGAAGGAAACGTCATCCTAGGCAAAAGAAGATCAAAGTGAAGGACTACATGTGCTGCTCTATGCTCAGCATCATGTGCTGTAATGTCCTGTTCCTGGGCTGGATGGCCTTGAGAATGTCACAGAGGGTAAGGCTTGCTGAAAACCTGCACACCACACTGTAATGACAGACTTTTTGTTTTTATTTCAGATACATAAAAACATTGTACATAAAAGTAGAAGCTTTGAAACTGTATTGTACTACTTGCAATTGTAACTGCCCGCTGGGTCGGCACCTAATGCACACCTGTCTGGCCAAGGAGGGGTCTCCGCTCTCTGTGGTTCTTCTCAAGATTTCTCCCATTTCCCATTTTGGGTTTTTTGGGAAGTTTTTTCTTTCCCGCCATGAGGATTAAGTCAGGGGGTGCCGTCCTGTTTTGATTTTGACTGTTGTGGCCTGTAAAGCCCTTGGAGACTGTAAACAGTGATATTGGGCTCTAAATAAAACTTGAAACTTGAAATAGAGGATATATATACACACACACAACTTTTACCTTGAATAATCTGCTAAACCTAATGTGTACACACACACCAGGTTTATATACACAACTTTTACCTTAAATAATCTGATGCTTCTCTTGCTCTTCTAATCTTTGTCCCTGTCCATTTCTCCTAAAAGGCAAGGACCAGCAAGTACAGGCGAGATGCCACAGCTGCCAGGAAATACAGCTGCCTTGCTTTGGCTGCCAATATTGCAGCTTTCATTTTTACTGTGGTTCTTATTGTCACAGTAACAGTTGTCTGCAGTTCTGCAAGGGAACACTGTGCAGCCATACTTTTTGAACTTAAGAGTATCTGTGACAATGGCAGACCCAAGCCTTAGAGTGGTAGTCAAACGCCTTTCCACCAAGCTGCCAGAGACTGGAGGTGACTCCAATGCAGAGCAACACAAAAGTTCAATTGAATTTATTCCAAATTTAAAAAAAAACAAAAGAAAAACACCAAGAATCCAAAACCTCAGAAGAACCAGGCAAAAACAATACAAAACTCCTAAACAGAGAAAGTGCTGAAAGTAGGCAGAACAAGTCCAATCCATAATCCAAAATCAGAATCCAGAAACAAACCCAGAAAATCAGTCTGTGAAACAGGTAAACAAATTAGCAGTGGAAAAGAGACTACCATGAACAAGCAGGGGAGTACCAATCAAACAAGCCAAACAATCCAGTGAACTCAAAAGGGAAAAAAAAAAGCCTTAGAGCTTGGGATGCACAAAAGAAAAACAAAGACTTAGCAAGGTCATAGAGAACCGGTCTTAAATATACTGATATAACAAGCAAACAAGGCACATGACAGAGACAATGTGGTACACTAGGTAACAAGAGGGTTGGGTCAACATAACAAGGGAGGCCAACCAGTAACAAGAACAATCAAAGAGTCTTTGGCGGCCTCTGGTGGTCACAAGTAGTCCAACCTGTGACAGAAATGCATGTAGAAAGTGAAACCTTGTAAAAGATCTGTTTCAAATCTGTATCACCTAACAATGTATGTTGCGTCATTTGTTACGTCCTAAGACGTATTTATCTATTTGTTTAGCTTTGTTTTGTTTAGTTGCTAATGTTACACATTACAGCTGTGGATGTATTGTACATTTATTATTGTCTGTGAGTTGTATGTTGTTGTCGTTGTTGTACTGTGTTGTGCTGTGTTCTCTCTCTCTCTCCCTTTCTCTCTCTCTCTCTCTGTTTCTCTCTGCTCCTTCCTCCTTCCTGTCAGCAGGTCATTAGGCTCCATGGAAACAGGGGAGGGCATGTTTGTCAAACCTTGCTCCCATTGGCTGAGAGAAAACGAGGCTGGGGGATATAAGCCTGCATGTCCTCTTTACAGGGAGATTTTCTCTCCTTCCTCAGACAGCTGTTGTTGCTGAGGTGGTTTCTAGTTGAGTGGTGCTGTCAATAACCTGTTCTTCCTCTTTATTCACCTTTTGTGTGGCGTGTACCCTTTTTCTCTTGTATTTGTACATAGTCTTGTAAATAGCCTGGGAGGCTTTGTAAGGAGGTCGGGTGCCATTTTCTTTTAAAGTGTTTTCCTGTTTTTGGTTAGTCAGGGAGCGAGGTTAGTGGATTTGTTGATTATTTTGTCTTTTTGCTTTCAGGTAAATCAGATTCCACTCTAAACAGTTAGATTTGGCTTGCTTATTATTTTGGCTTTCCCCCTCCTGAAGTCTTTATGGTCAATGCCTCTTGAAACTTGAAAGTCTTGTGTTTCACTTAATGACTGAATAAATCCAGTTGTTTTCAAAACTTCTGTCATGTTGTGGAGTGTTGGACAGGAGAAAGGTGTTTCCGTTTAATTTGTTTACATTCCCTTACCTCCTAGACAAAGAGGGGAACAACACATTACATGTAAGGCGAATTATATAAAAACAGCCCTACTGGAAGATTTACTGTTTTGTTTAATAGGGGCTGACTATGATGTACAATACGGCCCCTCGGACCAAAATTATTTTAAATGGCAACATCCTCAAATTTGGACTAGTTTCAGGATCCACTTGGAATGAATTGATTATATTTATCATATGTGATAAATATAATTACATATCATGCAGTCATATGTGAGTTATGTGAAATTATATGTTAAATTGTGATTAACTAGACTCCCCTGGAATTGATTTATTATACTGACGGTGTAAATTCATTATTAAAAATGTGTAAAATAGGTGGTCAGCAAGTGAAGTATTCAACATCTCCTGCATATTTTCATATGCGAGTGGTGTTAAATGATTTGATTTTATTCCTTAAAGAACATCGTTTTTCACGCTGAAATAAATTCACTTCTGTTGGAATAGGCTCATCAGCCAGATAAATGTACACAAAAAGCCTCACGGTGTTTTGTTTTGATTAAAATTTCAATAGCATTCTTTTAACCATGTTTTGAATTACAAATGTCATCAGTGCAAGTATGTAATCATAAGCAAACATTATGAATGATCTATTTATTTACTCTGCTTGCCACCTACTGTCTGCATTAATAAACAGGGTTAGTAAAAAGAATGCTATTAATAGCATGTTACAATAGTGCCACAGAAACTGTCTAGTTGTAATAGAGCATATGACTTGCAAAAAGCCTTTGGGAAGTCTGTGTGTTTCTACGGCTATGAAACTCTTATCTCTACTGCTACAATACTAATACACCACTCTACACTCACTTCTCATCTACTGACAGTTCAAACATTCCAACATTCACCTAGTTTGAATCTCATGGGGCTGAAGTGTCTCTATGAAATGAGCATGAAGTAAATTGGATAATAGTGAGCAAAGTTGTGACATTGCTGTTTCAGTCTGTCAAATAACCATTCCAACAGCTGTTTCACATAGCTGTGTGTCTGCCTGTTTGTAAATCATTTTAAAGATCAGCAATGAGGCTGCTATCACTGCTTGAAAAATATTCAAAGTAAACCTCTGCTATTTGCCAGAGGTATTCGTATGCCTGCAGAACTTTGTTATGCTGACCTGCGAACACCCACTAATGTCCGAATACAGCCATTAGATGGAGGTTTTCAGGAATCCGCCTGACCACAATCGTTAGCTAATGGCTCAGCCTTTCAAATGCTAATAAGTCAATGGTCTGGGTGGGGCTGGGTACTGAAGCCTCCCCCACTCCCTCCCTTCTCCCTCCCCCATTAGTATTTCAGGGAAGGTGTTAATGTTCAAAATGTGCTTTAGAACAACCTCTATTCTTGCATCTGACTGACACTTCTCTATCTTGAATCAGTACAGTTGTCTAAAAACAGTCTCACATGAAGTGCTTTTACACATACTGTATATTGATTGGAAAGAAGTGACAGGCCCTATTTACACCTTGAATTTGATCCGATTTTGGTGATCCAATCACAAGTGGACAGCTCTAAAGTGCAAGCGTAAACGCACCCAAGACGCATTGAGATCGCATCGAGATCCGATAGTGCAGACCACATTCGATTATGGTCTGGGCCACATATGACCACATTCTTTTAGCAGTTTAAGTGGGAATGTGATCTCGTCCACATTGAAGGACTGCCTGCTCAACTGACATCCTCTGTGTACGTGGAAGCATGTGCATATTCGCGCAACAACAACAACATAAGTGCGACACAACAAGGATAAATAACAAGAGCCAGCCAGCACTGAAAACTTTCTGTTCCACAAGAAGAAGAAGAAGCAAAATAGATTAACGTGGATGAGGAAACTCACTGTCTGATTTCACTTCAAGTTTGAATTAGAAACACACCACTTTGCAGAAACACAGTCTGTAAAGTGGAGTCTGTTAATACAACATTCTGAAATGGGGGTAATGCTTTGACCATGTCCACATCTGGAAAAAGAAGTGTTGCAGATGACATACATGAATGCTGTTTTAAGTACGTTGCATCAGTGGTGTCACGGAGTGACAAGGAACCCACATCTTTCGTGTACAGGATGTAATTAAATTCAGTGGCATAAGTATTTTGCAGATATCTCTTTAAAGCTGGCAAACAAGGCAATGTAGTTTGACAGCTAACAGTGTCTTTTGAGGGAGAAATAATATCTACAAACATGTAAATATGTTCTTTTTAATATACAATACCTTAAAAATATGAGGGCCCAAAACTATGTTCACACAAATGATTGTGAATTTACATTTATGAATCCTAATCCTTATCCTAATTAGGGGGGTGCTGGAGCCTATTCTAGTGCTCATAGGGCGAAAGGCAGAGAAACATCCTGCACAGGTCGCCAGTCCATCACAGGGCTAAAACTTTTAAAAACTTTTAAAAAGAGTTCCTTGGCATTACAAAAAAAAAAAAAAACAAATCTGGGATTTTAAAACAACGGCTGCTGCAAAAGCTGTGTCTTACCTTTTGTTTCAAAACAAATATTTGTTAAAAAATATCCCCTGAAAACGTCTTTATAAAATACCCTTTGAACCAAAATTAGGCAGCCAGCGAAACTCCCTCAATAAGCAACACGAGAGTCAGGACGTAGCTTTCTAGCTCCAAGTTTAATGCGGACTCTTGCAGAACATGTTGACAAGGTAAGAGAGTAAAACTGAAACAATAGAAATGTGCATCGAGTTACTTGTATACGGATAATAAATGTATAGCCATATGTTTGTCAAGCACTACATATAAAGCCAAAACAGAACAAACTGTGCTCAAAATATTGTAAATGTGAATTATATACTACAGAGGCACATAACATGTCTTATAGTACAGGCACCTATCAACCAGTATCTAACTTTAATCAAATATAAGCGTAGAAACGTCCCATCGACAATCAAGATTCGTCAACACTGAAAGGTAACCTTGCAGACAAGAAAGGATTACTCACAGGCAATGCTTACGATGGGGCAAATGGAAGGATTACAACAGATGTTAGGATGCTATGTTGATCTGCTTAGATCTCCCTTACAACTGAAGCGTGTAGTCCACTTCCTGTTTCCTGCTCATACTGCTGCAATACCACATTTGACCAGCACATTTGGTGCTAAACAACTAAAACATTACATCAACTGCCTGGAGGGCAGAATACCCTTTGTTCTATTCTCATCTTTCCCAGTCTTTATGCTTAAAAATCTTGATGCTGTTTGTTTCGTCTGAAGTGGTATAGTTTGTGGTAATTCTTCAATTTTCCCCAACTTCATATAAACAGTCTTTTCGCTGTTCACGCATGCTCCCAATCCCTTACAATATAAAAACATTTTTTCCTAATTGCTGCTTAAACCCTTTACAATAAGTGTTGTTTCATCAGCATACTGAGAAATCTTTTGGTTTTTGTCAAAATTTTCAACCAATACCCCCTTAATGCCACAGTCTGATGGTGGACATCCCTGCCTGATTGATCTTTGTATAATAAATACAATCTGTTAAATCTGGAAGAAATCTGGAAGAAAATCTGTTAAAAAGCCACTACATTCAACACAGCTATAATTGTATGTATAGAGACGTCTCAGCCATCTTTCTCCAAACCCAAATGTTTCTAATAGATCAAATAAATGAGTTTTCTCTAAATCTAGTCTTATGACATACAAAATGGTGTATGGATGAAAGGAAGGAAAATGGGTATGTCTTATTACTTATTGTGTCTGAGATGTCCCTATACAAGACCACATATTCTTGGCTGGATTTTATAAGCAATAGTAAAACTTTCTTTATTCTGTTGGCTAAGATCTTTGCTAAAGTTTTATAATTAGTGTTAAGCATTCTCAGAGGCCTAAAATACCAGCACCCCCCCCCTTTTCATAGATAAATATCTTAATCATGCTCCTTTTCATGGTCTGACCTATCTCCGCATTCTTAGACTTCATTAAAAACTTAAAGTAAAACAGGAATCAAAAGCTTACTAAGAATCTTGTCAAATTGACAAGGGGAACCATCTAACCCTGGGCTTTTCCCATATTACATTTTATAAATAGCCACTTCCATTTCTTCTTCAGTAAAATCATCATAACACATTGCTTTATTTTGATCTGACAATTTATCTTTAGCCTGGTTCAATAAAGTCCTTTTCTTCTACAATAACCCCCTTCTTTTGAAATAAACTGAAGCAAAAACACTCGGTTTCCTTTAAAATACCTCCCGTATTATTCACCCTTGTCTCTTCCTCCATTACTATACATATTGCATCTGCCTGTTGTCTGTTAAGCTAAAAAAAGCTGTTAAGCTGTTGCATCTTCCCCTTCAATCAGATACTTAGCTCAACTTCCTATCATGGCCTCACTGTATTTCTCATCTTCAATTTCCTTTAATTACTCTTCCAAATGTTTAATTTTATCTAAATCTCCTGGTTGTCCTGCTTGCTTCTGTAATTCCTCCTCCAAATTTCCTCTGATTCTCTTCTCCTTTCTCTCTGTCCTTCAATTTTCTGCACTGTCTTGCTATATTCAATTGAAAGTTTTTTTTATATCTTTTCCATGTTATCCCACCTCACTCTCATTTCATTTTCAAATAAATTACAATCCACACTATCGACACTTACTTTCAGTTTCAAGTCTAAATACTGTGTCCTTTAATAGTTGAGTATTAAAATCCCACACCCCTGGACCCCCATCTAGTCACATACAGTTTTTTTTTGGGGGGGGGGGGGGGGGGGTTGTTTTGTTTTTGTATGATCACTGTCATGCCAATGGTATGAGGAAAATCTGGTTAATGGTTCACTGTGAATATTAGACTTAATACTAATATCACTTTGCTGTAACCATAACCTTATTTTGGAACTCGAACCCAGTGAAATTACAGATATTCTGAAAAACTATTTAGAGCTCAGTGCTCTGAACACTGAACCTAAAAATTATTCTGAATAACTCTTCATTAGCCGTACATATAATAAATAACAGCATTAAAGTAGCAGGTACAATAATACTCTTCGAATTCAATACTTCTAGCTAACTAAGTTCCTGGATCACCACATTCAGTAACTAGGAAATAATTTATCACATACTCAAAGAGTAGGAATACAGACGTACACGTTTATTACAACGATCAAATTCAAACGGTACAGAATGAATCTAATGTTGAATAAATTGGCAATAAGGTGGAATTAAGGCACATCCACTATACACACACAACAGCATCTAAACTACTAACAAGAAGACAAACAACTAATGGTAGACAATAACAATATCCTCGTTACCTAATGTATGAATGAACAACTACGCGAGTATGAAGCATTACTCACAAAGAGGCATGATTAACCAAAGAACTATCTGAGTGATGTCCTAGTGGAGTTACTTACACACGAAAGGGGTTGTGAGGAAGGGAGAGAAAAGGGATGAGGAAGAAGAAGAGCAGGCTACGTTCAGGTAGGAGAAACCGGAGTTACTGAGGTTGGCAGTTGGAGACCGTGAGCGAGACTTCGTGTCTTAGATCTTCTGTAGCAGTGAGCCTGGGCCGATTCTTCGTGGAGACGAGCAGGACAGAACGGATGGACTTACATTACGGCTAATACAGCCGGAGTTCAACTGGAGCTGAACCATAGCACAGCTGAACTGTACTGTAGGATAGCAGAGTGTCTGGCATTTTATCTGATTTGCAGACGGGGGGTGCTGCTATCCTTTTGGGGGTGTCTCTGCCTGAAAGGAGGAGACACTCCTTGGAATTTGGGAAGTATTAATTTGAGCTCGGTTGAAATAATTTTACATAACTTTTTCCCATTAAAAAATAGTAAAATTACGTCCGCGTACTCGAATCTACCACATTTTATGCTCCAGAACAAAAGCAAATATGGTTTCTTTACCATTAAAAACAGCACAGTTACACCGATGGTCATACAATTCATACAATGCTCATGACTTGGCTCCTGGCTATTTTTAGTTTTACAACGCATTTATGACTATACGAACAGTTATGACTCGATATGCGTATTTAACTGATAATATCGTATGGTTAGTTTCATTTTTCTTTTGTTCTACATACTTTGTACCCGAATGGAGCAATGCATATGGGGCCTGTGACATGGTCTGAATTCCATTCTCACAGGGAAACTAACCTCCCGAGGTGATCTAGTCTCCCTCGCAATTAAACGATATCAGCATTTGACCAAATAGTCTGGGGGTTGCTGCGCTAAAACATCGCACCTGGCGCCTGTTAGGTATTACCGCGAGTGGTTTCTGCTTTGGTATGCATTGGCCCTACACGCAGGAGGCCTGGGCCAAAAGAGAGAACTGGGATCAAAGGGGATAGGGATAGAGAGGCAGAGTGAGAGAAATAGATAAAGAAGGGTGAAAAAGAGGGAGAGAGTTTACACAACTGCAACTTTAATGACTAAGGAAAACTTAAGGTTAACAAATGTCCTTTTCTTTCTGAGAGCTGCACAGTGTCCGCCCGACATCTCTAAAAGTATTATTTTTATTTAAAAACAACATTGCTGTATTTTGTGCAGTGTGTGTGCACAGTGCAGTGTGTGTGTGCGCGTGTCTTATTATCAAGCATTTACAGATTGAGATAGATTGAGTTCTCGAACGGCAGTTTGTGTCAACCCCCAACACCCCGCCCCCTCCTCACGGCTACCCTTATTCCCCCCATTAGATTTGTTCGGGCGCCGACTCTGAGTCGCTGTTAGAGATGGACACAGTGGCTGAAGCTGAATCATCACTCATTCTTGAAAGTTGCGCTTTAGGGTTTTCTCTTCTGCGAAATTTTGAATAAAGCTACATGCGTGCAGTGCCTGTTGTGTGTGTAACAGAAATTATGTCCCTCTGTGGGTGTGTGAATCGTAATCTGCAAAGACAAATCTGACTGGTTAATACACATTTTGAAAATAAGTAAACCAAACATAAAAATAAAATCTCCACCCTCTCTGCTTATAGTCTTGCACAAAACCCAAAATATCCCAATGTAAAAAATACTTTCACAATATGTATTTTTTAATTGCCATTGCAATTAAACAATAGAGAAAAAGCAGGGGGTGCTGCAGCACCCTCAGCACCCCAACTTCCCACGTCCGTCCTCCTGCACCTCCTGTTCCTCCTGCACCTCCTGTTCCTCCTGCGCCTCCTGTTCCTCACAGTCCCGCAGATCAGGCGGGTTCAGGTAAGCTTACTACAAAATATCACGGGTACAGGCGGGTTCAGGTCAAAAAGTGACAAAGCAGCGTTCTAAGTTATAAATAACTTACAGAAACATTGTGGCCAACAGGCTTTGCGTTATAGACTCTCCAAATAGGCTGTGATTACTAGTCCACCTTCCACCTTCTCTTCCCCTCTCTCTCTCCCTGTCTCTCTCTCACACACGCACGCACCAGAGGGTGCAGGTCCTCTTATGCCCTGGTTGTCAGTAATCTGCATTACTGAACTATAAAGCAACCAACATCTATCACACATCTCAGCTGGTTGCGTGTTCACAGCGCATTGAAATAGGTTAAATCCTGGGACTGTGGACCATTCTTTTTCAACACAGGGCAGCCAGACATCAGGCTAAAAAAGACACATGTAGGCTACCATTTTTGTTAAAGCGCTAAGATGTGAAAGATGTATCAATTGAATGTGTGCGTGTGTGTGTGTGTGTGTGAGAGAGAGAGTTCGTGTCTTTATTGAAGGGTTAAGGTACTTACACAAGACTAGCTTCAAAATCTCCTAATGCTGCTTTGCCATTGTTTTCCCACTAAGAGAGCATCATTCCTTCATTCCGACCTCAGCATAGCATAGCGTTCAAACCGGGGCACTGTAACACTCCACTCACAGTTCAAATTGGTCGAACTTCAACTCGATTTGCTGCTGACCCTTCCCAGTGTAACCAATCATTTTACAGTGTGACATACTGGAACATGGACAGCGCGACACCGACACAAAATATAAACATTGAATTTAAAGATCCAGTCAAAATGGAGGACAAACTGGAGAAGCTTATATTGCGTGTGTCAGGCTCGGGGCTCTCTCACCTGTTCTCAGTGCAGCACTTCAAATGTACACAGGTGCAATATTAAAACACCTGCTGCCAACTCAGACTGCTAGTCCACTCACCTAAATTATAGCAAACATTCTGGCCGTAGTTTGGCATACATTTAGGCATATTTGGATTATTTTTGGCATAGAGGTAAGCAAGGTAAAAGCTTTTGGCTTAACTGTGGCCTGCTTATGGTTTACCATATTAGATAAAAAGGCGCCAGCGGTAGATAACATATACGGCTGAGTTATGGCATATGTCTGGTTAACCAGAAGGTTGGGCGAAGAGCGGAACAGCATCTGATTACGTATATGGGTGGTTTGGCATGTTTCTGGTTATTCAGAAGATTGGGCTAGGACAGTGTATGATTATGTATACAGGTCGGTTTTGGCATCTTTCTGGTTAGCCAAAAGACTCAGTAAAGAGCGGAAATTTTCAGAATTTCTCCCCAGAGAAGAGCCCTCCTGCTTCAGTTTCTCCAGCGTGATCACTGAGTAAGTTATGTACATTTTAATTTCTCCAAATATTTTTGTTGCTGTCACACAATAGACTCTATAAACGGATTTGTAACGTTACGCAAGCAATACATTTCACACAATAGAGACTTCAAATTTAAAATTCAAGCGAATGCACTGTGATCAGATCATTATTTTCCTTGTAGACAGCCACTGTATACTTATCTCAACATGTATTAAGCGTACATATTGAAATGTTATAGGTTTGTACTTAGTAAGGTTATGTTATTGTCCTGCTTAAATATGTAATAATATCCATGCTAACAGTTCCTGTGGAAATAGCTAATGTTAGCTAGCAATTAACATTAACTATAACGATGTCTTCCTGTCTGCTGGCTAGATGGCTAACAAGCGAGCTAACCGGTAGCAAATCAGATTCCTGTCAAACTGACAGACCCAGCCCACTAAATTTGACTACATGAATGTTACCATGCATAGAGAGATCAATGTAGAATCGGTAGCTTTCCTACCTTAGCGCAGATCATAAGTAACTTAGCTAGCAACACTGCATCTTTCATTCCCATGCCGTGGCTTTCCGCTGAAAGCAGTATTCTCCATGCATGTCTTTGTTTAACGCCATACCCCCATACATTACCGATGTGCATTGGAGATGGAGTGCAATAAAAGTAAGGCTGCGAGCAGTGCACAGTATGGCATTGTTAATGGATTAATGAATTCTGGGAGGGGGGGCGGGGGGGGGGGGTGTTTTTGGTTTTTTTCATTCTGCAATGGAGCTAATTATGTTTTCCTTTTTTTCTCTTTTGTGATTTACAGTGCATTATGGCATACAGTCAGTGGAGTAACATTCGCAAGAGAGCTCTCAAAAGGGTTAATGTCATGCTTGACTCCTTAGAGATTGAAATGTCTGAGATAGGGCTAGCCCAGGACAATAATGTGGCAAACTGTAGTGCTGACAGTTCTCAGTTGTGTAATCTGGGTGTGGCTGAAGAGGGTTTTAGTAGTGAAATGAGAACTGTTGAAAGTTCTGATGATGACAGTGTTTCCCATCCCAACTTGGCATCTGTGTTATCAGTCTGGGCAGTTCAGTTTGGTGTTTCTTGAGTTGCTCTCTCAGCACTTCTGTCCATACTCAGAGTTTGCCATCCTTGCCTTCCAAAGGATGGTTGGTCTTTGCTGAAAACTAAGACACATTATGTGCCGGAAAATTTAGCAGCTTTTAGATTTGGGGATGGTACTGCTGGGCCTCTACGTTGTTGCATTTCTGATGGTTAATGCTGTGTCATATCTGACAAACTGACTAGTTCGAAAGCCTTTGTACTTGTTGAGTTTGCCAGGAAACCAAGAGCACTTACAGACAGACTGAGGTGGAAAGCAACTGAACTGAGACAGTTTCTATTGTATACAGGTCCAGTTTTTCTAAGGGATGTGTTGGCTGAAGAGGTTTACAATAACTAAATTATCGCCAGATATTAAAGAAAATGGTCAGGAAACCAGACAGTCCTTTGACCCAAGTAATTAGACGTATCTCAGAAATTTACAGTATCAGTGCTGAGAGCATTACTGAAAAACAAACATTTTTAGCAAAAGGGCAGCGCAGAGAAGGACCTGTGCTTCAGTTCATGGACAGCACTGTAAAGCAGTTTAAACACTTAGTAATTTATGGTGTGGCTATCAGAACCTCATATGGTGATAACTGCTTTAGAATTAATAATGATGTTGCTTTAGAGCAAAACATACTTCTGCATGAAGGGTTTTATTATGTAATGTGTAAGGAGTACACCAAAAAAGAGAATTTTTTTAGTTATCCTGCAGACTTCTCTGAATTAGGCATCCTGGTTGTTTCAGGTCTGTCACCAGACGTCAAATGTGCAAGGCTTGACGGGAATATAAGAAAGTATGTTAGAATTCCACTTGAGATGGGACAGCATTGTTGTTTTCTCTCCACTACACCTTAATTAATCTGTTTAATCCCCACTTTTTCCTCACAGTTTTAGTACATGCATTTTACTCATTAGACCTCCCTATACAAACTTTATGCTCTTTTTGAGTTTATGTTGGTTAAGTTAGTGAAATACTAGGTTTTTATACTCAATCACAATAGTGACCAATTGGGAAAATCAGTCATATTTATACGACTTCTTCATTTTAGACCCATTTACACAAACACTGTCACCTCTTTAATGCCAAATTTTTCATCACAGTTTTAGTACATGCATTCTACTCCCAAACCTTATACGCTTTTTGATTTTATGTTGTTTAAGTTAGTGAAATATTAGGTTTTATACTAGAGTAACCAATTGGAAACAGTAGTCATATTTCTATGTATTCGTCAGTCAGACCCATTTACAAGGGTCTATCACATTAGTATCCCACAATCGGGACCATTAATGAACTTTCATCTCTTATGGCCAAAAAATATATGAAGGAGTATAATTCAATATTAGTAGTAGACACTGTAAAGAATATATGTACAAAATATGTTAGTTTTGTCTGTTAATTAAGGTTTTACTTACTTCCTATAGAAATAATAAAAAGACTTCAGTCATAATTGTTACCAGTGGGATTAAACAGGTTAATGGGGCGGGATTTGTTTCCTCATTGCAGGAAAGCGTGGTGCTATGTATCACATTGTAAGTTTTGAAGATACAGTGGAGGTAGAGGTTGTGCCAGCCTTGTGGGTCAGAGATGGAGTTTGTCGGTGGCCCCCTTAAAAAAGAGAGGTTGTTCAGAGGGCCATAAAGAACACAACACCTGGGTTGTGTATAATGCCAGGGTGTTGTACAAAGCAAGTACGTATAAATATACTTCAACAATAATTTCAATCACAATTATGAGGTCAGTGGCATAATATTAAAATTGAGCTCTGTTATAAACACATGATTATCATGAGGCCTGCAGGAAGCTGCCACTCGCAGAACAGCAGACTGATCTGCAGTCTAAGGCTGAAAATGAGTTGGGAAGGCCACCAAAAAGAAAGATCAAGTAAGAACTTTTTGAATCTAAATGTTAGTATAAAGTGCTTTTATGTTTCTGCAACTTCTCACTTTTCTTTTCTCCCACTAATTGCACATCCTTCCCTGTGAACAATAGTTTATATTTGTTAAATTGTTGGCCTGTTCATGTCTTTCAACCAGTTTCAAACTGAGTTTTTGGTTCAACAATTCTTATTGATGGGAGGTCTAGTTAATATGAAGTATAGGACATATACAGTCAATGATTACTCTGCCAAAACAATGTGCACGCTACAGCTGCTTTGTTGTTCAAACATCTTTATGTAAGTTTGGTCCTTGTTTCAACTAATTTCTTTTTCTTTTATTGTATGTTTGTCTCCAAAGGCTGAGTAGACACATTTTTGAAACATATGACAGTGAGGATGACACCTTTGCTCCTAAAAGGAGAGTTCTCAGTGAAATGTTACATCACAGCCACAGGATACCACTGAGTGCTTTGCACTCACTGAGATCCCAGCAGGTGGCTGTAGATCCATCAACAAGATACCAGAAAACCAGGTGGTAAAAGTGCAAATATCACAATTTCATTAAATTTCAATTCTTGGTGTTACAATTATATTGAGACCTATTCCTTACTAAATACTAATTTCACGTATTAAAGTAAAAAGTTGTTCTTTATTCAGTGGTGTTTTAGTTCACTAAATTACAGCATGAAACATGAAAAAGGAAGCAAGTTGTTCTTGATGATCACGTATAAGCAGCCGAAGCATAATTGCATAAAGGTGAAATAAGAATCAATTCTTAGATGTTTAAATCAATCAGATTTAAGGATTCAAATCATGACATTTATGTGAATATTTTTTTACACCCACTCCTAGCATGTAACCCTTGGAACATCCCTTCTCCAAGCCATTGAGGTGGCAAATATTACAGAGCCTCAGCTAGGCCACAGGGACACCAGTACCCCAGGGCAAATGGGCCATCAGGACCAGGTTACAAGGGACAGCTCGGGGCCATTAGGACACCATGGACAATTTGTGAGGAACCCCTAAGGGCCATTGCAGCACCAGGGCCAGTTTGTGAGTCAGTCTGGGAGCAACATGACCTCTCACCAGGGCAGCAGTTGAAAAATATAACTGTCTGCAGTCAAATGTGTGGATGTAAGAATTATTGTGTTACACCACTCCAGGCTTCACTTGTTACATATTAATTTATATTACACAAATAAATAAATAAATAACATTTATGAAGAAATATTTACATAAAAAATAAATACAAGCTTAAATTCAAGTTATGAGAGGATTTTAAAATGCCTTTTATGACTAACTTGTCTCTTACTTGTTTCTCTCTGAAATGGGTTTCAGCTCTGCTGTATGACTTGTTGGTAAAACAAGAAATTATCATTGAGATTCAGAAAAACATGATCAGAATGGTTCAAGGTCTACATGCAGCCTTCAACAACGGCAGTAGTAACAACAGCATTGTGGATAGGCACCAGGCATATTTTCCCCTGCAAGACACACACTCATTAATGGCCCTGGAAAGAGACCTCCAATATTTCAGTCCCTACACTGGCTTCCTGCAAGTCACAGAATTGACTTCAAAGCACCACTGATTGCTTAGAAAACAAACAATGGAGCAGGATCAAAATACCTCTCAGATATGTTTCAGAACTACATACCTGCTAAACGTCTCAGGTCACTGGAGAGAACTCTGTTGGCAGTACCTACAGGTAGAACCAAGCACCTCTGGAACAAACTTTCTGATGACTCTGAAAGGTGCCCTAGCTGTAGCCAGTCTCAAATCTAGACTTAAAACTGTTCTCAGAAGCTACACTGTGCCCAGTTCTCTTGTGGTCTCATTTTTATTTCTTTTACATGAACGCTTTTAAAATTCTATTATTATCATTTTAAGCCTTTCAAATATCTAACCCTGTAATGCAATAAATGGAAAACTGACTTCACCAAACAATTTCCAAGGCTACTTATATTGTACATTTAGCAATTCTGTTTGTTTTGTCTTTGTGTATGTGCTGTAACTTTTAGATGCCGTGAGAAGAAACCCAGTCTGCTCCGTCGCCACAGACTCAGACATCACACAGACTTGAGTGCTGATTTTACTGGGCTGGGGATAAGAAAGCGGGGAGGAAGAAACACCTGCCGCCTGCCAGCCAGGAGAAAGACTGAACTAAAAATAAGTTGCCAAAAAAAAAGACAAGGCAATCAAACACATTTCCCTCGGCAGAACTTGCCTGAGCTTACCTAGGTATCTGAGCACACCAGGAAGTTTTTAGAAGAGCTGTGAATTTAGTGACGGCTTTGTGATAGATACAGAACAACACCACGTTGCATTATAATAATGAATTGTTGTCAGTCTTGAATAAAAACATAATGAAATGTATTTCATCTTGCTATTGTTTTTTGTACAAATATACAGACACACAGTATAATTTAACAATATGCCCTTATGAGCCTAGGATACTAGGACATAGCAATTAATAATTATTACAATAAATACATGTAGACATATAGCAAATTAAATAAATTGAAAGATTATTAAGAGGAGTTTCAATGTAGAAGCAATCATTTGGCATAATTATAGCCTTACTTTGGGTCAGTTATGGCTACTTTTGGGCTGGATTGTGGAGATTCTGGACTCTTTTTGGGGACAGATATGGCTGTATTTTGGAATTCCACATTTGGTTTTGAGTGAGTTTTGGCCTCCTTTTGTTTTGATTTTGGCATCCCTAATCTGGGCCATTTAGGGGCCGTACATCCTTCCAAAACTTTGCCAAAATGGGAGGCCAGTCTTGGGCCATAATGATTTTGCTATATGATGTCATAATATGGCTGTGCCCCTACAAGACATTAGAAAAACCAAAAAAAAATGTTTAAAAGAAGGAGTCACAATGTAACCAAGCTGTAATTTAGTCAGTTTGTGTTTGTTGATTGTTTTCGTTATTAAATAGTTGCTGTCACTTTAACACTGGTATACGACAGTAGAAACTGCTTTCCGGTAAGGTTAGGAAGCTTCCATATGAATGCACTGGTGGGAGAACTGAACTGAAGAGTAGTGTGGTCCTCGCCTAAGCTTCACTATCACCCATAACTGTGCAATATTCTCTTGCTAGATGGACTGTCTACCTTCAGTAGTCCTGCATTCCTGGACACGCTGAGGAGAGGAGCACACGGATTTGTACTGGTCACCCCACCGGGACAACTTGAGTATTACATTTTTTCACACAGAGCTCTATACAATTTTTTTTTTTTTTGGTACCCCCTTTTTTTGTTTTGTTTCATTTTCTTCTTCTTCTTCCTGCTTCTCTCTTCTCATATTTTTCTGTTTGAACTAAGACGTGGTGATAAGGACACCCACAACTGAAGGAACAATTTCTTCAGAGGAGAGACGTTTACGGCACAAATTTTTGGTAGAATGGACTAAGCAAAGGACTCGTTAATTGAGTTGTGTTTAACAGGAGCATTCAAAGTGGTATTTGTAGGTGAATTCAAATGTTGTAAGAATCCATTTTTTTTTTATTTTTGAACAAAATTAGTGTAATATAAACATAGGGACCATAGAAGGACTTTGTTTATTTTGATGCATAATTTACTTTATATTATCAGAGAGGGATACGTTCCAGTCCAATAATCGTGTTGGATTCAGGTAGTAAACAACTACCAAACCCTGAATAAATGTTCCATTTCAGTAATTTAATCCAGCCTGTTCATTTGTACTGGATACTGTCATTTGGTTACAACAACACTTGGCATTCCCAGGTGGGCTCCCATCCAAGTGTTAACAAAGACCCTGCTTAGCCTCATATCAAACTGGACCTGACGTACTAAGGTGAATATGGCCATAAGCAAGTGACGGCACAAACAAAGCCTATGTAAAACTCATGGCAAGCTTCCAATCTCATTTGCGACTCAGTTCAGCTTAGGAAATATTGAGGGGAGTGAAAGGGAGGGTGACTGAGAGTGCAGTGTTAGGTGGTCTGCTCCCTGTGTCATTGTGCCTTTGCGCTGTTTCAGGGACCTTGCTGTCACCGTGGGGTGTTGGTCAGAACACAATCCAAGCATCCAATTTGGGTTTTTGATATTTATGAAAACACACAGCACTACCTACTACATGAGCACACTTGAACTTGCAAAAAGGGGGTTTGGTTGGTATGGTCTGGTGTGGGTGTATGTGTGTGTGTGTGGTTGCTGGAAATAAACATATAAACCATAATGAATAAACAGTTAATGATGGCTGTAAACATAAATACATATGCATACACATGAACAACACTATTTACAGGGAATATTTGGTTGCATGACTAGCTAAACTGTAATAACTTGTTGCCGGTCCACGTTCATGAGCCCGCTAATAGCGCTAGTGTGCGGTAACCACATTGGTCTCTTAACTGTAGCATGCTACATAGCTAACGTCAGCATGCTAAGTGGCTATGCTAAGAAAATAATTCACAGGGCGCCGCCATATTGGGGCGGTACACTGCGCATGTGTGCTAATGGAACTCTGATCGTGGACCGGCACTATGGCAACGGAGGAGGGGTTACACTAAGGTCACGCAAGCCAATGTACAGGTACACAAGCATTGTATCCTTTATGCTATGTTCGATACGGCTATGTGGCTATTACGTATAGGTAGGGACTAGCATACATATACGAATACGTATCTTAGTGACGGCAGGGAAATTACAGTAATTGTACATGCAACCGTTACTAATGACAATGTTAATAAAGACATACATACATATATAACAAACTATATACAGTTAATTACAAATCTTCCCCTTATTTACGAAAGATGTACCCTTAGCTCAACAAGGTTTAGCACTTACAGTTGTCACTGACGCACACCACATAAACTTAAACTGTCCGGGTTTTGACTTCTTGTTGGAGAAATATTACTCTCCTTTAAGATAACCACTGTAGCAACCATCATAAACAATGTAACAGTAATGTATTCATTATTACAGGGGTGAATCAATGTAATCGTTTATATTAACAGTTATAACTATACAATCCTTTGTTTTGTAAGAAACATCAAGTTCTCTTTGTTCAAAAAGAAGAGGCCTGTGTGGCCCTTTAGGGGACTGCATGTGAGATAAGGATGGCGCCTCTGCCAGAGTGTTGTGGTCAGTCATAATATATGGGGAAAGGACGGCGCCTCTGCCAGAGTGTTGTGGTCAGTCATAATATATGGAGAAGGTAAAACATTCCAGGTTTCATGATATATCTTACTCCCCTACTTAGCAGGGCAGTAAATATTGGTGACGACGTGTGCTAAAGGTAGAGGAAATAAACAATAATAAAGTAACATAAACCAGCGATGAGAGGGGTCTTTGAAGATGGGCTGGCAGAGGCGCCCCACATACAAAGAGACAAGGTAATGTGTATCTTTTTTTTTAGAAAATGTGTATAAAAACCGGTGCTTTGTGGCTCCTTTGTGACTTGTTAGACTCCTGTTGTTTTGTCTCAGAACAGGTATCGTGTGGCGTTGGGACTCAGTCTCATTTGGCCCAGGCTGAGAATTTCACCCACATTCTATCTGGAGTGGGGGTTGATCTGACGATCGGGGGGGATGCGAGTCTTATATATGCTGACCTGTATCTTTAACCCTATTGGTTGTAAGGTCAGAGGGCAGCCTGGATGGACAGGTCAGATGGCTAATCCTGATCTGGACGAGAAGTTTATGGGTGCGGTCTTTGGTGTACGTGCAACTTGTTGACTCTGGGGTGCATCGGGGGGAAGGGGAGCTCTGCCAGCCTGATGGAAAAACACAGAACTTGCACAGTGCATTGGTTATTTAACATGTTGAATTTGGTAGTGTGAGATATTTAACTGACTGAAAGGACTTGTGTTTAAGTAGGAAAACTACTGAGAGGGTTAACTGACTGAATATAGATGGTGATGTTGAATGATTACTTTATGAAATTATGTAAGTGTATGTGAATCTACATGAGTCTGTGTTATACTTTCCTTAGATAACCATTTAGGCACTGTCTTCTGAGGCAGAGGTTCCCAACTGATGGCCCTTTTATACAGGAAGTGTGGGAGGGACGGGGTGGTCGCGGGGGAGAGGGAGAGAAACGAAACCATGTTTGAGCACCTACCTTACACACCTGTTCCTGCTTATGTCACAATCTGACAGTGACTCAGGGCATGACATTGGCGGTGTCATCTCTTGATTGCATAACGTCTCAAGTTGAAGCCCAGCATCTGTTGCTTGACAAGCCCCCTTGTGACTTGATAGCTCGTTGAAAAAAATAAAGATTGGTCAAGAAAACAGAATGAAATCTAACTCCTTTCAGGCAGTGATTCAGCTACAACAGATCAAAAGTTCCTTTGCAGCTTCATTTCGCCCAGTCGAGTCACACAAAAATCCGAGAGAAGCAGACAGAAGCGGCTGCCCTTGGACCGAAAGCAGAGAAAGAGCGCGAGGGGGAAATGAAAATGAAAAGCTTACAGCATTCGGTATTCCCAGGCATTCTCCCATCCAAATCCTAACCAAGCCCGACCCTGTTTAACTTCCGAGACCAAATGGGCTTGGGTGTGCTTTTTTTGTCTTTATTGAAAAGCAATTTCAATCCATCAAAGTAAATTAACATCTCATTGTCATTCAATAAAAATTCCAGAAGAGGTCACATTCAACAAGTTTGTCATTACATAAATTTCACATCTACCGCATGAATAACTCATTCCACAAACCTTATAGAACAGATGAAATATTTCCTTTCTTGAACTGTTAGAATCTTACAACAGCCATCTTTTTTTTAAACTTCAATGTTTGTAACATATCTTCATCCAGTTCCTTTCAGACATCCATTCTGTTACAATGCACACAATAAATAAATAAACGAATAAACAAATCTTTTTCATTTGCATTCATGTTAAAGAATAATATAATAAGAATAAAAACAGGCAAGGTCACTTTAAACCCGAGTCCATGACAGTTGTATAAAAAGGTCGTTTTTCACAAGAATTTTCTCAAACATTTCTTGTTTGCTTCTTTCATAAAAGTAGTCATACAGAGTACCAATGGCATGCATGATTCTTTGTCCAACGAATGTACAAAGTTTTATTTCAACCCTCGTTGTTTTACAATGGTCCTTTGCATCCGCACACTATACCTTGCCACAGCTGAAAACAGATACAGTGCATATGTGTTCTTAGATTTTCCGTTAATCACTTTTGCACCCTTGGTTTATATTGAGACAACGTTGAAATCATAACTAAAGATCATCGGGACTGCAATCGTATTTCAGCCGATATTAAACCATAGCAAATTATTATTACTACTTTAAATATTGTGAAAAAATATGTCCTGCTTTATCTACACCCAGGATTTTATTAAATATATCTATAGCCCCATATTATTAAACATTAGGTTTTATATGTATGTAAAAGACAATGGGCATCTTTACCTCGGTTAAAAAAACAAGTTTATTTTAATTTAATTCTTTGCGAATTCCCTTCTGCGCTGTCTGGCGTCCATCCCCACCCACCCGTTCTGGAGTCAGGGTGTCTAAAACAGAAAACAGAGAAACAAAAAAATAAAGTTAGCAATTTCAGTTACTGTACAAAGTGTGCAATTACCAAAATAATTCAGTACTCTTGATAATATAAGTGTTCGATACCATTTCATACTGAATTTATAGCGCAATATCCGAGCTCCATCAGTAACCTTAATGGGATAATTTCGCTATCATAAGAGCAGAGCATAAGAGTTAACTTTGTCGTCGGAAGAAATAATCCTGCATTGAGGAGTGTAATTCATGGAAATAGCATGTATTTTATCGTATTTAATATTTCAGGTTGTCAGATGTATATACATCTTTCACATCTTAGCGCTGAACTTTAACAAAAATGGTAGCCTACATGTGTCTTTTTTAGCCTGATGTCTGGCTGCCCTGTGTTGAAAAAGAATGGTCCACAGTCCTAGGATTTAACCTATTTCAATGCGCTGTGAACACGCAACCAGCTGAGATGTGTGATAGATGTTGGTTGCTTTATAGTTCGGTAATGCAGATTATTTTTAACCAGGGCATAAGAGGACCTGCACATTCTGGTGCGTGCGTGTGTGTGTGAGAGAGAGACAGAGAGAGAAAGAGGGGAAGAGAAGGTGGAAGGTGGACTAGTAATCACAGCCTATTTGGAGAGTCTATAACACAAAGCCTATTGGCCACAATGTTTCTGTAAGTTATTTATAACTTTGTCAGAACGCTGCTTTGTCATGTTTTGACCTGAACCCACCTGAACCTGCGATATTTTGTAGTAAGCTTACCTGAACACGCCTGATCTGCGGGTCAACCCGCAGGCTATTGGTCGCCCTGTGCATCACTAGTACACAGACAAAGAGAAATGATAAATGGACTTAACACTGAGGAAAGAGGTTTGAGAAGCTGGTGGAAAATACTAATGAGAATGCAATGCATGAAAATGTGTGTGTGAGTGTGTCTGTCTGTCTGTGTGTCTGCCCTGCGATGGACTGGTGACCTGTCCAGGGTGTTTCCCTGCCTTTCGCCCTATGAGTGCTGGGACAGGCTCCAGCAACCCCTGCGACCCTGATTAGGCTTAGATAGTGAGCGATAGTGAGCGAGCGAGTGAGTGAGTGAGTGAGTGTTTACCTTGGAAAATGAAGAGATATGGGTGGAATTACTGAATGAAATTTCTATTCACGGTCATGATTACTATGCCAGATGACTATTTTCAGCTGAGATGATGGTTTCCTTTCTGAGCTCCATACATACATCTCAGATGCAGTCATGTTGGAGAAGCTTAAGACGTGGGGAAAAACCCCCCTTCCATCTTCTTTGATATCTTTATAATCCAGGAACCACAGTAGTGGGAGGGATGACGTATTTCTGTGTAAAGTTCATGAAAAATATAGTGTCATTGCCTTACAGGGCCCGTTTGAGACGGGGGATGGCCCGCAGTATTTTTGTGTAGTCCGTGACAGGCAAGTTGAAGTGTTTAGGCTCTGTACAAGTCCTGAGCACGTAATGCGGCGCTGTCCCCAGTTTAACTGCTGAGAGTACCTAGAACAGAGGCACTAACTGAGAGGCTGTCAAGTGATGAGGTGCCCAGACTGCAGCAGGGCAGTGACTTGCTGCATGACTGTGAGGAACAGGAGGTGCAGGAGGAACAGGAGGCGCAGGAGGACGGACATGGGAAGTGGGGGTGCTTAGGGTGCTGCAGCACCCCCTGCTTTTTCTGTATTGTTTAATTGCAATGGCAATGTTGAAAATATTTTTTACATTGGGATATTTTGGGTTTTGTGCAAGAGAGGGTGGAGATTTTATTTTTATGTTTGGTTTACTTATTTTCAAAATGTGTGTTAACCAGTCAGATTTGTCTTTGCAGATTATGATTCACACACCCACAGAGGGACATATCAACAGGCACCGCACGCATGTAGCTTTATTCAAAATTTTGCAGAAGAGAAAACCCTAGAGTGCAACTTTCAAGGATGAGTGATGATTCAGCTTCAGCGACTGTGTCCATCTCTAACAGCGACCCAGAGTCGGCGTCCGAACAATTCTAACAGGGGAGAATAAGGGTAGCCGCGGGAGGGAGGGGGGGGTGTTGGGGGTTGACACAAACTGCCGATCGAGAACTCAATCTATGATGTAAATGCTTGATAATATGATACGTGAGATGAGATGAGATGTGCAGGTCTTCCAGCTGATGTTCTGTGACAAGTCCCCATCATGGAAAATACTTCACCAGTTTACGGCAGTTTACGGCATGCGTGAGCTCTGAGAATTCGACAGCTAAGGAGGGAGATTCAAACTTGGCAGTGCGCGCCTGTTAGACTTCATCCATTAAAAATATAGTTTATCCACCTAATTCTCCATCTAATCAGTTATTCTCCAACCGGATTACAAATACAAAAATCTCATCGTGGAGCAACTTGAGAGATTTATCGACGATTGCTTTTCGCAGTGCGTCATGGAAGACACTTGCCTGCCAACAGAAAACACTAACCCGGCGAAGAGGAAAAAAAACGACTCCTCTACCAGTACGGACGATCTCACCACCACCGGAATCGAGGTCAGTATACTCGCCTCCATTAATAAAAAACTTGATATCCTTGGCGTGCTGCATCAAGAAATAAAAGAGCTGCGCGCCAGCCTCGAGTTCACCCACCACCAGGTTGAGATTCTCCAAAAACACAACTCAGAACTCCAAACTACGACGAAAACCCTTACGAACCAGATGAACTTTGTTCTGAAAGAGAATAAGGCTATGAAAGAAACCATCCTGGATTTACAAACTAGAAGTATGCGAGACAATCTGATATTCTCTGGAATTCCAGAAAGCATACCAGACAACCCGGAAGCCCTCATTAAAAATTTTATGCGGCGCGATCTAAAAATTCCACCAGAAACTGTGGACAACATAACTTTTCACCGCGTTCACCGCCTCGGCGCACGCACAAACAAAGGTCCCCGCGCTATCATTGCAAAATTCGAACACTTCCAGCAAAAAGAACTGGTGAAACACAATGTGAAGGAACTGAGGGGCACCAAATTCGGCCTCAACGACCAGTTCCCTCGGGAAATAAACGAGCGCCGCAAAATATTATGGCCAATTCTTAAAAAGCACAGGGAACAGGGCAAGCGGACTTCCCTTGTTGTGGACAAACTCTACATCGATGGACATCTATTTCGAGACTGTAACACCACACCCTGGCTTCTCTGAGACCCCATTATACCAACAATGCCGGCTGCTAACAATTAACCCTCCTACTGCTGTGTAACTAACTCCACTGTCTTGACAACCTCAACACCAACACTCACACCCTCTATCTTACTTACTTATTCACACTCTCACACACACACACACACACACTACCTACACACATCTATATATATATATATATATATATTTCTTTCTCCCTCTCTATGTTCTATTCTATCTCATTGTTATCTGTTTGTCTTTGTCTTTCTTTCTGTATTTCTCTGCGTCTGTGTGTCTATCTTTGTTTAGAAAATTGGGAGAGAAGGGAAACTGGGAGAAAATGGGGATATGCAATTAACCTCTTAATTGGGATGACACTGTATTATGATGTAAGCAGGATGATTATGGCAAAGTCGCTTCTCTATGATGTTATTCATTTTACTGTTAACGGATCGTTATTACTGCAGGTATCTCATTTTTTGCCAAATGTGGTATTGCAAACAAACACCAGCCCACTACTAATCTCACAATCATATCTACTCTTCCTATTATATAGAACACACACAATACTACATAACACTCAGCTTTACAACTGACTTCAATCCTTATAAAACATGTCGCTCAAATTCATAACCTGGAATATCCGTGGGATTTCCTCACAGGCGAAGAAAGTTAAAATTCTCAACCACCTAATCAAATTACAGGCTGACATATGCTTACTACAAGAAACCCATATAACAGCAGCTGAATCTCAAAAGTTAAAAACCCCACATTTCAATCAAGTATTCTCATCAACCTATAACTCAAAGAAAAGAGGCGTATCAATTTTAATAAACAAAAGAATACCATTAATTCATAAAACCACCATCACTGATCCTGAAGGGCGATATGTCATCGTCAACGCTTCCATTAACAGCAACAATATCACCATAGCAAACATATACGGCCCCAATACTGACGATCCCACTTTCTTCCATACATTTTTCTCTTCACTGAGTGAAACCCCAAATTCAACAATAATAATTGGAGGTGATTTCAACACTGTCATCAACACCAACCTAGATAGGTCTAGCATATCAGGTAATTCTAGAAATTGGCACTCCACCGAAACACTAAAGCAGTATATGAAAGATTTTGGCCTTGGTGATAGTTGGCGATTAAAAAACCCTTCAACCAGAGAATACACGTACTTCTCACCGGTTCACCAGTCATTCTCTCGCATAGACTTTTTTCTTACCAGTAATTCAATTATATCTGATATTTCAGACTTTCACACCCACCCCATCATAATTAGCGATCATGCCCCTGTATCCTTCAATCTAAACACTAAACAATTTAAACAACCCTCACCCAGATGGCGTTTCAATATCTCGCTGCTTAAAGATCCTGATTTTAACACTTTCATCAGAGAAGAATGGACATCCTTCATGGAAATAAACGATTCCCCGGATATCTCACCCTCATTACTGTGGGAAACTGCTAAAGTAGTACTGAGAGGAAAAATCATATCATACTCATCACACAAGAAGAAAAAGGAAAATGAGATTGAAAAGAAATTGGAACAAAAACTCAGAGAATTAAATGTCAAGTATGCTAATAATCCCACGGAACAACTTCTGAATGAATTAACAACAACCAATTTTCAGTTGAACACTATTATAAATAAGAAAAACCAATTCATACTGCAAAGACTAAGACATGACAATTTTGAATACAGCAACAAATCTGGTAAATATCTGGCAAACCAATTAAAACGAGCCAAAGACAAATCAATTATCCCAGTCATAAAGAACTCAGCAGGGGAAACCATGCAAACACCTACAGATATAAATAATACATTTCGGGAATTTTACATTAAATTATACACCTCAGATCATGAACCAAAATTGACAGACATCCACTCCTTCCTCAATAGTACTGACCTTCCTCAGCTTAACAAGGAAACAGCAAATGAACTAGATGCACCATTATCGTTGGAAGAATTCTATAACGCCCTCAACCAGATACCAAATAATAAAGCACCAGGACCTGACGGCTTCCCTGCTGAGTTCTTTAAGCACTTCTGGCACACAATCTCCCCACTTTTCTTTAGAATGACTGTTGATATTAAACAAAACTCAAAAATCCCGCCACATATGAACACAGCACTCCTCTCAGTACTACTGAAGCCTGACAAAGACCCAACCCTATGTTCTAGCTACCGCCCCCTATCACTCATCAATACCGGTCTCAAAATTATCAGTAAAGCGCTAGCCATCAGAATTGAAAGAGTAACCCCATCACTAATCCACTCAGACCAAACTGGATTTATCAAAGGAAGAGATTCGTCAAATAACATGCGCAGACTATTCAATTTAATCAGTATATCCCAAAAAAGTAAAATAAAAACAATACTTGTTTCTTTAGATGCGGAAAAGGCATTTGATAAAGTAAACCGGACATTTCTATTCAAAACACTTCAGAAGTTTGGATTCGGGGAATCGTTTATTCAGTGGATAAAAACACTGTATAACTCACCGATGGCCACAGTTTCTACTAACGGACTAACATCACAGAGTTTCATGCTACACAGAGGGACCAGGCAAGGATGTCCACTCTCACCATCACTTTTCGCCCTGTTCATTGAACCTCTAGCTGCTGCAGTACGCCAAAACAACAACATCAAAGGAATTCAAACCCCAACACACACCACAAACTCAGCCTTTACGCAGACGACATACTGCTTTGCCTCCAAGACCCATCAAATTCCCTGCAAGAAGCCATGAAGCTTATCAATTTATTTTCTGAAATATCAGACTACACTGTAAACTGGACAAAATCAACAATTTTACCCATCTGCGGTGTTGACTCATACGCTACAGCGAAAAACACGCCCCTCACCTCCTCAAGTAATGTTAAATATCTAGGCATAAATATCTCCGCCAAGCTGTCAGAGTTGTTTCGCCTTAATTTCACTCCACTATTAAAATCAATAGAAAATGACTTAAACCGCTGGACAAATTTACCACTCTCTCTAAATGGCAGAATAGCAACTATAAAAATGACCATACTACCTAAAGTGAACTACCTCTTCAAAATGACTCCAACTCAACCCACTACTAACTGGTTTAATTCACTCAACTCCATGACAACTAAATTCTACTGGACAAATAAACCACCCCGGATTAAACTAGCAACTTTACAGAAACACAAATCTCAAGGAGGACTGGAAGCACCAAACTTCTACTATTATTACCTGGCTAATCAACTACAGTATATCTCAAAGTGGATTCATCCCAACCAACAGAATAACCCATGGATTGAAATAGAACAGTCAGAATGCAAAGAAATTTCAATCTCCGACTTGCCATTCCTTAGCACTTCCATAAAACACCACGATTGCTTCAAAAATACCGTAATCTCAACAACCCTGACAGCTTGGTGGAAAATTAATAAAATCTTTAAATTCACAGTGTCACCATGTAAATACACCCCAATATGGCACAACCCGGACTTTACACTCAACAAATCACCACTCCACTCCACCACTTGGAAACAAAGAGGTATCACACAGCTTCAACACATCTTTCAGAATAACACCTTCATCACTTTCCAGGACCTGGTGCAAAAGTATAACATAGGGGAAGAGCAATACTTTCAGTACTTACAATTAAAATCCATTCTAAAATCCAAAATTAATAAAACTAACAACAACCTACATCCACCCCCACTAGTGGAAGAAATGGAAAAAATAAATAATACTAAGAAAACCATCTCCAAATTATACAAACTAATATCATCCTCTGACCAAACAATATCCCTCCCCATCCAAGACTGGGAAAAAGACCTATCACTCTCTACCAATGCAGACTTCTGGACTCTAATCTGTAGAAACACTTTCACAATGACAAACAATACTAATCTTCAACTAATACAATATAAAGTAATCCACAGAACACATATCACCCAGCACAAGATGTATAAGATGGGATTCCTAGATTCAGACATATGCTCACATTGCACAATGAACACCCCAGACAATTATTTCCACTCTACCTGGTTGTGCCCACCAACTTACAACTTTTGGAAACAAGTTACTGACAGAATATCACTTTTTATGAGCTGTAACATCCCGCTCTCTCCATCCCTCTGTCTGCTCGGGGATACCTCTGTGATCAGCCCACCAATCCAAAACCCCCAACCCATACTCATCGCCCTAGCAATTGCTAAGAAAACTATCCTCTTAAACTGGAAAACAAGAAACACAATAAATATCACACAATGGTTAAACCTTCTCATAGACCACATATCCATGGAAAGAATTTCATTCCAACACAAAAACTTATACTTTCAAAAAATCTGGGCCCCTTTCATAGATTCACTGAATTTGCCTGCTAGCTAACCCAAGCAAAGTCTGGCATCATAAAGTGAATCATAAATGCATGGCTTACCTTTAGAAGAGTTGCAGGCGGTGAGTGTCGCTAACTGTACGTTATGCGCATGCTTATCTTGACGTAAGGACAACAAATTAAAGAAATCAAACAAATCAAACCAGTATCACCAAAGCACCAGACCAATAAGCATACTGCTTCCCCAAACATGACCTTATGTGTAACGGTCTTGATTCTTCAGTTATCTCTAACTCTGCGTTGTGTATTTTTTCCTTTTAATAATCTCTCCAAGCTGATAATTTGTGATCATTGATTTTTAATCGTAGTTTCCCTTGACCCTCTGATATCGGTTAAAAGACTGACAACAATAATAACACTTTCAGTATCTTCACTCTCCAGCAACACCGAAACCACACGAAAACACCCTCTGTTATCGGTTAAAAGACTGGGGCAAAACACAATATACAAAAACTAATAATACTATATGTACACTATATAATCTTATATATGTATAAAAATAATATGTATGAAACAAATAAAATGTACCTGACAACAATAATAACACTTTCAGTATCTTCACTCTCCAGCAACACCGAAACCACACGAAAACACTATAAAAAAAGAAATGTTAGCTGCGTTGCCCAGCGACAGCTGGTCAAACAGCTGATATGAATCTGCTAATCGCTATAAACAACTATATAAAAACGTTATATTTCCAGAACGAGTTCTTTAGTTGTAGGCTACATAAAATATTATTAATAATAAATAAAATAACTTAGATATGATTTTGGAACATAAGATTGAATAAATTAATGAGTGATTAAACTTTTCAACCTACCCCTCTGTTATCGGTTAAAAGACTGGGAAAAAGGGGTGGAGTTTTACTTCCCAAGTCTGTATAGGCACGAGGGGCAGGGTCTCAGGTATCTCAAATAGATAAACAGTACATGGCAAGTGGAATACTACATTGATCTGCTACACTCTCCCCCACTGACTTCCACTTGCACATGAAAGAACAGAAAACAACAACGTGCTGCGATAGGTCGCTGGATAAAAAACATGCCAAGTACAAGGAACAATTTGATACATAAATACAATGCCATCCAAGAAAGAATAAAAAAATTAGCAGTTTAATACTGCGTAATGTCAGAGACACTCAACATTCCAGTCAAAAGACTATCCTGTATAGGATTAGAAGTGAAAGAGGGTTGCAAATCCCCTAAATACTCATAGGTTAACATGCCGGTTACATGTCAAATACAGTGAGTGAACTCATCATTTTCCACAGTATCTCAAAGAGCAATTAGGCTCGTCCATCACCCACAGGCTGATATAAAAAGAAATTACACTAATCATGAATAAAACATGAAAGAAATCCATTCAAATGAGAAGACATCACAAGTCTGTCAAAACCTCATGACAGGTCTCACCACTCTCCCACATCTAGTTCGGACAGCTAAGGCACGTTCACTAACTACAGGTGTAGTAGAACCTTGAGGGGGGCCAACACACATTGATGGGTTTGTGTTAGTATTATTCTCGGTGTCTATATGTGATGATGACAGAGGTGTGAGGACAGTGGAGTACACAGTGTCAGCAGTTGCATTGAGGGAAGCAGCCCTGTCAGTCTCTCGGTCCATTAGTGTCCCATTCATAGAATGGACATCTCCTAAGGCAACAGACTGATCCTCTCCAAGAGCCGGCAGCTCCGAGACCCATGCTACTGTCCTGTCATCAGGATCACTAACAGACACAGCCACTGATTCCAACTCCATAGCATCCTCATGGGAGTCATCAGCATCACTGGTGACATCAGCCTCACAGGAATTAGCTTCAGACCCAACCTGGACAGGCAGGAAGTTCACTGGCAGAATCAGGTTGCGGTGAACCACTTTCTCTACCCCTGTCATACTGTTCCTAATCTTGAATGTGTGAATCCCCTCATTCTTTTCAGTAACAACATAAATGTGGGCCTCCCACCGATCTGCCAATTTCCTCTTCCCTTGCTCGCCTTTATTGGCTAGAAGCACCCTGTCTCCGACCTCCACAGGAGCACCCTTCAACTTCTTGTTGTAGAGGTTTGCCTGTCTTTTCTGCTGCCTACCAACTGATGCCTGAGCAATCTTCATGGACTCCTCCAGGTCATACTTGAGGGCTTGTACGTAAGTATCATAGTCGGCAACTTTCTCATCTTGAAGGACCGACTCAAACATCATGTCGATTGGCAGCCTGGGACATCTACCGAACATCAGCTGGAATGGTGCATAGCCGGTGGTCTCATGCACTGTCGCATTATATGAGAAGGTGAGAGCCTTCAGCATTTGCGGCCATCTGTGGTTGGCTTTCGGTGGCAGGGCACGGATCATGTTCCCCAGGGTCCGATTAAACCTTTCAACACATCCATTTTCCATTGGGTGGTACAACGTCGTGTGTGACTTCTGAACACCTGCAACCTGGAGCATCTCAGCTATCAACCTGCTCTCAAAGTTGGCACCTTGGTCGGAGTGCACACGCTCAGGAAAGCCATAGAAGTTGCTCCAGAGCTGCCGCGCAACTACTTCTGCTGACTGGTTGGGACAGGGGTAGGCCTGTGCCAGCTTAGTGAAATGGTCAGTTACAGCGAGCACATCCACTGACTTGTTGGACGAATCCTCTGCAGACCAAAAGTCTATGCAGACCAACTCGAGTGGCCTTGATGTAGTGATGCTCTCTAGGGGAGCCCTTGCCTCAGGTTCTGGTGACTTGCTGAAGACACACCTCCTGCAGAATCGCACGTATTCTTTCACGTCTTTGTCCATCCCCTGCCAGTAGAAACGTTGCCTTGTGAGGTAGAGTGTCTGCTGTTGTCCTTGGTGGCCAGCCTCATCATGCACTCCACGCAGCACTTTCTCCCTCAGAATTGCAGGGACCACATACTGGAAGATTTTCTTCTTTGAAATGACGTTCTTGGAGACACGATATAGCACACCCATTTTGACAGACAGTTTGTCCCAGTGTCTAAGGAGGCGGAGTGTGTCCATCGTTTCATGTGCACGCTCTCTTCTAGAAGGTCTCCGCTGCCGCTCAACAAAGTAAAGGACTCGACTCAGACAGGTGTCAGCACGCTGCAGGTCCATCAGCTCCTGTCTGGGCAGAGCGTGGAGCCCAGACTCTGGTGATGGCTGCAAGCTCTGAGTGAACTGCGGAAGTAGGTAGGCATGAGGCCATACATAGTTGTCTTGGGACAGACATCGGCTCAGGACAGCAGACACTTCTTGTGCTGTGATGCAGGAACCTTGTGATCCAATCACAGACATGCAGTTGGCGGCTATGGCTTCTGTGGAGGACCCAGTTCCAGAATGATGATCTCTTTTACCAGCATTCTTAGTGGGCTCAGCTCCAGCACAACAACTTCTCCCGTCAGAGTCAAAGGGGTGGCAAGACCAGCGAAACACATTCTGAACACAGTCAGGGTTTAGGGCTCTTGCTTCCTCCAACAGCGCACCATATGGAACTCGTGTGAGTCGGTGGAACACACTGGGCTGTACAAAGGGCTCACGGCTGAGGGCATCCGCCACTACGTTCTTGGGACCTGGGATGTATCGGATGTCGAAGTTGTATGGAGCAAGCTTCGCTACCCATCTTTGTTCACATGCGTCCAGCTTCGGTTTGGTGAGAATATACGTCAGTGGATTATTATCAGTCCACACTGTGAAAGACTGGCCCCTCAGCCAGTGACTAAATTTGTCGCACACTGCCCACTTGAGTGCCAAAAACTCCAGTCTATGTGCAGTCTATATCTTGACTGGGCATAATTTAGTGAATAACTGGCAAAAGCTATCGGTCGTGCGATGTCTTCACCCTCACCTACCTGTGAAAGTACAGCTCCGAGTCCATTACTTGAGGCATCAGTGGACAACAAGAAGGGTTTGGTGAAGTATGGGTGCGCCAGTGTGACTCTATCCAGCAGTGCCTGTTTCAGGAGTTTGAATGATTCACTGCACTCAGGGGTCCAGTCAGCAGAGGTCAGCTGTCTGTTCACTGTCAGCCTCTTCCGGCCTTTACCATGCCGTGGCTTCTTCATGCCTGAAGTAAGGTTGAACAGGGGTTTGCTGATGCGAGAACAGCCCTCGATGAATTGCTGATAGAAGACTACCATCCCAAGGAATGATTTGATTTTTGATGGGGAAGGGACATCTGTGCCATGCTCCATGAGATCTCGCTCAGTGATGTCAACTATAGCCCGGACCTTCTCCGGATCTGTAGAGACGCCATCTTTACTCACAATGTGCCCCAGGAACTTCACAGACTGCCTCATGAAATGGCAGTTCTTCTGGGACAATTTCAAATTGTGGGCCTTGAGTCTCTCGAAGACCATCTCAAGCCGCTGCAAGGCAAGCTGTTCGTTAGGTGCAAAGACAAGGACATCGTCGAGATAACAGAGAAGGCTCAGGAAGTTTTGGTCTCCGAAGATGGCCATCATCATCCTCATGAAGGTCGCGGGACTGTTGCGTAATCCTTGTGGAAGCCTGTTATATTCATACAGTCCAAAAGGTGATGTGAATGCGGTGAACCTCCTGTCTTGGTCATGAACCTCCACATTGTAATATCCCGAAGTCAGGTCCATTGTAGAAAAAAATGCATTGCCTCCAAGAGCCGCCAGAGCATCTGCCTGATGAGGGAGTGGATGTACAGTGCGTGCATTTAACCAACGGAAGTCAGTGCACAGCCGCAAGTCGCCATTTTTCTTCCACACTATTACAAGGGGAGATGCATATTCACTCGTTGACTTTCTGATTATTTCACGCTCCTCCATTTCATCCAAAGCCTCACGTAGCTTCTCATAATGTGAAGGAGAGAGCCTACGGTATGGAAGTCTGAAGGGCTTTGTGTCACTGAGGTGAATACGGTGTACGAAGTCTTTGACTTTGCCACAGTCCAGCCTATGACGTGAGAAAACCGACTCATATCTGGCTAATAGATCAACTAATTTTCCTTTCCAATACGGAGACAAATGGCTAGAATCAACGTCGATATCCTGCAGTCCCAAGTCTTGCAACACAGAACTACTAGGTCTGTAAGAAGTACAGCCACTGCCTACAGTCAAACTCCCCAGACTACTACAGATGGACTGATTGTCAGTCTTGGCTACATTGCACTGAATGTCTGCTGTTTGTCTCTCAGTAAGGCAGGAATAGTCAGAGTCAAAATCTTCTAGAGCAACACAGGGATAGACGTCCGCAAGCTTGCAGTTGCGTCTCAGTGTAACTGGCTTGGATGAAGGATTAATGACCTTTACTGGGACCCAGCCATCTCCCCATAATGGCGTCACAATTCTCCCTACCAATACAGTTCTTGGCATCGTGCGTGCTTCACTTGGCTCGACTATAACTGTGCTACCAGCAGAGAGGTACGTGCCCCTGGGAAGCTTACCCCAAACCAAATGCTCATGCATGGGCTCCAGTATGACAGCATGTTTGACCTTGACAGTTCCCACCTTCTCAGGCATGGCTCCTCCTTTCCACTTCTCTACACATGACAATAGCTGCAGTAGGTTTTCCTCATCTGTATATTTTTGGCCTGAAGTCAGCATCTTTTCCCAGTAGTCTCCCGATGCTTTTTTTACATGAATTAAATGTTTAATAACATTACTACCTAATATAAGGTCATCACCTTGTCCATCAACAATAAGAGTTGGAACTGAGACACAGCAGTCAAACACTTTCATCTGGAGAACACACACTCCAACAGGGCTCGTCTTCAATCCACCGCAACCAATCAAGGTGACTGATGTAGGAGACAATGCATCAGGGGTAAGTACATCAGCTTTTTCAAGCAAGGACAGTGCATGTGAGCTTAAAGTGCAGGCCATGGATCCGCTATCAGCCATGGCTTTAAGTTCTACAATGCCCTGGACCAATACCTTAGTGTAGAATAAGTTGTCATGCGAGCTCAGCCTCTGTGCATTCTGAAATATTATTTGAGACTTATCTTCAACTGAGTCACAAAACTGAGAGTACACAGATTCCAAATCAATATCATCACACTCTGGGGACATTTTTTCCGGCCCTCCACTTGTCCCCTCCTCATGTGGGCCATCTAGTTTCCCTGCAGACCAGGAATGCTGCTACTCGGCTGAGCAGACCATGAACTAGGCTGAGAGGTCGCTCTACATGCTGAAGCTCTGTGGCCAGGTGCATGACAGACAAAACACAGACGATTGATGTGACAATGGTCAACTGTGCTGTGGTTTCCTTCTCCACAGATTTGACACGGGCCTTGTGATCTATCAGCATCTCGTTGCCTCCGCTGGGGCCTACATGATGGACCATTCTGTTTAGAGGACTCCTGCTCCAGGACGCGTTCAAGTAAGGAGATCACACGCTCTAGGGACTGGCTCTCAGTGGACTGTGTGGTAGATGGCAATGGCTGTGGGGCAGGAGATTGCTCTGCAGCCTGAGCGTGTGAGCGTAACACCTCTGCCTAACAGGAGACGTTACACCACCAGTATGTTGTGTGAGCTGACGCTGCTTGAGTCTGTGTTCTCTCAGACATTCATCAAGTCTCACCTGTATTTCACCTGCAGTCCACTCTTCTAATGGCTTACACCTGAACACCAGGACAAGCTCAGGGTCGGGACAATGGCGAATGAACATCACCGTTACCTCTCGAGCTGGGTTGTCGAGCATTTTACCCTGCCTCTTCAAAGCTTCCTCTGCAGTATCAATGGCTTTGTTAAGCCGGATCCAGTAATCAAAAGGGAGCTCATTGTGAAAGGGAAGGGTAGCGTAAAAGTCTGCCAGGGGCATGCAAGAGGACACTGTCTCACCAAAATGCTGTTTGAGAATGTCAAATATTGGTCTGGGGCCTTAACTAAGGATGACTAAGGGATTGCTTCTCAGACCAATTCTAACAACATCGCGGGCTCTCCCCTGTAATCTGCTCAATACTTCATCAGCTTGGTCTTGCAGAATTACCTCTCTCTTTTTCAGGTAGCCTCTGACAGACTCCTCCCACTCATGTATGGATATCCCCTCCGTGCCGTCCCCTCTGAAGACTACTGGATCTCTCACTTCAGGTTTAACTATAAGGTTAACTCTGGACAGGTCGACAGGTCTGAGGTTATTCACATTGGCCGTTGGCTCACTCTGACTGGAACTACTCAAACCTCTGGATTCAAGACAACTGACAATATTTTCACTAATACTGCTTCCTATCTGTTTCACTATGTCACTGAGTAGTTCGATCGTCACATTGTTATGGGCAGGAGAGCTCACAGAATCTACAGTGGCATTATGTGGCTGATTCACAATGTGTGTTTGTGTATCTCCCCCATACTCAGCAACGGGTGTGGAAGTAATGGGCCCATCCCTAGTAAACCCACCCACAGAAGGCATAGGAGTAAATATGTGCACACCCCTCCCTCTACCAACACCATAAGGGAAGCTAGAGCTATCCATGATTAAACCTCAGTTATATAAATATCAAAAATCAATGAAAGAAAAAAAAAATATATGTACATATATGTAACTCTCACCAAAAATGAATTAAAATAACTCAGTATAGTCAACAGCAACACTGTATCTCAAACTCGTTCATTGTAAATTACTTGGGCTTATATATGACTCTCAAAAAGTAAATAACTTATTCTACTATTTATACAAACTGTAGATATTATCAGTATTATTTCTCACAAACAGTTTAATCATGCAACCGTGTTCACTCCATCGGTCTCTGCGGAATGCGGTGATGTCATAGCAACTCTAGTAGCAGATAGGAACCCAGTCTACCTCCACTCGCACTCGGAGACAGGCGATAGCGCTCCTCTAGTAGTCCATCCAGCGACGAGTGAAGGAGGGTCACGCGCACCAGTTGTAACGGTCTTAATTCTTCAGTTATCTAAGTTCAAGTTCAAGTTTATTTAGAGCCCAATATCACTGTTTACAGTCTCAAGGGGCTTTACAGGCCACAACAGTCAAATCAAAATATGACGGCACCCCCTGACTTAATCCTCATGGCGGGCAAGAAAAAACTCCCCAAAAACCCAAGAGGGAAATGGGAAAATGGGAGAAATCTTGAGGAGGACCACAGAGAGAGGAGACCCCTCCTTAGTCAGACAGGTGTGCAATAGGTGCCGACCACGTGGGCAGTTACAGCTGAAAATAAATTGGGGCATGAACAAAGGGGATGGTGATGTAGACAGGAGGCTGACGGGGGATGGAAGATGATGACACCAGGATGGATCAGTCCACAGGGCGGGAGGAGTCAGGATCACTGGTGTCTCAGGAGTAGCATGTGTGGCTCGACAGAGAGAGAGAGAGAGAGAGAGAGAGAGGGAGAGAGGGAGAGAGAGAGAGAGAGAGGCACATTGTTAGATGTTCATTTCCACATAATGGTTGAGGTAAATATACATCGTGTGCCGAGTGCAGGCAGGGACTCCAGCAAGACTAACTAGTACAGCATAGCTAAAAGGGAGAGCTAGAAGGTAATATGGACATGATGGCACTCTGGGACACAAGGCGGCCACCCACTCCACAGTCAACAAACCTGAGTGAACATGTTAAAGTGGGGGGGCGACAGCATCCAAACATCCCAGTTCACCAAACAATCTATGCCCGAGAACCCTCCAGATCTGCTCCTTTGCCTAGTAAAGAGCTATTAGCAAAAGGCTTGGCTAAACAGATAAGTTTTCAGCCTTGACTTAAACATAGAGACTGTGTCTGAGTCTCGAACATTAATTGGGAGGCTATTCCATAACTGTGGGGCTCTGTAAGAGAAGGCTCTGCCCCCTGCTGTAGCCATCATAACTCGAGGTACCAACAAATAGCCTGCACCTTTTGATCTAAGTAGGCGTGGTGGATCATAAAAGACCAGGAGTTCGCGCAGGTACTGTGGCGCAAGACCATTTAATGCTCTATATGTTAATAGTAAGATTTTATAATCAATACGAGATTTGACTGGGAGCCAGTGCAGTGTGGATAAGATAGGGGTTATGTGATCATATTTTTTGGTTCTAGTAAGAACTCTGGCTGCTGCATTCTGAACTAACTGTAGCTTATTTATACACCTAGTAGAGCATCCAGACAGTAAGGCATTACAGTAGTCTAATCTAGAGGTAATGAAAGCATGAACCAACTTTTCAGCATCTTTAAATGACAATGCATTTCTTATCCTGTTAATATTTCTAAGATGAAAGAAGGCTATCCTGGTAATATTATCTACATGAGCTTCAAATGAAAGACTGGGGTCAATAATTACACCAAGATCTTTTACTGCTGCATTGTGTATTTTTTTCCTTTTAATAATCTCTCCAAGCCGATAATTTGTGATCATTGATGTTTAATCGCAGTTTCCCCTGGCCCTCTGATATCGGTTAAGTAGGTAAAACTAGCACGGCGCTCCTAGTAGGTAGTCACAGCGGTCAAATGACCAGCACTCGGCGCTTCTAGGTATAAGTAGGTCAAACCGGCGCGGCGCTTCTAGTGTTAAAAGACTGACAACAATAATAACACTTTCAGTATCTTCACTCTCCAGCAACACCGAAACCACACGAAAACACCCTCCGTTATCGGTTAAAAGACTGGGGCAAAACACAATATACAAAAACTAATAATACTATATGTACACTATATAATCTTATATATGTATAAAAATAATAACGTATAAAACAAATAAAATGTACCTGACAACAATAATAACACTTTCAGTATTTTCGCTCTCAGGCAACACCGAAACCACACGAAAACACTATATAAAAAGAAATGTTAGCTGCGTTGCCCAGCGACAGCTGGTCAAACAGCTGATATGAATCTGCTAATCGCTATAAACAACTATATAAAAACGTTATATTTCCAGAACGTGTTCTTTAGTAGTACATAAAATATTATTAATAATAAATAAAATAACTTAGATATGATTTTGGAACATAAGATTGAATAAACTTTTCAACCTACCCCTCTGTTATCGGTTAAAAGACTGGGAAGAAGGGGCGGAGTTTTACTTCCCAAGTCTGTATAGGCACGAGGGGCGGGGTCTCAGGCTCAAATAGATAAACAGTACATGGCAAGTGGAATACTACATTGATCTGCTACATATGCAAATATGACCGACAGGGTGTGTTTTTTTCTTTTCTTCTTTTTGTTTTTATTTAATTTCATTTAGCAAAAAGGTTTTCACTTTTAATACAATAAATATAAATTAAATGTAAATATAAATGAAAACTAATTAGTTGATTAAAAAAAGTAATTAATAAAATAAAAAAATTTGGCACCGAAGGCCTGGTCTGTGATATGGGGGGGTACTCCCAACTCAAAATGCTTTCCAGCATCCCTGCGCAGGAGAAGGAGCAACAACTGAGGGTGGGGTGACTCCATTTAGACGTGCCATACCGGCGAAGGAGGTGGAAACACGTGAGGAGTTCGGCGAAGCACTGATCTGTCCAGAGGAGAACGCACATCAACGTGTGGACGTACAAGACTTTAAAGGTGACGAATATGATGGAGAGAAACAAAGGGCTGATGACAGAGCTGGAGCTGCAAGGAGGCGGAGAGACCCAAGTAGAGGGGTTAGGGATTCATGGGACTCACCTCTCATAGTGTTCATTTCCGGTTCCGGTTTGTTCCTGTGCGACTCTGCAGCTGTCCTACGCGTGAACTGCCCAATTTAAATACCAACGCCTAATTTAATACCAATTAAATCTCCGACTAAGGTACGTGAAACTTTCACTATGGCAAATACTCAGCCTGTTCAGTGTGTCGAGTGCCGGATGTTTAGCCATTCTTCCTCCGTCATTAATAATAGCTCTGTTTGTGCTAAATGTGCATTAGTTAGCTCCCTGACGGAGAAGATTGTAGCATTAGAGATGCGCATCCAGATGCTAGAGAGGCTTAGTGAGAGTGAATAGCCTAGTTCCTGTAAAAGAAAATCTGGATGGCTCAGGAAGAGTTAGCAGCTCCCCGACTCCGGCACCAGAGCCCTCACAGCGGCATAAGTGCAAAGCCAAAGCTAACACTAAGGCTAGCCCACGAGAGACACACTACTCCCCGCTTCACGTGTCAAACAGGTTTGCCCTCCTCAGTTAAACACCCGCTGAGAAACCTGAAAGAGCTCTGGTTATAGGAGATTCCATTCTACGGCACGTGAAATTAGCTAGACCTTTAGGGGCACCAGCAGCCTTAGTTAGCTGTATACCGGGAGCCAGGGCGCCAGACATAGCAAGTAATCTTAAAGTGTTAAGTAAGCACAGGTTTTCAAAGATAGTTTTTCATGTAGGAGCTAACGATATACACCTTCGTCAATCAGAGATTACTAAAAGTAATATTGTAGAGGTGTGTAAATTAGCGAAGGCGATCTCCGATGCAGTAATATGCTCTGGCCCCATCCTAATCCGGTGAGGCGATGTAGCTTACAGCAGGTTATGGTCGCTGAACTGCTGGATGTCCAGGTGGTGTTCTGACAACAATGTGGGCTTTATAGACAATTGGAATAGTTTTGAGGGCCAGGCTGGCCTCTTAGGGCGGGACGGTGTCCATCCCACTCGGGAAGGTGCTGCTCTCATTTCTTGTAACATAGCGCATAGTCTCAGAACAGTTAGTCTGTGACAATCCAGAGCCAAGGCCAGGGAGCAGACAAGCAGGCTAAACCGACCGTCTGCTAGCTGCAGAGTCGTCACCCAGGTTAAACTATATTGAGACTGTGTCTGTTCCCCGACCTATATGAAAATGTAGAAACACTCAGAGAATTTGTTCTAGTAACCTAATTAACATAGATTTAAATCATACTGAATGTACTGCCAGCACCTTTGATCTAAAGCTAGGACTATTGAATATTAGATCTCTTACACCTAAAGCGCTCATTGTCAATGAAATTATTACTGATCAGAAATTTAATGTACTGTGTTTAACAGAAAAGTGGATCAAACCAAATGAGTAAGTCGCATTAAATGAAGCTAGTCCTCCAGGATACAGTTATATACACCAGCCTCGTCTAACTAGCAGAGGAGGAGGTGTTGCAGTTATTTCTAATGATAACCTAGGCATCATACAAAAACCTCTACATAAATTCAGTGCGTTTGAAGTTCTTTATACAAACATAACATATGTAGCCACAAAAAATAAGTCTACCCAGTCTATGACACTAATTATTATCTATAGACCCACTGGGCCGTACTCTGAATTCCTCTGTGAATTTGCAGATTTTATCTCAAACCTTGTTATTTCTTTAGACAAAGCTCTAATTGTCGGAGACTTTAACATTCATTTTGATTACCCACAGAACCCTCTGAGAACAGCGTTCGTGTCCATTCTAGATTCAGTAGGGATTACTCAGACAGTCATAGGGCCCACTCAATGGTGGCCACACCCTTGATCTTATACTAACACTTGGATTAAAGTAGGAAGTATAGTCACATTTCCACAATCTGAAGCTATCTCAGATCATTATCTTATCTCATTCAAAATGTTTCTTAGTAATAATATATGCACCTCACCACGCTATCATAATAAACGTACATTTACGTCAGCTACTACGCAGAACTTTATTAATAATCTCCCAGAGTTATCAACTTTGATTGGAACACTGTCACACCCCACAGAACTTGATCAGGCAACTGAATCTTTAGAGTTAACGTTCCGCAACACCTCAGATAATGTGGCCCCACTTAAAAAGAAAATAATCAGAGAGAAAAAACTAGCTCCCTGGTATGATGAGCACACACGCGCCTTAAAACTTACCACTCGAAAATTAGAACGTAAATGGCACCAAACTAAATTGGTAGTATTCCAGTTAGCATGGAAGGAGAGCCTCCTGAGCTATAGAAAAACTCTTAGTGCCGCTAGATCAATGTATCTTTCCACCCTAATAGAAGACAACAAAAATAATCCTAGATTTTTATTTAATATCGTATCAAAACTAACTGGGAATAAGAGCACCTCGGAAACAGGCACACCATCAATATTCAGTGGCGACGCATTCATGAATTTTTTCAACAGCAAAATTGAAAATATCAGGCAAACAATCCAGGCTATAAATTTTAAACCAGATAATTTGATCATTAACACTGTTGATAACAATATAACTATATCAGATCAGCGATTAGAATGTTTTACTCCCCTTCAGGCGACCGAATTAACCTCACTAATTTCTTCATCAAAATCACCAACTTGTGTACTAGATCCCTTACCTACACGTTTCCTTAAGCAGATACTACCAGTAGTCATCGAACCACTTCTAAAAATAATCAATTCCTCCCTTAGCACTGGCTATGTACCTAAATGTTTTAAACTAGCAGTTATCAAACCCCTAATTAAAAAACCTGACCTTGACCCCTGTTCGTTGTCCAACTACAGGCCAATATCTAACTTCCCCTTTATCTCCAAGATCCTAGAAAGGGCTGTAGCACAGCAGTTATGCTCATACTTACATAAGAATAACATCCATGAAATGTATCAGTCAGGATTTAGGCCTCATCACAGCACAGAGACAGCACTGGTAAAAGTTGCAAATGACTGGCCTCTGATCAAGGTTGTGTCTCCTTGCTTGTGTTGCTTGACCTCAGTGCAGCTTTTGACACCATTGATCATACCATTCTCCTTGATAGACTAGAAAATGTTGTTGGAGTTAAGAGAACGGCCCTCTTATGGTTTAGGTCCGACTTGACTGATCGTTATCAGTTTGTTGATGTAAATGGTGAGTCCTCTGCACATACTGAGGTAAAGTTTGGAGTCCCGCAAGGTTCTGTTTTAGGCCCACTGCTTTTCTCTCTATATATGCTACCTATAGGTAATATTCTCCGTAAACACGGTATTAGCTTCCACTGCTATGCTGATGACACACAGTTGTATGTCTCAGCGAAGCCAGACGAGAGACACCAACTTAACAAAATTGAGGAATGTCTAAAGGATATTAGGCACTGGATGCTTACTAACTTCCTCTCACTCAACTCTGAAAAAACAGAAGTACTTGTACTAGGATCACATGCAGCCAGGAGTAAGCTTTCCGATCACATAGTTACCCTGGTTACCTTTCTCTTTCATCAGGTGCGGCAGTAAAAGACCTTGGTGTAACAGGATAAGAAATGCATTGTCATTTCAAGATGCTGAAAAATTGGTTCATGCTTTCATTACCTCTAGATTAGACTACTGTAATGCCTTACTGTCTGGATGCTCTACTAGGTGTATAAATAAGCTACAGTTAGTTCAGAATGCAGCAGCCAGAGTTCTTACTAGAACCAAAAAATATGATCACATCACCCCTATCTTATCCACACTGCACTGGCTCCCAGTTAAATCTCGTGTTGATTATAAAATCTTACTATTAACATATAGAGCATTAAATGGTCTTGCGCCACAGTACCTGCACAAACTCCTGGTCTTTTATGATCCACCACGCCAACTTAGATCAAAAGGTGCAGGCTATTTGTTGGTACCTCGAGTTATGATGGCTACAGCAGGGGGCAGAGCCTTCTCTTACAGAGCCCCACAGTTATGGAATAGCCTCCCAATTAATGTTCAAGACTCAGACACAGTCTCTATGTTTAAGTCAAGGCTGAAAACTTATCTGTTTAGCCAAGCCTTTTGCTAATAGCTCTTTACTAGGCAAAGGAGCAGATCTGGAGGGTTCTCGGGCATAGAATGTTTGGTGAACTGGGATGTTTGGATGCTGTCGCCCCCCCCCCCCCCCCACTCTAACATGTTCACTCAGGTTTGTTGACTGTGGAGTGGGTGGCCGCCTTGTGTCCCAGAGCGCCATCATGTCCATATTACCTTCTAGCTCTCCCTTTTAACTATGCTGTAATAGCTAGTCTTGCTGAAGTCTCTGCCTGCACTCGGCACACGATGTATATTTTCCCTTAACCATTATGTGGAAATGAACATCTAACAATGTCTCTCTCTCTCTCTCTCTCTCTCTCTCTCTCTCTCTCTTTCTTTCTCTCTCTCTCTCTCTGTCGAGCCACACATGCTACTCCTGAGACACCAGTGATCCTGACTCCTCCCGCCCTGTGGACCGATCCATCCTGTTGTTATTATCTTTAATCCCCCTGTCAGCCTCCTGTCTGCATCGCCATCCCCTTTGTTCATGCCCCAATTTACTTTCAATTGTAACTGCCCACGTGGTCGGCACCTATTGCACACCTGTCTGGCCAAGGAGGGGTCTCCTCTCTCTGTGGTCTTTCTCAAGATTTCTCCCATTTTCCCATTTCCCTTTTGGGTTTTGGGGAGTTTTTTCTTGCCCGCCATGAGGAATAAGTCAGGGGGTGCCGTGATATTTTGATTTGACTGTTGTGGCCTGTAAAGCTCTTTGAGACTGTAAACAGTGATATTGGGCTCTAAATAAACTTGAACTTGAACTTGAACTTGAATCGTAGTACTATTGTTAAATTAACAGAGAGAAGCTGGTATGTTCTGGGGGTAGGGGCTTACAGTTCAAAAGAGGGTTTCAGTCATTGTGTGAGGAGGGAGTAAGGAGATGTTTTGACAGAGTGTAGCTGTAAGAGTTAAGAACGGATAACTGATATTTGATAATTGAAAGTAGCAGTTTGTTTATTTAATTCTTTGTTGTTCTATTTTTCTTGTAGTTTTCTTGTTTTTTGTACTTGTGAATATTCATTGCGCTTTATATGTTACAATAGGTTATTTGCATATGACGTCACAAACTGGCACGCTTTCCAGATGGAGGGCAGGAAACTGGAGGCAGGTTCACCAACCCTGCAGCAATGCCTGTGCAGAGACAAAACAATAGGTGTCTAATATTGAGTCAGATGCAGTGTAAGTTTATTGTATAGTTCAAAAGGCATACAACAAGCTGAGTCAGGTCCCGGGGAGTGACTGACGCCTTCTCACAAAGCACCAATTTTTATACATGTTTCTCAAAAAAGATACATATTACCTCATCTCTTTGTATGTGGGGCGCCTTTGCTGGCCCATATTCACAGATCCCCTCTTGTCTCTGATTTACGTTACTTCATTTTTGCTTATATCCTTTACATTTAGCACCAATATTTACTGCCCTGCTGATTAGTGGAGTAAGATATATCATGAAACCTTTAACGTTTCACCCTCTACATATATTATGACTGACCACAACACTCTGGCAGAGGTGCCTTCCTTATCTCACATGCAGCCCCCTAAAGGGCCTCACAGGCCTTTTCTTTTTGAACATAGAGAACTTGACATTTCTTACAACACAAAGGATTGTATAATTATAACTGTTAATATAAATGATTACATTGATTCACCCCAATAATAATGAATACATTATTGTTACATTGTTTATCATGGTTGCTACAATGGTTATCTTAAGGGAGAGTAATATTTCTCCAACACAAGTAGGTCAGAACAGACGGACTACGTTACGGCTGATACAACCAGAGCTCAACTGACACTAAGCCGAACTGTAGTGTGTCGGAACCAAAAGCTGAACTGTAGCGTAGCTGAACTGTAGGATAGCAGGGAGTCTGGCATTTTATCTGATTTTCAGATTGGGGGTGCTGCTATCCTTTTTGGGGTGTCTCTGCCTGAAGGGAGGAGACACTCCTTGAAATTTAGAAAGTATTAATTTGAGCTTGGTTGAAATAATTTGACATAACTTTACATAACCCATTAAAGAATAGTAAAATTACATCCGCGTACTCGTATCTGCCGCATTGTATGCTTCCGAACAAGACCAAATATGGTTTCTTTATCATTAAAAACAGCACAGTTACACCAATGGTCATAAAATTAGCTGCTCATGACTTGGCTCCTAGTCATTCGTAAGTCCTACCGCGCTTTTATGACTATAGGAATGGTTATGGCTCGATAAGCATACTTATGTGACAACGCCATATGGTTAGTTTAATTTTTATTTTGTCTTACATAGTTTGTACTCGAGTGGAGCAATGCAGATGGGTTCTGTGGCATGGTCTGAATTCCATTCTCACCAGGAACTAACCTCCCAGGGTGCTCTAGTCTCCCTCGCAATTAAACGTTATCAGCATTTGACCAAATGGTCTGGGGGTTGCTGTGCTAAAACATCGAGCCTGGTGTCTTTTAGGTGTTACAGTGAGGGGTTTCTGTTTTGATGTGCATCAGTCCTGAACCAGTGATCCTGACTCTTGCCCTCTGGACCGATCCATCCTGGTGTTATCTTTCATCCCCCTGTCAGCCTCCTGTCAGCGTCACCATCCCCTTTGTATGTGCTTTGTATTTACTTGAAATTGTAATTGCCTGGGTCGGCACCTATTGCACACCTGTCTGGCCAAGAAGGGGTCTCAAGATTTCTCCCATTTTCCAATTTTCCTTTTGGGTTTTTGGGGAGTTTTTACTTGCCCGCCATGAGGATTAAATCAGGGGGTGGCGTCCTGTTTTGATTTTGATTGTTGTGGCATGTAAAGCCCTTTGAGACTGTAAACAGTGATATTGGGCTCTAAATAAACTTGAAACTTGAAAACTTGAGACTTGAAACTTGAACGCAGGAAGGCCTGGGCCATAAAAGAGAGAACTGGGATCAAAGGGGATGGGGATAGAGAGGCTGAGTGAGAATGAGAGAAAGAGATAAGGAAGAGTGAAAAAGGGTGAGAGAATTTACACAACTGCAACTTTAATTACTAGGGAACACTAAAGGTTAACAAATGCCCTTTTCTTATTGAAAGCTGCATAGTGTCCGCCCAATACATCCAATGACCAAGTAAGGGCTATCCTGCATGTGAAAATTCTCTTGGTGCATTTAGCACTTAGTTCTCCTTTACTCTTCATTTTTGATTGATTATAATTTTGTTTTCATTACTTTATTGTTGTTTTTATAATTTTTGTTCTGTGTACTTTGATTTTGTTTACTTTCTCTCTTTTCTGCACCCTGCATCTCTAATGCCAGTGGGATCATCATTAAAAAAGAGACCAGTCACAGTGTTCACAGGACAAGCTGTACAATTCCATTTGTGTGATAAGGGTTAACTTAAGGTACTTTCACACATGCACTGCATGCCTGAACTTATCTACACTTTAGCCAGAGGTGCTGTATGTGAGAACATCCGAATCAGTTGGAATGCCTGATTTAGTCCATGTGTGAATAGAGCAGGTCATTGTCTGGAGTATTCACAGTGGGCAAGTGGGTGTGTTGATGCTGTTTCAAGAGCCCGACCGATACAGGATTTTTAAGACCGGTACCATTCTTTATCTTTGAGGATTTAAAAAAAAAGATAATGATATTCTTTTTTTTTTTTTTCAGAAACCCATAACATAAACAATGATTTACCCTAACATGTGTTATGTGCAGTTATTTAAGAGTCCTCAATGAGACATAATGCAGTTTAAAAATAAACTTGTTTTGTTGCCATAAATAGTACTTTGAACAAAGGTACAGCAAAATATATTAAAGTTTTGATAAATAAAAGTCAAATGTATAAAAGTACAAAAAAGTAAAAAAAAAAAAAATTATATATAATATATATGCTTATATAGTTCAATAGCTTTTCAAGTTCCATTTCTATTTTTTTGTTGTGATTAAGTGATTTATGTCTCCGTCACAAAATACATACAAGTGCTAAGTGCATGCTGTAATGTTCATGAGTTGTCATATTTTCGCTGTGTTGAATGAAACGTACCATTGTCTAAAACATTTTAAGAGAGGCACTGTATATACCAGCATGAATGTTTGGGGAAATGAACATCTGTTTGTTTATCTAGGAATCTTGTAGTTTACAGCAGGTTTAAGGTTGTTTTTTAATTAATTGGGCCAAGTGAACGATGTGTCCTTATTTGCTGAAGGACCTTAAGCCTGAGTCCAGTTGATGACCTCAATGGCTCCCCAGAATCTGTCATTTTAAAGGCTAAATGGTGTCACCCCTAAATGATGAAATTTAAGGCCTAGTGTCAAGCACTCCTTCAAGAAAGGCTCTGTAGAGATATGTTAGCATTAATGATTTGAGAAATAAGTGCAGCTGCACTAACAAAGTAGCACAGAGTTGGGATTCAAAATGCCCACCAATATCTATAAAATAAACCAAATGGCCTTGCCACCATAAATGATGAAATTTTCACTTTATAATTTTTTGTGTTACTTCTCTCTTTGAAAATGATTTAATCAATGTTTAAATATTTGAGTGATTTCATAAATGTATTTGTGGCTGGTGTGTTTTTAGAAACCTCAACATCAGTTTTGTTCCCAGTCATTTCAGTTTTGAAAAGAAAATTTCAAGACAAACTGGATAAGAGACTGGATGTATGTGCAAGTGACCAGCATTTATTCAACACAGCGCAGGCAAGAAAACAGAGGCACAGGAACATAAACCTTAATAAATTAGGAGAAGCCAGATTCAAAACAACTCTTCTCCTGGGACCATCAGGGCAAGGTCAGGATAGAAAAGACAAAGACTTTACCATGGTAACTAAGGAAAGTGAGGTATATTTATACAAACAGAAAACCAGGCTTGATTAAGAAATACAGCTGGAGCCACTGACTGCCTTGGTTCAGTTAGTTATTCAATCAACGAAGTGACCAAATGAAGAAAACCAACTCAAAACAAAATTTTATATGGTAGAAGTGGATAGCAGCCAGTAGAGGGCAGAGTAAACCAGGGCGTGACAGTCTTTATATTTTTAAATATCCTCAGTCTCCATCATTGTATTTTACAAACCATTTTGCTCAAGAAACTGTAGCGAAAAGGCTTCCTAAAATTTATAACAAATCTAAAAATTTTTCTTCTTTGAATTGATTTATTTTTCTCAGTGATGATCACAGTCACAATATTGAGAGAAACTGTGAAGTTGTTTAACTGGAATTGTGAGCTCAGAAGTATATGAAGTAGTTTACCATACAGCATAAGCAATTACAAAAAATTAAGCCTCATTCACTACACAGAGCTTAAGGAGAACAGAGTAGACTGTCAGGTTTGTGCTGTGCTGATAATAGAGATCCATGTTTCAGATGTCTGCCTTTGACTTCAGTCATACACTAAAAGCTGAATCACTGACACGCTTAGCAAATTTATAGATTACATTAAATAATCTCTAGTTCAGAACATAAATTAGTTGTCCTGTGTTAATGAGAAATTACTTGAAGTTAACAAGAGAGGGCACTTTTTTCTTTCAAATCTTGCCAAGAGCACTCAGTGAGTTCTAATATGAAAATCTAATGAATGTTGTCATACAACAGCCCCAAAGGCCAATGCAAAGTCTCTACCTCTATAAACATGACAGCTATGCAGACTAATGCAGGGAAAATCCCTCTGAGCTCTAGAGAGGACAGAAGAGCGGCTTCCATCAGTTCATTTTCATTCAAAAAAAGGTTACCTGTGTGTTTGCTGCTGCTGTTAGCAGCTGTACAAAGTAGGTTTATGCTTCATTGGAAACAAACAAGTTACTCATTTTCCAGATACTTGTACAATTTATGATTTTTCCAATATATCTTTGTCTGTTTTTCCTACAGGTGTCCAGTGTCAGGTTCTCACTCAGTCTGAACAGTCAGTGCTTGTGTGTCCAGGTGGAGCCCACAAACTCACCTGTGTCTGCAGTGGATTTGCTCTGTCAAGCTACAGGATGCACTGGGTCCGTCAGGCTCCTGGAAAAGATTATGGATTATGCACCACTACTCAGAGTCTGATAAAGGAGCAGCCAAGTCAGTGCAGGGCCGCTTCACAGCATCCAAGGACAGCTTTAATTTCTACCTTAATATGAACCAGCTGAAGACTGAGGACACAGCAGTTTATTACTGTGCTAGAGATTCACTGTGATTAAACTCAATCAACCAACTGTACAAAAACCAAAAGGGGGAAGGATGTGGGAGGAGAGTTACAGTATCATAATTATAAGTCTCCCCCTTAGGACTAATACATTAAGCACAGCAACAACATATGGTCAGACAGTCACTTATTTATTTTCTCCATCAATTAAACTTTGTAATTACACATGATTCTGTAAGTCTCCCCCTTGCATGGCAGCCATCTTCATCTTGGTGAATGGACTAGAACATTCTAACCATGAACTGCAAATCACCCATGATTTCAAACTCAGACATTTGCAAAAATGTGAATTGATACAAAATGTGCATTCACTGAATTCAAACCATCATATCACAAGATCTTTATGTCTAATGAGGTGTAAAATGTAGGACAGTTCATTCAGAAATATTCTTTATTGTCATTGTCAATCAACACATTCTAAATTTATAGTATACCAACATTGCACCCTTGAGAATCTGATATGGAACATAGATGTCACTCAGTGAAGTCATCAAATATGATTGTTTCAAATTTCCTGGGTACAATATGAAAAACAGACCATACTGATTTCTTGCCCATGATCTATGATTCAAAGTCATTATATAAAACCATAAAAATACAAGTAAACATCACTAAATTTCATCAGAGAAGATGTATGATAGAGGATGAAAGAAAAAAAATATCGACACAATGGTCAGAGATAAATGAAACAGAAAAGACACATTTTTATGCCCCTTCACACTGTGCAAGACAAAACTCTTAGGATAGCAGTGAATGAAACAGTTTGATCTCATCTTTTGGCAATTTTTTTTGCAAGTTTTTTTTCTTTTTGTTTTGTTTTTACCTTGAGATAAAAATATATCAAAATGACAAAAATGCAACAAACACTTCTACTAAATGCTCCTTTTTCATTCACTTTTTCATTTTTTGAGCTTCAACTTATAGCCATGCTTTTCCATATATTTCCATATATTTTTGTACCCCCCAAATGACATGCTTTTCTACCTCTGGTAAAATAAGAACTGACTCTTTTTTTCTTTTTTATTATATTGTTTTGAGTACAGGTGAACTCATTAAAGAAACAAAAATACTGGTCACAACTAATGTCACTGTCACTTTTAAACCTATAGAGGGCAAACCATTCTACCCTTTATAATGACATACTGTATCTGTTCATCCATGTAAACCATTCTACCCTTTATAATCACCCCCTTGTAATGGTGATTATTTTTATTTTTTCTTCTTATTGTTCATATTAAAATGAATGTAACAAGCATAGCTGAACTTTGATAATCCAGCCTTGAATAAAGAGAAAAATTTAGAGTTTAAACTCTGATCACAATGCTTACCACTGCGTCTGTTTAAGTCTCTAGAGGGTGGACTATGCAAAGTTGATCTCCACTTCAGTGCTTTATAATCAAGTATCTTTTCATCTCTGTCTGTCTGTACAGTATTTACAGGAGCAGCTCCTGTCAACTCAATCATGGAGTCAAGAGATATTTTGTTTTTGATCATCATGTCAATGTTTGAACAATGTAAGACATTTATAAACAATTAATTTCATTTTGATGTAAGAATGTCAATATTTTCCAGCTTCACATGATGTTCTTAAATTTATATTTTTATTTAATTTATTATATTCTCTTTGTATACAGATATAATGGGTCAGACACTGATTCAGTCTGAACCAGTGATCATTAATCCTGGTGGATCTCATAAACTGACCTGTACAGCCTCTGGGTTTAATGTTGGTAGCTACTGGATGGCTTGGATCAGACAGACTCCTGGAAAAGGACTGAAATGGTTGTCATCTATTAGGCCTGATGGTGGCAAATTTCACTCCAGTCGTACAATCACCATCTCCAGAGACGACAGTAAGAATCAGCTCTATCTACAAATGAACAGTCTGAAGACTGAAGACACAGCTGTGTATTACTGTGCCAGAGACTCACAGTGAGAGAAAGGGAGGCAGTGCTGTACAAAAACCTGATGGAGTCACTTGCAGTAAAGTAATATGAGGAGTCTAACTTAAGGGGGAAGTCAGTGAGATGTAAAGACAGATGCAGATTTCTCTAAATCTTATTTTGAATAGCAGGACAATGCTTTTTTTGTTGTTGAAAGAATTTAATGAGGTAAATTGCTCTGACACATGCATTTTAGGACCATGAACAATTGAAAAGCTGGCTACAAATTAAAAACCCAGATCAACACAATGCAACTTATGGTACAGCTTCTATCACATGTTATGTAAATTTATGGATTACTTGATTTTCCAAAGTAGTATTAGTTTAATATCAATTATGATTTGAAAAGTTTGTTTGATACACATTACAGAGTTAGACTGGATTCATGTGCAGTTCACTAGATTTATTGAAACATGATCTAAAACTAGTGTAGGGTCTGCCAGGCCCATAGCCCATAATTCCCTTCCGAACCCCAGGGGTAATCTGAACTCATCTTGTCATTTTGGACTTTAACGGCATTGGTTACAGTGATACCAGATACCACATACAGCGATGACGCAATTTCGCCTTTAAACCACGGCGAAATCGAAATTCTTTGTCACTGGCATTGGATCTCTCTGGGGAGTGATCCTACCTGCATAAAGAGATACTGGAGTTCTACACGCATAATAAGGTACAGTCACTCTGCAGAAGAAGAACGAAGAACAAAGAAAATAGAACAACAAAGCTAGGTGTTGTTACCGGACTTCTGGACAAAGTTTTAACGTACTTTCTCTCATACAGTTGTGACTTTTCATTCAAATCAATTAGTTACACTGCAGGCCACGCAGTTTCCAGGAGAGGGAAAGCCACCAGATCCCTTTTCATTCTTAATCAGTCTTATGGTGTGGGTGAAAAACTGTCTTGGAACCTGCTTGTTCTCATCTGGATGCTTCTGAGGCATTTTCTGGATGGGAGCACAAAGAACACTTTAGCTGGGGTGACTGTTTTAGGGCCTGCTCTGTCCATAGCCCATAGTACCTATAACTCCCTGTTCACCTTCATGGGTCATCTCCTCCCATCTTCTCACCTTTCACCGTAACGGTATTGGATACAGCAGTGCATGTAAGTGGTGATGCAATTTCATCTTAAAACAGCTGAAAAACGAAATTCTTTCTCTGGCCGTGAGTTCTATGTGCATAAAGAGATACCCTGCAGAGGAAGAGCAAAGAACAAAGCAAAACAAAACGAGCTGTTGGTACGAGACTTCTGGTCAAATTTTTAACATACTCTCCTGCAGTTGCAACTTTTCATTTAAACTAATTAGTTACACTACAGTTTCCAAGAAAGAGAAGGCCACCTTTTCATTTCTTAAAAGAAACGTCAGCGAACAAATTTGGACTCCTTCAAAGATCCTCGGACGACCGATGGGACACCGAAGATCTTCAGCTGACAAGCTGTGAAGGAAAAGAACTGTTCTCTATGGGACACCTTTTGTAAAACGTTGCACCATGTGTTTTCCTGCTCAGTTTTTTCACATTTAACACATTTAGCAATGCAATACAAGGATGGGCCTTCTCAGTGTTGGTTTCACTCAGTTTTACACCCCATTCTGTCTCAAGTAATTTCACCAAAAATGGAATCATCTCATCACCACTTTCTAGGGGTGTCCCCAACTAAGAATTTCCATTGTCGAAACAGGTTCGTGAAGTCTTGCCTGTAGTTGACTAATCGTCGAATCATGCCTTTATTTTTTGCTCAATGATCCCTGTTCTCATTTGCGACACTGACTTCCATTTTTTCCAAACCTGAAAAAAGGGCTGAAACACCCACTTAAACAATTTGACTTCTTCACTTGGCATATGAATTTATTTTATAATAGGACGTGTTCCATGCTTTTTCTGGCTCATTATTTGAAATGTATGCATTATTGTGACCTTATAATGACAATGCCCATTTAGAATATAGAAGGCCCATAGCTGACAGTAAAAAAGAAGCCCAAGTAGGTAGGTACAAAACTCTTTTCTTCTGCACACAGAAACAACTTGATAATGAAATGACGAAAACTGAAATGAGGCCACTGTCAAGTGTCGGCATATCAAACCTCAAAGTGGCATATGAAAATGACCATAACAAAATACAGGACTGAATAACAAACGGGCTAACACATGCCTTGGATTTTTTTTTATGTTAAGTTTAATCCCTACAAGCTATAGATTACAGTCAATAGGGAATAAACACTATTCTTTAAACTATTCCTTAACATTAACATAAAACAAGCATTTTAATGCCATGCAGTGCAGAACAATGTCAACGCAAAGTAGAATAAAATGTACAACAGCATTTGGATTAAATAGAATGGGATAAACCTGTTCCTAAGGTATTTTAATAAGTTATCAGGAGTGCACGTTTGGGTCATTATTGTTAATTTCTGTTTATTTATTTATTTTTAATTAATACGGAGAAGATTTCTGAGGCATATAATGGAATTCTGTGCTGTTCCTATATCTGACTTCCATTTTTTTATGTTCAAATGGTGCTATTCTGTTCAAATGTACCCTGCTCCTTTGCAAGTCAGAAGAAAAACAAATGTAAGAAAGAGAGGGGGCCAAAGACGACAACATCAGCATTTTGTGCCGGAGCACGGAGTCACCCTTACATTCAGCACCACCATACAGTCGAATGGAATGATCCTTGTTTCATAACCAGATTTTGCAACGATTCGACTATGAGATTGGCAGTTGAATCGGGCTCCTTAGATCGAATTGTCAAATAGTCGACTATTTGGGGTCACCCCTACCACTTTCCAGTAATTCCGGCACATTCAGCAGTTTGAGATTTTTTTTCTTGCTGTCGGTTCTCTAGTATGTCGACGTATTCCATCTCTTGCTCAAGATACTTTTGCAACTTAGCTATTAAACTCTGCTGGGTGCCTAGTTGGATTGGTCATGTACATCTCCGGTGAGTACTTCAAGTTTATTATCAGTTGAACCCACTCTTTTAACCAGAGACAACATAAGAGTGTTTGTAATTCCAAGAGTTTATCAGTTTTGCATTCCAAATCATCGAACCTTGCAACGTTTTGCCGGCATTTCTTTGTTTGGGGATCTTGTGTGCATACGCCCTCCCCACTCTTTTTTTAGTAATCTGTAGCCCGTTGTAACTCTAAAAGTTACAAAATGAGTTATATAATGATACTTTCAGTACAATTTAGTACATATAGTTAAGTAACTTTGGATAGTTTGCCTTACGGGACCGGGAGCTCTAACCTTTCTGACCTCTCAGGCCACACATGCTCCCACTAAAAAGATGCTTATGCATAGGGGGACCAATGACCAGCATTTCAACTAAGCATCAGGAAATTTGAAAAGATCCAACCCTTAATAGCACAAAGGCACACCTAAAGGTTGGTCAATGCAGAGCGGTCATTGTGCTTGATAGGTGAGAAAATCTGATATCGTCAGCATAACTATGGAAGTTGATGTTTTAACTACAAACAATGTCACCCAAAGGGAGCAAGTGAAAAGAGAATAGAAGAGGGCCAAGGAACAACCCCTGAGGAACACCATAGTTAAGCTCACGGTACTCAGAGGCCACATTATTATGGTGGACACACTGCTTTCTTTCTGAGAGATAAGATTTAAACCAAGAAAAATTCCATGCAAAGAGGAATATTGTTTGTTTTAAACTAACTGAAAAGACGTAGAACTAATGACTCACTTAGTAAAAAATCGGGAAGTGCATGTGCAAATTTAACAAAAATTGGGGAAAAGAGAGAATACGGGCTTGACATTGTAGTGCAAGCTAGCTAATACTGATGGAATATGTCTTGCCCATACACCCTGGCTTTATAAACATATCCAAAAATTACAGGAATGGCACAAGATATATTTTAAGTGTTGTTATGAGCAAAACTAAATTTGTAGTGTAATTAACTAACGACTAGGTGTCTTGTTAATAGTATTATTCAGGCCTCAATACTGTTTGTTTTATTACTTAGTAACAAGAAACTTGCAATGCATTTTGTTATATTCCAACCGTTTGGCCAGAAGAAAAATTCATACTCAAAGACAGTCATGTAAGAGTCATGTTGCAATAAAAAAAATGATTAAGGTGAAGTTGTATGTTTATCTGTCTGGAGCTGAAGAGGTAAGAAGCAGAAAGACCAAGGAGGAAAAACTGTCCCAGAATACCTTTTATAAATTAGCTACTTCTGTTTAATCTGTTTTTTGTCATTAAGGTCTATTTGTTAGCATTCACCTCATCTGAATGAATGAAATGAGTTTGACCTTATTAGTTAGTGACTAATGAGATTTAAACATATTTAGTACTCAAAGAATTATGGTGAAGCAGTGTTTATATATTTCAGGATAAAAGATAATTCAGCCTGAATATATCTGACATTTGTCTTTCATGAAAAATGTCTTTAAACCATCCACCCACTTTCTTTTATCCTTTTAACCTTTTAACTCGGAAATTTCAGCTCTCAGTTTGTTCTCTGTTAGATTTTGTTTAGTGTAGCAGAACATGCTGCTATGTCTTAAACTTTACAAAATTTATACTGATTATCAAATTTGTTTCACAGAATTTAAACATTGCATGGATTTGAAATGAGATGATTTCTATGGTGACTTCGTGTCATTGTGTTATAATGATTTAGTGTTAGTTTTGCTTAAAAGTAACCTGCTAGATTCAAGTCAATAACTGATAATTTGCTTTCTAATCACAGTTGGATGGTGAAATAATATTTTCCACCAGTCCAGCTCAATATAAATATCTCTTCTGCTCAGAATGACCATTGCAACTTCAGCTTGTGTGTGTCTTTGCTTTCAGCATTATTGATCCAGGATATTAAATAACCCTAATAATAACAACATATCCCTCTATCTTTGATATGTCTGGTGTATTTCATAGATACATAATGCAAACTGCTAAAGCCAGTTTCTGCTCACCTTTACCTTTTAAAATGTCAGATGGCAACTGTGGCATCACATATTATACACAATATATATATTACCCAGCAGAAAAGTAATTGGAAATTCATCTGGAAGTTCCACAGGTTCTCGGGAAACTAAATTTTGTATTAGGAAAGATGAATCCAGCAGCACAGTGTCATAATCAGACCAGAGTCTGCAAACTGAAGAAACAAGATTTGGTTTTAGAGCTTTGGGAACAGTGACCTTCTGCTCCCAGGAGTCTTATAGCTGCTGTAACGGCTAAAAACAAACATAGAGGGCTGTCTTTCTCCTCAAATTATGTTTAATTTAACTGATGTGGTAAACTACTCAATTAGATATTTGGAAACTCAAAAAGTCAAAGTAAGTGAATAGTATAGGGGTTATGAGGAAGGTAACGTTTTCTTTGTTTATTTCGATGCATACCTGTTTGTAATTTGTCAAGACCAATTTACATGAAATCAGTTTTTAAAAGAGGACAAACACAAAAGGAATTCTTGCAGAAAAATTCTTTTTATAACTTTGAATTATGTGTCTGCTTTGGTCTCAGTGCTCCATAATATTCTCAAGAAAATAATTGCTTATGACATGAAGCTAATCCATGTGATTTAAGAGATTTTTAAACTATTCATGAGTTAGGATAGTGTTTTCATGTATTGTGTTTGAATATTTGTGAATTTGTTTTTTGTTAAAATCGTGCTTAAGATGTATGGTGCTGTGGATCTTTAAATTGAAGTTTTCAGTGCACTGCAGATGGGAAGAACCTCTTAAGGAGTTTTGTTCTGGGGTTGAATCACTGTGTATTACTATGGTACCACAGTGATAATACACTGTACAAAACTCAACAACTTCCACAACTTTTCTGCTCTCTGTCTGTCCCATGCACATAAGGCAAAAAGTTAAAAGAAAAGTGTGTAAGCTGTGATGACTAATCATGTTTTTAAAAGACAAATGCAATCTCTCAAAGGTATCTAGGTCAGTTACATGACCTAAATCAAAGTATTAATTATATTTTTCCCTAGATGCATTAACATGCCAGTTTTAAATTTAGGGAATAAGTGATGGATAATAAAATAGGCCCATTCATTCATTCATTCATTCAGTCAGTCAGTCAGTCAGTCAGTCAGTCATTTTCCTTTCACATTGTGCCTGTTATTCACTCAGTAGTTAGAGAAGACCAAAAATTAAACTGGACTTTGTCCACAGTTATAGATTCAACAGTGTTCAAAACAGGAGTTACAGCTAAGACCTGTTAAAGAATTTATTTGATACATCAGCGAAGTTTTGAAATTCGGACCGTGATTCATGACCAATGAGAGGCCGCATGAAGCAAAGGACTTCGTTATGTTTTTGTATTGCTTTTATATTGAGGTTTATCACTGTGATGACTGGGGATGGCTGGGTAGCACTGTGATAAAACCTCGTTCAAAAACCCAATATAGCGTTGTCACTCGAAATGGAGACTGAACGTGGATTGAAGAAAATCTCTCAAAGAGAAATTGTCCATTTTACGTAATACATGATAACCTTCTTCATGATAACATTCTTCTGGCCATTCCTCAGCTGTTTACAGGAGCATGGGACAAATTTTAAAAAAAATCGAAAATGGGAAAGGTTTAAGGCATGGTGGGGTTTTTGTATGAGCGCTGTCGAGTAACGTAGCACTGTGATTATTATGGCCATTTTGACTACTGGGGTAAAGGAACTCGAGTCACCGTAACAGCAGGTAAGATCTTCGCTTTATTTCGCTTTACATTAACCAACCGTAGAATTAGAACATTTCTCTTAGGACAGTTTGGAATATTGATGAAGTAAAGAGCCAAAGACAGAAACACTGAAAGTTCCGCGATCAAATCTGTAACGGGGATACACTTAGATTTGCCGTTGAACTAGACTGTATGTAGATTTTAATAACTAAAGTAGTGCTATTTTTATCTTAATTAATGTAACCTGCTGTCACTTCGATCATGTAACGAACTAACGAGCTTGTCCGGATGCTCATGTAACGAACTAAGCGACCTACGTTCCTTTGATGAGGGAAAAGAACAAAGCCTGGTATATTCTGTAAGCAACTGTAAGCAATATGTTTTGTACTTTTGCTCAAACAAGACAGCGGGGCAGTATGATGTGAACGAAAATTCTACGGTATCAGATCATTTTGGAAGCACAAATAATAAAAAGATACGCACAAAACTAGGTCTTATTCACCCTTTTTCGATCTTTGATTTTCTATTCTAAACTGCGCTTAGCTGCAATATGGTATTTTATTGGCATGGGCTATAGTCCAAGTATATTTATATGCATAAATCAACATACCAGAGATCAAATAGTTTGATAGGTTCCAAGTGTATTTATTAGATCAATATATAGCCTGTAGACATTAATTCAGACTCCGCATATACCGATATCTGTATATCCACGAAATCAGAGAATCTATGTCATCTTTAAAATCAAAATTAATTTGAAGGGCTGCGTTGGCTCTCACTTTAATAGCTATCATGATTCAGTGTTTAGTGCTAATGTATGAGGAAGAAAATTATAATTGTCCGTTATTGATTTTAAAATGTGCAAATGTGTTGCAGTTACTTTCAAATATACTAAAGAGTACAAAGAATGTTTAAAAAAGCTAATAGCAAGTCTTAAATGAACAGTAGAAGATGTATTGATTTTCTTGCACTAACGCTGGGCATGCTGTGTTATTTAAGTACCCAAAACCGCGTACACAAACTATTCTGATGACCGTAAAATCCGGATTGACATTTGACATTTGGAACGTGATACAGTAAGACTACGCGTTTCTAGCACGCGTCATAATATGTTCACTTAAAGCTGTGCGGTTCTACTACGTTTTGCGGTTTCTTACAATTGTCACTTAGTCAGTGCATATGCAGATAAATCGTCTTTTCCGAGGGAGTTCCCGAAGAACACGCTGAACTGTCACTTATTATGGCAGAACTACAACTGGTTTTCTCATTGTCAAACAAAAACATCGCTCCGGTCAGTGCGGTCATATGGCCTCTCAGACGGTAACAGTGTCCTTGTCTTTCGCTGTCGTCACTGCACAGTGTGCTGAGGTTACCGTCTCAAATGTTATGAGATGAAGATGAAAAGAAAACGCATTTCTACAATGCATGCGGTGAGATGCAGCGTGTGACACTGTATCAGGCAGAGTGACAGAGCAGCAGTACATATCTTACATATTCTCTTGCAGCTGTCTCATGTTTTTGTTATTGTTTTATAGTTCCCACCAGCATAACATTTATGTTTCTCTTTTTATTTATCAAGCTTCAAATTCGGTTCCGAATTCTCTGTTGCCCTTGAGGCAGGGCAGCTCTGACTCCAATGAAATCTATCTTGGCTGCATCGCCACTGGTTCATGGTCCCTGAACTTCAAATGGAAAGAGGGCAGTGGAGCTGACCTGAGAGACTTCATTCAATATCCTGCTGTATTACGGGATGGAAAGTATGTAAAGGTTAGCCACATTACTGTGAAAAAGACAGACTGGGACAACAGAAAGGAGTTTAAATGTCTGGAGGCATCAGGAACAAAGTTGGAAAGAACCTTTCAGAGACCAGGTATGAATGAGTTAGATGCCACAATACCTGTTTGATTAAACATATTTAAATTGACATATGCATGTTAAGTTTAAGGATGAGGAAAAAAGGGATTTAGTTTCATTTTTCGGTATATGGCTTCACTGTATTTATTTGTTTGTTTGTTTGTCTGCCCAGAAAACAGGCAACCAACTATAAATCTAGTGAAAGCTGATGTGGGCAAATCAGTTATCTGTGTGGTTGAGAATTTCTATCCGAAGGGCATATCTATTAACTGGAAAGAAGGTGACCAGAAAGTGAGTGGTCAGAACTTGCCGGCGACTCGCAATAACTTTGGCCATTATTCCACCACTAGCCTGTTGAGAGTAAATGAGAGTGCATGGAGAGAGCAGGTGCCTTACACCCGTGAAGTGATGCATGACGGACAATCAAAGAGTAGCACACGAAAATGTACAGGTAAAGTATTATGACAAATACACACACAGCTATGCATTGTCATACTTATCATTCAAATGTAAAACATGCACGCATGCATGCAGGCAGTCACGCACGCATGCATACACACACACACACACACACACACACACACCCACTGAGGATATATTACTGAAGTCTTATGTGACATTCCAGGTAAAATGATCTGTTTTCTTTTCAGATCCACCGACTCTGACAGTGAGGCCACCGCTTGTGAAAAAGCTGTTTGGAGAAAAGAAAGCAGAACTACAGTGTGTGGTAAATGGAGATAACGAGGATGATGTGAACACAGCCAGTATGAAATGGACTGTGCAAGGAAAACCACGAGACAGTACAGGACCAGAAGGAAAAGCTGTACGAGGAGAAACTGGTTATATAAAGAGCAGCACTATCAGCCTCCCTCTGGAGGAGTGGATGAAGGGGGTTGAGGTGGAGTGCTCAACTGAGAAGGAAGGGAGAAAGATTTCAAACAAAATTAACTTCAAAAAAGGAGGTGAGTCTCGGTCTCACTGGATCAGCTCTGGCTGTAGCTCTGACAGTAGCTCTGGCAGTGTGAATTAATAGATATACAGAAAACAAGTTCAAATGTTCAAATACTTCTGACAGCTGTATCAGTGATTTATTTGTTGCGTTGCCCCTTTGTTTTTGACTTGGCAAGTTTTATTTGTGTTGTATAAAGATAGATCTGGACAGAGAGAAGGGTCAATGATCAAGGGTCATCTATTGGCTGGGCTCAGATATTTCTCTCTCTCTCTCTCTCTCTCTCTCTCATCTATCTATCTATCTATCTATCTATCTATCTATCTATCTATCTATCTATCTATCTATCTATCTATCTATCTATCTATCTATCTATCCACCTGCTTGTGTGTGTGTGTGTGTGTGTGTGTGTGTGTGTGTGTGTGTCTAATTGATGCTTTGAATCTTATTTCCTCAGACAAGTGCAGTCCGAATTTGATGATTTATAAACCTGAGGAGGAAGGCTCTGGATCCCATGACAAAGTGTCTCTGGTGTGTGAGGTCAGAAGCTCTTCTGTCTGTGATGTCTATGTCATATGGAGGCTGGATAATACCTTTCAGGAAGGAAACACCACTGCCTCCATCAGCAAAGAGAACAAGTTGACGGTCGTCAGTGTGCTGACAGTCTCCAGAGACCAGTACAGCAGGTCCAAGTTCTGCTGTGCTGTTCTACACTCCAACTCAACACCTGACTTCATGCCGCTGGAGAAAACTACATCCGAGAGTAAAAATCAATCTAAGTGTCCTGAGTGTCCTGTTTCAGTATTGTGTAAGAAGTAAAGTGTCCTTGTTAAAGTTGTTTTTCTATGTCTCACACAGTCCAAGGTGAACAAAACATGTCCAGTACAAAAATCCATTCATTACCAGTTAAGAGAGAACATGACCATGCTTACTGATTAAAAAGACATGGTCTTCCTCACCTGGGTTGTCTGAGATGCTTTTGTCTTGTTTCCTTCCTGCTGAGTCCTTTTCCAGTGTGTTCCTGTGTCACTAACCTTACTCCTCTTTGTCTGTATACAAGTGTCATTAGTCACACACAGAACAGTGTAGTCTCTTTATTCCTGTCTAAATCCCAGTCAAAGCTCTGCTTCTACTGCTGTCATTGATAAGGCTAATCATAAACACTGTGCTACAGAGTGAAAAGATTTCCCTCTGAAAACCTGACACAGATTAAACACAGGACTATAATATTTTTAACTGCTCTTCCAACATATTGTACCACAGAGATGACATCCAAATCAAAGAGTTTGTATTGAAAATGCTGCATGTGTGAGTTGAGTAAGATTCCATGAAATGCTTTTTGTCAGTGGGCTCTGCTCTGTCTAATGTTTGATGGAATTGCTATTCTCGCTGTTATTACTGTTACCTTGTGTGTCTGTCCATTTCAGTTGCCTGTGTTGGAATGTTATTTTAATAAAGCACTCTTTCTCTCTTGTTGCATTACATAAAAAGCAAACAAACAGATACATTTATTGAACTGCAATTGATAAAACACAGAATTCAATCTGCAGGGATACCTACAACATTGCTTTTAGTACCTGTATTTTGTAGAATTAACTTTCACATCTCATTCAACAATGGCCATTATTTTTTAAGGCTGCAGTCCTCATTAAAACATACTCATATTTCAACACTTTACCACATTGACTCCGTTAATCACAATTTACATAACTTTGAATCAAGTATAAGCTATAAATACATAAAAGATTAGAAAATTAAAAAGTTGCAGAGAGGTGAATGCTCAAGAGAGAGTTTATACCTCAACCATAAACATATTTTTTTACAATAATAAAAATAATATTTGACAGCATATGTATATATCTGAGAAACAAAAAGGGATTGTGACATGTAGCAGGGCCATTTATGTATATGTTCAAGCAAACTTGCACAAACAGTTAGCATGAACATGATGTGGTACATAGTAGCTGCTTGCAATGTACATTTAATGTAGGTAGAAGTACATATGCATAACATTGAGCATACATGTGTATATAGGTCATGTTTAATGTTTATCTGTTTTATGTCAGTGTCGTGGCAACATGTGTTCAATCTACATTGGTTTTCAGCCCCAGTTGCTTGTCCCGACACAGACTGCAGCATGTTATTCAGAGATCCTTCAGCTTTCACAGACCGTAAGACAAAAATGTGTGTGTGTGTCTGTGTGTGTGTGTGTGTGTGTGTGATGTCAGGTGGTCCATCAGATCCTGTGCCAATTGATCTGTTGAGCTGTGATGAAGATTTTAAGGAAGATGAGTTTAGTCGTCTGTGGTCCACAGCTTCCACCTTCATCTTCCTCTTCCTCATCTCTGTTGTCTACAGTGCTTTTCTTCATATTTCCTTCTCATCAACAAGAATACAGTGATCATGTAAGTAAAGTAAAATACAATTACAGAGAGTTATTTTTACACAATATGTTAGGAGTTAATGATGATAATGATGATAACGATGATAAAAAAAGTATTCCTTTAGAATAGTCCAACACCTCTTATAAAACTGTCTTGAATAAACATTCTGAAAGGAAACAATCTGTTACTTCGCATACATTTTCATAAACTATTTCTCTTTATCCTCAGATGAAACCATGAACAACTTGGACCAAAGGCAGATTGGACCATACATATAATATAGATATAAATGTTTGTTGTTTTGATTGCCTGTTGTGATCTTATATTGTTATTGTGTCACATGATCATCTCTTTATTGTTTATGTGACAATTTGTTTGGAAGTTTAAACCCTTTGAGTCATCATACACAACCTCATCATGAGGATTGTGTTGTGTGAAATGTGACAATTTTCCTCTGTGTCAGTGCCTGCACAGTCCATTTGCATGTATTTGTCATGTTTAACAGCAGATTATATTTATGTGACAGTTTTCTTCTATGTCAGTGCCTGCATAGCCAATCTGCATGTATTTGTCATGTTTAACAGTAGACTCTATCTATATCCAGTTATTTCTGATAAAAATAGAACACATTAAATCAACACAGTATAAGATTTTTATTACTTTACATACTGTTGCTTTGGTAGAATTCTCTGGATATTTAGACACTTGAATAAATCCAGAGCTGAACTGAGCAGCTACTGATTAATAACCAAGATCAAATTAGTGATGGATTTCAGCTAAACCAAAAGAATGTAAGTGAGATTACATATGTACATGTGTATATGGATAAAATAAATGTGGAGAACTAGATGATTGTTGACTGTTTGTTGAAATAAAAAAACAAGCAAGCAACTACATAAATTCAGAACTTAACAACAACAACAACAACAACAACAACATCATAATAATAATAACAACGACAACAACAACAACAACAACAACAAAAATAATAATAATAATAATAATAATAATAATAATAATAACAGCTAAATTGACTCAGAATTTTACAGTCATTTGTTTGCGTTTCATTTTTAACTTTTCAAATTTTTTAAAGATCATGTGTTTCACAGTTTACTTCTACATTTGAACAATTATATTTTTTTCCTAATAATAAGGTCAAATCCAATCACAATTTTGGCATTTTTAAAAATACATTTAAAAAAATGAAAATGTCAAAACTTTAAAATGTAAACCTATTTGCTCCCACCAGACTTTCTAAAACATGTTTGAAAGCACTTTTATGAGATTATTGGCAGAACAGTACCCCAAGGGTTTCCTTTCAGTTCTTCCAAAAATAGCAGCGTGTGAGAGTTCCATCGGTTTTTCTTTCTCTCTCTGTGTCTTCTTTCACATGTTCACACCTGCAAGGCAGGAACCACAACTTCCCTTTGACCGTTGATAAGCTATAAACAGAGCTGATAAGTGATGAAGCTGCTCTCTGTTCCTCATTCAGTGCCATCTGTGTGGCCACACAACTCATATTCATCCTCCTTTACCGCTGTGTTGTGAGCTGGTACTTTTCTGATTGACCACTTCTCTCTGGTCTCTCGCAACACAATACTAGAAATAATATCCTTTACTTTTGTTTCACAATCATCAGGGGTTTGTTTTATTGAGTGATGAAAGTGACTAAGTGTAGAGGTATTGCATAGTTGCATAGTGCTCTGTGTTTGTATATCTCTGCCCTGCCACACATTTGCATGTTCTGTCTCAATGCCTGCAGAACTGTTTGTGTAATCTGTCCTCAAGAAAACAAAGATGTTTGTTCTCCAGGTGTTTCAATGTGTGTGTGTTAGTGTGTATATGTGTGTGTGTGTGTGTGTGTGTGAGTGTGTGTGTGTGTGTATATGTGCACGCGTGTGTGTGCGTGTGCTTGTGGAAGCAGCAGTTCTGAAAAGCACTGATGCAGTGAGTGATAGCAAAAATCATGTCTTCATTACATTGCAGGAATGATCTCGTGATTCGCTGCTGTTAAAGAGTTATACAGCTGATATATCATGTTAAGAATTCTCTATCTGAAATCTTATATGTGTGGCATGTGCATTATATGCATGCATTATTAATTTTACTTGTTGAACAAAGAGCAGGGCCCTTTCATAAATCATTCCTGTGCCCTTTAACCCTTGGTATTTGATATTCAGTAAATGTACAATCTAGTGGAAAATATTGTTTTTTTTCAATATTTCTATAATGTCTGGAATGAAAGACCAAAACATCAGGTGTTTTAACCTACAGTTAATAAATGTCAAGTCACCTCTTGAAAATATCAGGGTCCTGTCACTTGTGGGTAGCACAGCTGGTAATCATTAAAAATGAAAACATTTTGTAAATATAAAGTGTAGAAAATCTGCACAAACGAAATTACAAATCTGCTGCACAACATGACCAATGTTGCACTGTGCCAGTGTTATTTTTTCACACAACCTTGTTCACCCTCATGGCCTAATTGAAAGCTCTCTTGGTTGCTGGTGTGAGACTGTGGGTGTAACTTACTGGCATATGTTAGACCTACAGTCTGACAGTGTGGCTGATAAAAACAGGCTGGTAGTCAGTTGTCATGACAGTGGAGTTAACTACATCAGGATTCGCCAATCTGAAGTTCTTCAGTATAAGGCTGATAGCAAGAAAAATAATAGTCTTCATATCATATCCCTCAGCCATGAAGGGGGAGGGAAAGAAAGCGTCTGTAGGATTTTCAGTCTCAGCCATTGACTTGAAATAGGTTGTGTCAAGTACAACACTAAATTGATTAAGTTCAAGCTGAAGTTCAGGTTTGTTTCATTGCAGAAAATGAACCAAGGTAAAGGACTTTATATATTAAACAACAGGAAAAGCACAGACAGTAGACAGGTACATAACAGCAGACAGTAAGTAATGAAGGCACAAAGTGCACAGTATGTAAACTATGGAAGATAGCCCATAGCAGCAATCAAACAAAATAAAAATTAACCCTCGTTCCTGTTCCTTTCTGGGAATTGAATCCACGTTTCCCATATTACAGGCAGACATATTTAATGATGAGGAGTTAACTGTATAACTGGAAAGAAAGTGTTTGTACCAGAGTGATGTGGGGTAGACAAGTCAGTGAGGATCCAGGCTCTATTTGAAAATGCTCAATGAAATGGACAGTGAAGTACATAAAGAGCATTAAACATGACTCCTGTTGATGTCCAGGTCAAATATCATCTAATTGTCTCATGAAACATGTTGTGCCACATCGCTTATTTATGCCTTAGAAGTGCAGAAATGACTTACATTGATGGTTTTTATCTTAGATCTCAAACTAAATTATTTAATTCTTACTTAGACTTAACTCACTAACCTGAGCAAATGCACTTTCTTAAGCACTTTCACCAAAGCTTCTTACCTGTTATGTTCCCCTTTTTTTTGTCCGGGGGAGGTAAGGGAACGTAATAACAAACTAAATACTTAAATTAAATAAGGTGAAAATAAATGTATAAATAAATGAATAAATGTGTGAAAACTCTCTTCTACTTCCAGCACTATACAACAAAGATAAGTTTAAGGGATAACAGTTGGACTTATTTATTAAACTGAAATGAAACACAGGAAGCATCAACCAAAACTTCAGAAGGGGGTAAAGCCAAAACAATAAACAAACCAAATCTAGCTCTTAGGAGTGGATTCAACCTTCCCTAAAATAAAAAAAAAACAACAAAATTAACAACAGAAACTAACCTCACTCCCTAACTAACCAGAAACCAGGAGAAAACAGTTCTAAACAAAAAGGCACCCAACCTCCCTATGAAACTTTCTATTTACAAGATTATTTACAAGTCTATTTACAACACAGGAAAGGAAAGAAACACATACCCAACAACAAGGCAAACAAAGAGTACAACAAGTTATCAACAACATCCAACAGCAACAACAGCAATAACAGCAACAACAATTTGAGGTAGGAGAGAAAAAAAAAAAATCTCTTGTGAAGAGGACGTGTTGGCTTATATCCCCTCTCCTAGTTTTCTCTCAGCCAATAAGAGCAAGGTTTCACAACAAGCCCTCCCACGTTTCCATGGAGCTTAATTACCTGCTGACATGAAAGAGAGAGAGAGAGAGAGAGAGAGAGAGAACACAGCACAACACAGTACAACTGCAAACAAACAACATACAACTTCCGGACAACAGCAAATGCACAACACCCACAGACTTAATGTGCGACACCAGCAACCAATCAAAACAAACACCAAATAAATAAACAAATAAATAAATACGTCTTAGAATGTAACATACCTTAACTCTTTTTTTAATGAGTTACTAATTTTGTCAACACTGCCTAAAGCTGCGTGTTAATTCAATTTTGATTCCATACTTTTCATTCATTTTCATTTCCTTTAAATTGATCATGTAAACCTTCATACAAAGGACACAAACAGAAATGGGCCAAAGATTTTATCAACCTGTTGCAGAATATATCCAGTACACAAATGTATCAACTCATAAGGTCTCTGTCTCACTATCCATTTAGTAATCCCACAATGAAGCACTGTTGCAGAATTTACTCTGTGCCCAGTACACAAATGTATCAACTCACAAGCTCTCAGTCACAATCTCCATTTAGTAATCCCACAATGAAGCACTGTGTACTCAACTTTACCATGTCAGACCACGTCTGTGTTTCCATTGGGGCAATGTTAAACTACCAAAACCTTCAAAAAACCATGAGGAAACAGCAAGTAGATGTCTCAGCAGTTTCTCAACACTCAGTTATAGCAAGGATTTATTTTACGCCACTCTGTGGTTGTTCAGTGCATAAACAGATACTAGCTGATAAAGTTAAACAAATCCAGAGACCTGAGAATGCCTTTGATATCACCACTGTTTGAAGCCTGTTTGAATGGACTTGTGCATGTCACTTTGAAAAAAGCTATACCAGCTCTAAACTAATCATTCGTTATGCAGGTTGTGTTCAGGACAGTTAGTTTATTCAGGAGTTTTCTTCAAAGTAATAGGAAGTAATTTAGTGGAAAGTATGGGAGGGTGTTGATGGAAAAATGGAATACTTGTGTATTGTAATAGGTTTATATTTCACCAATAATCCATTTTCCATTTTTTGTTTATATTTTGGTGTTTTTGTGTATAAACCTGCATATGTATATATTTCTTTTGGGGAACTTTTATTGGTCTCATTTTATATTAAGTTTCCCTAATACCTGTGAACTTACATGGTAACTAGATGAGTAAGTACTATGTGACTACAGTGTAAGTACACACTGGTACATAGTCTCTACAGCTCTAATTCTTGTGTAACTACACACATGTAACGACCCACTGAATGATATGTGTAAGTACAAATATGGAACAGGAAATTGGTAACAACACTTTTTTACTCTAGCAAGTACACATGTGTAACAGGAAATATGTAACTACATTTTGTAATGTAGTACTGTAATACCAATGTTGCACAATGGTGTATATTTTGCATATTACACAGTGAGCTGTAACCATTTTGCACTTTATATTAAGTGGACCATTCTTGTGGAGTTACCATGTATGTACACTGGTATTGCAAAGTTGCATAATGGTGTAGGTTTTGCATACTACACAGTACGTTGTAACCATTTCACATTTTATATTATGTGGACAGTTCCTGAGGAGTTACCATGTAAGTACATTGATATCACAGGGTGAGTCCAGTCTACTCAAACATTAGTTGTAATTCAGCATCAGTCCTGCAAGTCATAAATACTTTGCATGTACATAGGAATCAAACATGATTGCCATGAAGTTTCAGTGCAATTTAAAATGGTAACTACAGTATTGAAGACTATGTTTAGAAGTGGAAAAATTGTATGAATACATATTGTTGTTACAAAACGTAGTTACATAATTCATGCTACACATATGTACTTACTGGAGTGAAAAAAGTGTTGTTACCAGTTTCCTGTTACACATTTGTACTTACCCATATCATTCAGTGGGTTGTTAAATGTATGCACTTACACAGGAGTTAGAGCTGTAGAGACTATGTACCAGTGTGTACGTACACTGTAGTTACGTAGTGCTGTCGGGCAGACACTGCGCAGCTTTCAGAAAGAAAAGGACATTTGTTAACCTTAAGTGTTCCTTAGTAATTAAAGTTGCTGTTGTGTAAACTCTCTCCCTCTTTTTCACCCTCTATCTATTTCTATCACCTTCACTCTGCCTCTCTATCCCTATCCCCTTTGATCCCAGTTCTCTCTTTTATGGCCCAGGCCTCCTGCGTGTAGGGCCAATGCATACCAAAGCAGAAACCACTCGCGGTAATACCTAACAGGCGCCAGGTGCGATGTTTTAGCGCAGCAACCCCCAGACCATTTGGTCAAATGCTGATGACGTTTAATTGCGAGGGAGACTTGATCACCTCGGGAGGTTAGTTTCCCTGTGAAAATGGAATTCAGACCATGTCACAGGCCTCATCTGCATCGCTCCACTCGGGCACAAACTATGTAGAACAAAAGAAAAACGAAACTAACCATACGATATTATCAGTTAAATACGCACTGTTCGTATAGTCATAAATGCGCGGTAAAACTTAAAAATAGCCAGGAGCCAAGTCATGAGCAGCTATCCTGTTTATACCAGTTCACTGATATCTATTCATAGCCATGCTAGCTGACATCCATACATCTATGCAAATCGACTGAATTCTTCATCATGTTCAATGTTTAAACAGCAATGATCTGAAAGTTCTCCTCCAGAGCAGCTCTAACTAACTCAGCATCAGCATAAACACTGTTCTCTTTTTCTCTGCTGTCACAACTTCTGCTGTTGGCAGCCATGTCCTGTGAGTTTTTGGGATTAGTGAAATAAATTTGTGATCCTGAGAATAGTCACAGTGTTATTACTGTTTGTCTGTGTGTTCTTTCAGGTGTCCAGTGTCAAGTTGCTCTGTCACAGCCTGAGCAGTCAGTGGTTGTGTCACCAGGTGAAGTCCACAAACTCACCTGTGCCTGCAGTGGATTTAGTGTGAGTGATGTTTATATGCACTGGATCTGTCAGGCTCCTGGAAAAGGACTGGAATGGATCATTTACTATTATTCTGATAGCATCAAGAGCACAGCCCAGGCAGTGCAGGGCCGCTTCACAGCATCCAAGGACAGCTCTAATTTCTACCTTCATATGAATCAACTGAAGACTGAAGACACAAACTTATTGTGATTGAACTTATACAACCAACTGTACAAAAACCAAAAGGGGAAGGATGTGGAAAGAATTATAATTATGATACTGTAAGTCTCCCTCTTAGGACTGATACATTCAGCACAACAACAACATATGATCAGACAGTCATCTCTCTTTTCTCCATTAATTCGAATTTGTAATTACACATGATTTTGTAAGTCTCCCCCTGGCATGGCAGCCATCTTCATCTTGGTGAATGGACTAGAACATTCTAACCATGAACTGTAAAATAAAACACAAGATGTTTCACACTCTTGTAACGAACGCTCTCTATTTCTCAGAATAGAAAGGGGCTACAAACGCATAAAAGGTCTGGGCGGACTATTTGCCTATACTACAGCTGCTGGCGATAAAAAAAAAACTATGCCGTCCTATTTAAAATCACAGTAAGGACACAATACATATTACTATACACACAAACCTCCGTTGAACTGCCCGTATTTACAACAGATTTGAATTAATCCGTTCACAGATCGATAAATCCCCCACCATACATTTATCCCGAAAGAAAGAAAAAGAGCGTACCAAAGACTGCGAATGTTGTTTATAAAGTGCACCCGACAGACAAACAGACATTACCATACAATCAAACAACACAATTCCCCAACAAAAATTCGTGATTTACATTATAGACAATCCCACAGATCCCCACCAAGAAGTCCACTATCTACATGGAACGTCCCAGCTTCGCAAAGCGCACAGGTCTTTTTAATAGTTTCACTCGCGGCAGCGTACCGACCAATGATACGCTTACACCTCTCCGAATGGGACTCGGCGGTCCTGTTTAAAAACCCCGTGTCTCACCCGTCTGTACCAGGTTGGCGACCGCTTCCAGGATTTTTTGCCCCACAAAAGGTAAAAAAAGGAAAAAAGACCAAAAGGTGAAAAAAGATCGCTTGCGTGCGTCCACGCCAACAAAAACAGTAATCCTTCGCATGTGCGACACGTATCAACACAAAGGTTGTCCAACCATGATCAAAAGGTGATGCCGCCTCTCGCCTGCGCCGCTTCTGCCTCCTTCAAACCTAACCTGCTGGCAGTACCTAAAAAAACTTGTCCCATCCCACCAACACCTCCAACTGATTGGCAGGCCAATAGATGGGACCTTAGTCCTTTTCCCGTGTTTTTTCTTTTAATGCTCGCTGTCTGAAAGTCCCATCCTCCGACTGTCTGTTTATTATTAAGACAATTTTATAAACAGACATTTAAATGAGAACACAAGGAGGGAACGGGGAAAAAAATAGACTTATTAAAACATATATATTTATATATATTTTAATGGGTGACCATTACACTCTGACATTTGTAGAAATGTGAATCAATACAACATGTGTATGTACTGAATTCAACACAGAAATATTCTTTATTACCATTGTTAATCAGTACATTATGAATACATCAATACATTACCTCTAACCCGTAATACATGACTCATTCATTTTATAAAATCACAGAATTACAAGTAAATATGTGAAGATGACAAATAAAGGATAAAAGAGAATAAAAATGAATATTATGGTCAGAGATAAAGAAACAGATTTTTTTACACCCTGTGGAGTGCAAAGCCCTTAGGACAGTGGTGAATAAAACAGTTTGACCTCATATTCAGCCAAAAATCAGACACAAAAATAAAGTGTTTTACCTCATTGTAAAAATAAATCAGAATGGCAAAAATGGAACAGACACTTCTATTAAATACTGTTTTTTCAAGGAAAAAAGGAGTCTTGCTCACAACTGCTGCCACTGCCACTTTTAAACCTCTAGAAGGTAAGCCATTCTACCCTTTATAATCACATACTGGATCTCTTCATACATATAATAATAATAGTAATAATAATAATAATAATAACAATAATAATAATAACAACAACAACAACAATAATAATAATAATACACATTTTTTTAGAGCCCAATATAACTATTTATAGTCTCAAAGGGCTAACATGTCCATAACAAAGTTAAATCAAAATTAAATTATCCATTATCCAAGTTATAGAAAATAGATAAATCTGGAGTTTAATTTTAAAGGTATGAAGAGAATTTGCCTCCCTAATTTCTGTAGGTAGACTATTCCAGAGGAAAGGAGAGCAGTAGAAAAAGGCTCGGTAGCCAGCAGACTTCTTTTTAGCTCTTTTTAACATATGAACTATTCAACTCTTTATAATCACATACTGGCTCTGTTCATCCATGTGAACTGTTCTAACTGTTCTAACCCTTATAAACACACAGTAGACGTGATAATGATGATGAAGATGCTGATTATTTTTCTTCTTTTTCTGCTTCATGTTGTTAAAATGAATGTAACAGACATAGCTGAATTTTGATAATCAAGCCTTGAATAAAAAGAAATCTTCACAGATTCTAAACTCTGATCACAATGTTTCTCACTGTATTTATTTAATCCTCTAGAGGATGGACTATGCAAAGTTACTCTCCACTTCAGTCCTTTATAATCACATGTCTCTTTTCATCTCTGTCTGTTTGTACACTATTTACAGCAGCAGCTCCAGTCAACTGAGCTATGGAGTCAAGGGATATTTTGTTTTTGATCATCACCTTGATGTTCGAACAATGTAAGACATTTCTAAACATTTAATTTCATTTTGATGTAAGAATGTCAGTATTTTCCAGTTTCACATGATGTTCTTCAATTTAAGTTTTTATTTAATTTATCATATTCTCTTTGTTCACAGATGTGATGGGTCAGACACTGACTGAGTCTGAACAAGTGATCATCAATCCTGGTGGATCTCATAAACTGACCTGTACAGCCTCTGGTTTTGACTTTGGTAGCTATTGGATGAACTGGATCAGACAGGTTCCTGGAAAAGGACTGGAATGGGTGTCAACAGTTAAACATGACAGTAGTAGCAAATTTTACTCCAGTGGTATTCAAGGAAGGTTCACCATCTCCAGAGATGACAGTAAGAATCAGCTCTATCTACAGATGAACAGTCTGAAGACTGAAGACACAGCTGTGTATTACTGTGCCAGACCATCACAGTGAGAGAAAGGGAGGCAGTGCTGTACAAAAACCTGATGGAGTCACTTGCAGGAGTTTATCTGCAGATATTAAATATAAAGAGTCTAACTTAAGGGGGAAACACCTCAGTGAGATGTAACAAAAGATGCAAAACTGTCTATAACTTATCTTAAATAGCTGGACAATGCTTTTTAATATTAGTCCTGTTGTAGAGAGTAACTTTGTGTACTAGGAAAATAATTTAATGAGGTAAATTGCTCTGACAAATACATTTTAGGGTCATGAACAACTGAAAAGCTGACCACAAATCGAAAACCCAGATCAACACAACACAACTTCTACCACAACTTCTAATGTGTGTTCTATGAATTTATGCATATGGTGATTGTCAAAAGTACCTTTAATTAATTTCAATTATGATTTGAAGGTTTGTTTAATATGCATTACAAACCAAATGAGACTACATATATGTGCAGTTCACCAGATTTACTGGAACATGATGTAAACTAGGATACAGGTACATGGAACAGGAATGCACTAGCAGACTCACATACTTGGACACACAGCAGAATATAGGATACGCAGACAGACAGGCAGGTTTAAAAAGCTACCCATGGGAGTAGGCTTGGACTAGACAAGGCAAGTTTAGCTCTCAGCATTACAAACTAACTCAATATCAGACTTCACACAGAAACAATGAAAAGGTAGCGGTATTTATACAATATCAGATCAGATAAATCATCAGAAGACAGGTGATACATGGCAGAAAGGGAACAGAAACAGGGACAATGAATGACTGAACAACAGAAACAACTGAAAGAGAATTAGTGAAGTGACCACTAGAGGAAAGAGGTGAGAACCTGGAGTGGCATAATACAATCATGACATGTTTCAAGTTTCAAGTTTAAGTTTATTTAGAGCCCAATATCACTGTTTACAGTCTCAAAGGGCTTTACATGCCCACAAGATTACAACAAACAGAGCAGGGTGGCACCCCCTGACTTGATCCTCATAGCGGGCAAGAAAAAACTCCTCAAAAAACCCAGACGTTAGGGAAAAATAGGAGAAATCTTGAGAAAGACCACAAAGAGAGGAGACCCCTTCTAGGCCAGCCAGGCGTGCAGTAGGTGCCAGCCCAGTGGGCAAATTACAAAACAACACAGTGATAATAAAAATGAAAACACGACTAGTAGGCAGTATGAAGAATGACAGGACAGCATGGGGCTCAGTTGGGGTGGACGGCACAGCCGCAGCAGCGCAGGAAGCCACGAAGCCGCAGCAGCCATCGGGATGATGGTGAAGAGAGAGATGACATGGAGGGTGGGGGTGGCACACCTAAGAGGAAAGTAGCCACATTCAAGTCACTCATGCTCGAACTGATGAGCCACAGCCATGCAGGAGAAGAGGGAGGGAAGGAGAGCATTATTGGAGTAGCAGCACTTAACAGATGAAATAAGGAAAATAATTTTATAGAAGCGTGAAAGTTGCAAGAGTAATGGCTGAGGAGCGCGCAGGAGGAGCAGGGCCACGCGGGGGGAGCAGGGCCATGGACAGCAGGGCACAAAGTCATTCAGCCGGCCAGGGGAAGGCGCCACATCCAGGAAGGAGGCGCAGACATTGACCACTCACACAAAGAGAAGAGAGCAGGTTAATGACAGAAACTGACCAGGTTAAGATAAGAGCAGAGGAGAGGGAGGAGAGAGAGAAGATGAGAGGTATCTAAGCCGGCAGCTACTAAGCTAAACTATTCCAGGAGAGACTACAGCAGAGACTGAGCCTTACCGGATGGTCAGTTTGAGATTATGCTATCATACAACACGGAGAATAAATGAGTCTTAAGTTTGGTTTTAAAGGTAGCAAGAGAGTTTGCCTCTTTGATATCTATAGGTAGGCTGTTCCAGAGAAAGGGTGCGCGGTAGGCAAAGGCGCGATGCCCAGCAGACTTCTTTTTAACTTTTGGAACAACTAATAATTTAGCAGCCTGAGAGCGCAGGGTGCGGGGGGGGGGGGGGGGGGGGGTCATAGAGTGTAATTAGATCAGAGAGATAGGCCGGTGCAAGCCCATGGAGAATTTGAAATGTTAATAGGAGGACTTTAAAATCAGCCCTCATGTGAATTGGGAGCCAGTGAAGGGACGCCAGGACGGGAGTGATATGATCGAACTTCCTAGTTCGGGTCAGGATTCTGGCAGCAGCATTCTGCACAAGCTGAAGACTTCTGGTACTAGGGGCGGGCAAACCAGAGTACAGAACGTTACAGTAGTCGAGGCGAGACGCGACAAATGCATGGACAATGGTTTCTGCATCAGCTAAAGTTTTGGTAGTATTCTTGATATGAGTGACAAGCGAGAGACTAGAGTCAGAAATCACACCAAGGTTTTTAGCTGTGGAATTTTGCGAGAGAATGCAGTTGTCAAATTTTAATTTAAGATTATTAAAAAGATGCTTATGCGCAGGGGGACCAATGAGTAGCATTTCTGTCTTACCTGCGTTAAGCATCAGGAAGTTTGAAGACATCCAATTTTTAATGGCACAGAGACATGCCTGAAGGTTGGCCAATTCAGAGCGGTCACTGTGCTTGATTGGTAAGTAGATCTGAGTATCATCAGCATAACAGTGGAAGTTAATGTGATAGCTGCGAATAATGTCTCCAAGAGGGAGCATGTAGATAAAGAAAAGGAGAGGGCCAAGGACCGCCCCCTGCGGGACACCACAGTTAAGCTCTCGGTACTCAGATATCACATTATTGTAGTGGACACACTGCTTTCTCTCTGAGAGATAAGATTTTAGCCAGGAGAGCGCCAGGCCACGGATGCCAATTTGATTTTCCAGGCGCTTTAACAGTATGGTGTGGTCGATTGTATCGAATGCTGCACTCAGATTGAGAAGAATAAGTATTCAGGTATCACCAGCATCCATGGCTAGTAATACATCATTAGTCACTTTAGTTAATGCAGTTTCAGTGGAACGAAAACACCTAAGGCCCGACTGAAACACTTCAAAGAGGCTGTTGGAGGACATATACGCGATGAGTTGCGCAGCGACAATCTTTTCGAGTATTTTAGAAAGAAACGGGAGATTAGAGATTGGCCTATAGTTATTCAAGCTTTCTGGGTCGAGGTTAGGTCTTTTAAGTCGGGGGCTAATCACGGCTGTTTTAAAAGCAGAGGGTAGAACGCCCGACTTAATTGACAAATATAAAAGGTTGAGGATTGTAGGGCCGAGGATCGAGAAAAGTTCTACATAAAGTTTAGGAGGTAGGGGATCGAGCAGGGAAGAGGCTGTTTTAGCGGAGTGCACCAGTTTGGAGAGCGCGTCTAGGCTCAAATTGGGTTAAAGAGTGCACATACTGATTAGGCTCTGGGGCAGCGATGGGGAGTATACTGGCGCATTGATTTTGTTGACTACTTTGAATATCACAACAGATTAAGTTTATTTTCTGTGAGAAAAATTTGACAAAGTCACATGCGGTAATAGAACTGGATTGAGGGGAGTGATTCTGGGTCAATTTTGATACCGTATCAAATAGAAATCTCGGGTTGTTTTTGTTGAGATTAATTATTCTTGAGTAATAGGCGGATTTGGCCGTGGAGAGGGCGCATTTATAGGCTAGCAAGCTATCATGCAAGGCGAGGCGGAAGACCTCCAATTTAGTGGCGCGCCAGTTTCGTTCAAATCTTCTGCACGCTTGCTTCAGTAAACATGTATCGTTATTAAACCAGGGTGTTTACACCTATTTTTTAGCGTTAATGGTGTTACCGTGTCTAAAGCATTGCGGAGCGTACAGTTTATACTATCTGTCAGATCGTTCAAAGAGCCTTGTTGATCATCAAGAGAGGTGAGGGCAGCAGGAAGTAAGTAAGCGAGCGAGGCAGCAGTGGAAGCATTAATGCGGTGGCAGCGTCGAACCACGGTAGAGACTACAGGAGGAGAGGGGAGCGTGACCTGGAAGGTAACGAGAAAATGGTCAGATAAGGCGGTGGAATAAGGAGAAACAACCACATGAGAGACGGTTAGGCTGCGAGCTAGAATAAGATCTAAGGTGTTGCCATTGGATTGCTTCAGAGAGAGCAGCTCAAAGGGGGCAAAATTTGGTGCATTAAAGATGCTAGGGGAGAATTCAGTGTTATAAATTAAGGCTACACCCCAACCTTTCTTCGCTGCTCGAGCAGCATACCAAAAGGAATAGTTGGGGGGTGAGGCTTCATTTAAAGAGAAATAAACATCTGGCTTCATCCAAGTTTCACACAGACCCATCATGTCAAGGCTAAGATCAGTAATAAGATTGCTGACCAGCAAGGCCTTGTGGGAGAGTGATCTAATATTAATAAAACCGAACTTCAGGGTTATCGGGCTTACAACGATCAAATCGGAAGAGGGGGTCAGTTGAATTGGAATTAAGTTATTGTAGGTAATAGGCTGTCTAAATCTAGACCGAAGTGGTCTGTGAGGGCGTGAGAGTACGCTAATAGCAGAAGCCAAATTGCTGCTGACAGAGGGATGACCATAGAGCAGGTTATGTTGAGCAACTAAGGCAGAATGAGGACCAGGCTTAAAGAGGGAGCTAGTCTCTGCTGAAGCCTCTTCACTAAATGAATAACTAGTCAAATTAATCTTAGCCTTATGTTGGAGGAGAGGAGTCATTGATTCAGGGGACTCAGCTGCCTCTGAGGGGTTTTCATTAGCAGGTTCTGTAATCACCTGCGACCTGGCCCGCTCTAGTGAAAGATGTCATAGCTGACTCAAACATCTATCTATGTTACCTGATAAAACAGCAGCGCCATGCCCATTAGGGTACAGGCCGTCCGCTTTTAGCAAGCCAGGTCTCCCCCAGAAAGAGGGCCAGTTATCTACAAAATCAAATCCCTGATCTAAACAAAACTGCACCAGCCAGCGATTCAGCTGCAATAATCTACTATATCTTTCATCGTTACCCCTAGCTGGTAGAGGGCCAGAGACAATTAATCGATGCTGACACATCTTTCTGCCGAAGTCACAAGTCCTAGCTATGTTGACCTTTGTGACTTTTGATTGCCTCATTCTAATATCGTTGGTGCTGACATGAATAATGATGTTGTCATAGCTGGTGTCTATGTGGTGTGCCTTATCGATACGGCTATTTCTGTTTTCCAGCACCCTAAGGTTAGCTTCTATGTCAGGAGCTCTGGCCCCGGAGAGACAGGTAACAGTCGCTGGCGTTGCTAATCTAATCCCTCGGGTCACTGAGTCCCCTATAACTAAGGCTTGGGGCAGTGGAGGGAGGTAGAGGACCCGGGCCGGCAAGCAGGAGAAACAAGAGTAGCATAGCGATTCACCACCGGCAGTGGTTGTGAGTCAGGCCGTACAGATGACAGCTGGTGTCGGTGTCGGCGTCGGCGAGACCTCCTGCCACTCACGACCGTAACAAACTCCTTTTCTGCCGGCGAAACTGCACTAAAGGGAGAGACTGAGCCGCTAATCGGCTCAGAGGCTAAACTAATGCTATCTGGGGTGCCCGTTGTATCTATAGTAATAAAACTAGAACTAGCACTACCTTGCTCTAGCTGATGGACACGTCTCTCTAGGAGAGACAACTTCTCTACGAGAGCGAGACAGAGAGAGCAAGACATAGTGGCAGATAAAGAGAGGTAACGTAAACGTGAACTATCAACACACTATTGCTGTGTAAGTAAGGTTAGCAAGAAGGCTAAGCTGGTGTTAGCACGCTAGCAGCCAAACAGTAGAAAGAATGTGTTGATAGGTAATGTTAACGAAGCAGACACAGAGCGAGATTAAAACAAGCACACAAGATTACAAGTGCAGCACAACGTAAATGTGAAAGACAGACCGTAGAGCAGTGACGAGAATCAGCACAACAGCGGCAGCAAACTCGCACAGGTACGAACAGGCTATGCTGTAATAGCTAGTCTTGCGGGAGTCTCTGCCTGCACTCGGCACACGATGTATATTTTCCCTTAACCATTAGGCCTTTCCCTTAACCATTAGGGTGCCGTCCTGTTTTGATTTGACTGTTGTGGCCTGTAAAGCCCTTTGAGACTGTAAACAGTGATATTGGGCTCTAAATAAACTTGAAACTTATTTTAATTAAATGTATTTAAAATACATATTTAATTACTTTTGAGTATTTTGTAATTTGTATTTTGCTGGATGGAAAACAATCAGATGTAATTTGTAAAAAATACTTTGAGAGATTGTATTTTGTATATTTAAAATACTTAAAATACTTAATCAAATATGTCATTTTATTCTCAGGTAAGACAAGAACTTTCATCACCAGGCTCACTTTAGGACTGCTAACTATCAAATTCTTTGGCTACATGCAAGTAAATCATGTGACACATCCTGTTGGGTCTAGCACACTCATGGAACTGTTTGTTTTCTTTATGGCCCACTGTCTTTGTTTTAACTCTCCTGAGCTCAGGACTGACACACCTGATTCCACGGATCAATTATTCATCAAGCCACGGATTACTGCAATTAATTGTGATAATGAAGAGTTAAAACAAAGAGGTGCAGGACAGTGGGCCATGAGGTCTGAAGTTGAGAACCACTGCCTTAAGGGAAAGTATGTAGTAAAATATACTATCCAATATTGCTCACTGAATGTCACTATAGAGCAGAACAACAGAGCAGTTGGCGAATTGCTGTGCTCTAAAACTTGTGGATTTACTTGCTAGTGGCAATCTAGCTAATACCACAGGCACGCTCAGACAGCATGCAACAATAGCATCTTGTGGTTAGTCTTATGGAAGCTTTCATTAGCAATTAATCAGGCTAGCTACTTTTGTTTCTAAGGACAAACTTAACCCTGCTGTGCGTAGCGTCGCACAGGTGTGCTGCTGACTACTTTCTATTGGAAGCGTGTTGTCAAACCGGTGTGATTTGGAATAATAAACAATGAACATTCTAATGTATTCTAACTCGTGACGCAACAATTCAAGTTAATGGCGATTCAAGATTACAGTCGATATGCCATCATCTGTACACTTTTATACTTGTACTTCATATGCATGTATACTTTAAACTTTTACTTTATACTACTCTATACTTATATACTTTTTTTACGAGTCGATAACTAAATCACACAAAATCACACACATAGCGGACATAGCGAAGGCTATGCAGTACACTTGAGAGCATTACTGATGCAACGAAGAAGTGCATACTAGCTGTTTGTCGTGCAACGCTGTATAAACACATGTTGTCATTTTGCGCAACTATCGGGCATACTTGATGTGCGTCAAAGCAATACCGGCTAATGACGGTCAGAAAGTGTAAACAACTCAGATTTCATCACAATAAACGCACCCATAATATTGTGTATGTGTATTGTTTTGATTAATCAAGCCAGTGCTCTTTACATTGCCAAGCTGTTGTTTTCGTTACACACATTTGTAAACCATCTTCATCGAGTATTTATCTTCTCCCTGATTATTCATTCATAACTACTATGGCACTGTAACCATACCTACCATAGCTCGTGCAGTTGTACAACAATTGTTATCATCCTGTCAAACGAGTCACGAGTCAAAGTCAAAGTCAAAGTCAAACGAGTGACACTAGCATCGGGGCTAACGTCGTCTTACTGAGAAGCACAAATTTGGGTGAATAACATCTTTATTTTTTAAAAAAAATGGAGAAACTTAGAACATCAAAAAGCAGAGTAAAACTCACAGATGACCAGATCAGACAGATCTTTCAGGAGGACTCTGACGCAGAAAATGTTCTGAGAGCTGAGGAGAGTGATTCTTCTGAGGAAGAATCACCTGAGAATCTGACTGCCTTGGATGATCCTGAATATTTTGGCGTCAGAGGACAGTGAGGATGGATCCTGGAGGACAGGACAGTTCACACCCAGTCCAGTGACATTTGATGGTTCCCAGTCTGGAGTGAGGACCCATCCACATGAGGTCAGGGAAGGAGAGTGTTTTAAATTGTTCCTAAATACATCCACGGTGGGTGTCATTGCTAATGAAACAAATAAATATGCAGAGATCCTGAGAGAGAAGTCAGGGGGTGTGGGAAAGATTGGGAGATGGGTGGACACCTCAGTGGCTGAGATCTACACCTTCCTCGCCACAGTAATGATTATGGGTCTTGTCAAGAAGAATAATATGAGGGACTACTGGACTGCAGACCCCATGCTGTCCACCCCTTTTTTCCCTATAGTCTTTTCCCAGGACCGTTTCTTCCTCCTCCTCCACGCACTCCACTTCAGTGACTCCAGCCCCTCCTCAGACCCCCTTCACAAAATTAGAAATATTCTGAATTCAATTTTAAAGTCATTCTCCCATGTTTTCTACCCCCACAAGGACCTCTGCATCAACGAATCCATCTTGAAATGGAAAGGACGACTGTCTTTTAAACAGTATATCCTCTCAAAGCGGCGCAGATTTGGGGTGAAGCTGTTTGTGCTGTGTGATGTCCTGACCGGTTATGTCCAAGACTTAATAGTATATACTGGGAGCTCCACAGATATTCTTCCATTTGATGGTGCTGGGATGTCTGGAGCGGTTGTCCTCACCCTTTTGCAGCCCTATCTAAACAAAGGGCATCCCGTCTTCATGGACAACTGGTACTCAAGTCCTGCCCTCTTCCAATGCCTACTGGACAACCAAACTGGGGCCTGTGGCACCGTAAGGCCCACAAGAAAGGGGATACCACAATTTGAAAAAAAAAAATGGGCAGGGGTGAGGTGGCTTTTTATAACAACGGCACCATGCTGGCAACAAAGTGGCATGATAAGAGAGATGTCCATGTGTTGTCCACAGTGCACAAAGCTGAAATGCAGGTCACAGGCAAAGTAGACCATGCCACAGGAAACAGAGTGTCAAAACCAGCGTGTGTAATTGAGTATAATCAAAAGATGGGCTCTGTTGACAATTTTGACAAACAGAACAGCTTTGTGGAGTGCACAAGGAAAACCCTGAAATGGTACAGAAAACTTTTTTTCCATCTTGTGGATGTGGCTACTTTCAATAGTTATGTACTCCATCGCAGGCTCACAGGACAGGTGCTCACCTATCACCAATTTCGAGTTAACGTGATCCACCAGCTGTTGGAAGAATTCCACACTCCTCGGCGGTCATCATCTGGTGGACGGCCTTTGTTGGACAATCCCCTCCGCCTCACTGCCCATCACTTCCCCACACCAGTGATGACCACTGAACGACAAGGCAGTAGAACGAGGCGGAGGTGCAAAGTGTGTCAGAATACCACCAGACGTCCACAGCAGAGGAGGCTGACAAAGTACATGTGTGTTCCCTGCAACACACCATTGTGTGTGTTCCCCTGTTTTCAAGAGTATCATACCCTCAAGCATTTTTAGATCTCTTCTCAGACCTGCAACACAAAAGAAAATAATCATTAGAAAGCATAATCTAAATTATATTCATCAATAAATGTTATTGTTAGTAGGACTTAGTAGTAGTAGTAGTAGTAGTAGTAGTAGCTCTTAGTAGTAGTAGCAGTTGCGCTTAGTAGTAGTAGTTGTTGTTTAGTTGTAGAGTTTAAACAGTAGTCGGAGGTAGTAGTGTAGTAATAGTGGAAGTAGTACTGTTGTGTAGTTGTAGTGTTTTAGCATATTATTTATTGTAGTTATATAGTTGTAGTTTGTAGCAGTACTTAGTAGTTATAGTATAGTACTTATATAGAAGTAGTTTTGTAGCAGTTGTAAGCCTAGTATTTAGTATAGTATGTATGTGTGTGAAAGTGTGACTGGGATGTTTTGAATAAATATTTTCTTTAAGATCCTCTCTAGTTTGTGTGACAGCTTCCAATCATTCCAATCATACTGACATTGTCACAACCTGCACCTCCATTTTGGACTTTTAGTTTGGCATGTCTTTGTGCGCCTGTTCTGTCTGTCTCCGCCCCCCACCTGTTCCCGTTTGTCTAATTATTAACCTTGTTAGTTTTACCCAATCCTGTTTTGCCCTGTTTAGTTTCCCTCTGTATTTAAGTCCTAGTGTTTTGTCTATCGTTGTTTGTGTTTTAGAGCACACTGTTATGCTGCACCTTTTTGTTACCAGTTTTTGTTCCTGTTCTGCACATGTATTTTGATCTTCGGTTCCAGTAAAGTCCTCCGTTTTTTCACCTACATCATCGTGTCTTTGCACTTGGGTCCTGCACCACACCACCAGCGTGACAGACATGTAATATAACAAAATATTATGACATAAAACACATAGCAGGTGCTTTGTAAAACCTTTTCGACTGTAATCTCTTGCCATGATTAATTAGGAAAAAGACAAAGTCCATTTTCTCACAATCCTACATCATTCTCACTTCAACTAGAATAATTTTTCATTGTTTTACAAATAGCACCAGTCTCAGATTTTGCTTATGAGGCTACATAATTTTTTCCCTGCATAGTGGAACATTTCAACATTTATATCATGAAAAACAGGATTCGAACTTACAGGAGATGGTAGTCCATTTGCTTTTCTTTTTTTTTTTACATTTGCAGCAGCAGCTCCTGTTGGTTTGAGGAACACGACGTCTTTCGGCTGCAGCCAACTGTGGGAAACGGCTTGAGTTTTAAATGTAATGCTCCTGAAATGAGCCGACCCTTGGGTTTTGTTTTTGACGTGTGTTTTGTTGCCTTGTATGCTAGCCTACTGTATAGCGGTGTGCCACGTGGCTTGCAAGTTATGTGACGCAGCGACGTTGTTCAATACAATTAAAATAGCCTACCATAGACATAAGATAAAATACTGTCCAGTTGATTTCCGAGCAAACTGTGGGAAACGGCTTAGATTATATATTGCTTTATAATGTTAGTTTCAAACTGACAGGTTCATATCCACGTCTGCAGAGCCGCAGTTTTACACCACCAGAGTTTCACCACAGCAGTTTCAGGCCAGTGGCATTCAGCGCTTGCGCAGACAATTTTTTTGTTTAAACGACTGGGCAAATACAAGTATGAAATCCAATTCAAAGTAACAGCTTCTCGAATTTTATTGTGGAACACTGGCGCACGAGCAAAAAAACGTACGCAGCGACGGGTATAACTGTTAAAAGAACTCCCATTAATTTCCAAAAACTAAATTAGGCGTTTTTACATATAGCGGTTAATTTCTTATGCTAAATGTGTTGCACTTCTTCAAATGACTGCCTGTAAAGTCAGAGATCTAGGAAATTAGCTTACTCCACTGTTGCATGTCTTGTAAATCGCTCCTGAAAAAGGCATCTGCTAAATGCCTAAAACAGTGTTACAGATAATTCTGTATGTGTTTTTGTATTTTCAAATTACAAATTACTTGTATTTTAATTAATTCATTCATTTTCTCACACCAGTATTTTGTATTTTATATTGATACATTTGATGAGCAAGTATTTGTAATTTGTAACAAGATACTTTTTGATGTATTTGTTCCCATCTCTGAGGCTAGTTGTGAAACTACAGTGCTATAGTACCATAGTGTAATGTCATTTGGTAATATTTATAGTGCCTTAAGACCATTTTAAATATGACTGTGATAATTTTAAATGTAAATTTCACATTCCTGTGACAAATTCCAGCAGTAGAATTTGTTTCTGCTCTCTGGACTACTTAGCGAGAGCAGGCAGCTTGGCAAAGTTAACAGCTCGTGGCTGAGTTCGTGCCTTGTCCACCAGTTCATAGAGCTGTGCCTATGAACGTGATCTGTATCAGTGGTACGCTAACAATTCACCTAAATCAAACTTGAAATACCCGACTGTTATCAGAAAAATGCTAGCTTCTGGTTGGTTTACTGAAAACTTTAGTCATTCTCAGTACTTTTGCAGGTGCTGTGAAATCACACGAAGTGAGTTTCTGAGTGATGATCCTGAAAGTTATGATTCTGCTGTTGGTGATCTACAAGCTGAAGAGAGTCAAGACATCAAAGGCATAAAGGTGAACTCTGTTTTCAATGCTCTGAATTCTTTTCATGTTTGCCAACCTGCTCTCCCACCTTGTTTAGGCCATGACATGTTTGAGGGTGTCTTATCCTGTGATGTTGCACTGTATTTGAAGTATTTCATTAAGAAAAAGAAATGGCTTACATATTCACTCTTGAACTGGCACATCAAGCAGTTCAAGTACAAAGGATCTAATGCTCTCACAAAGCCATGTGCTGTCAGCTCTGAGGTGTCCAAGCTTTCGGGTCAAGCCATTCAGAACTGGAATTTCTTAAGGTTGCGGCCTGTATTAATTGGTGACAAAGTGCAGAATCCAGAAGATGATGTGTGGCAGTTAACTCTCCAGCTTAAAGATATTGTTGATATGATTTGTGTGCAAAAGATTTTGTTGCCACAGGCATCTTGACATTATGATCCAAGAATATTTGGAATCAAGAAAGTGTTTATTTCCTGAGAGTCCACTAAAACCAAAACACCATTTCTTGCGGCACTAATTTTGAAATTTGGCCCTTTGATCAGGTTATGGATGATGCATTTTGAAAGTAAACACAGCTACTTCAAGAAATGTGCCAGGCATCTGAAAAACTTAAAAAAAAAAAAAATCTGCTGAACTTTATCTGAAAGACATCAGATGTTTCAGGCATACCTTTCGGCTGGGCCAGGACGCAGTGAGCTTCTGCAAGTCAAAGACAGTTGTACTTTTTACCCCAACCTTTGCAGTAACGCAATTCAACATGCAGTAAGAGAGTTTGGCTTCTCAGAAACAATACGACTGTTTCCACAGACATACAGTATAAAGGTCCATCCTATAAAAAAGGGCATTTCCTTGTGTCAAAAACGATGAATCCATGGAGTTTGGAGAACTTCTCATTTTTTAATTCAAAATGATGCAGCTGAGCATTTTGTGGTGGATATACATACAGCTGACTATCATTCTGAATACCAACTGTACTCAGTGACAAAACAGAATACAAGGTTGCAATGTCTTAACATTAACATGTTGGTAGATTTTTATCCGTTATCATCATATATTGTTAACAGGCACCAAGTCATTCTGCTAAAACACAGTGTATTGTCAAAGGAAACATGATCTTGTGGTGGAGAAACCATACTAAAAATGAACGTGTATGCTTAGTAAAAATGATCAAATACTATTTGACATATATGAAAGTGACAGCAATTCCGTTTAAATGTTCAGCAATAAAAAGTGTAAATCATCACTCAGATTATATGCACAAAGAAGGGGTTCCTCTTATCTGTATATATGTACAGTGTTACTTGACTTGACTAAATGTCTAATTACTTTTGTCTTCCATATGCAATCTTGAACACTGGTGTCATTCTTCCTTGATTCCAGAAATGACTGACCTGGAGCAAACATTCCTACGCACTGCCATCGCTGAGGTCTTGCCTGACCTTCCAGAGGAGACGAAATTTTTTTTAGAAGATTCCTTGGAGTGGCGACATCTGATGATTTTCAGTTTATTGAGGAAGCTGATTTGCTGTCAGTGTTGAGGCCATTTCAAGTCCAAAAAGTCCTTGCTGCTTGGAAGCTGAGATGTAAGTCAAGTGTTGTAGTACAGGATGTAACCAGTGCCCAAAGTAGCCAGCATGAAAGATCAATCAGAAATATAGAAACATTCACATTGTGTTCCTGACAACTCTTTTTGTTTGTATGTGTGTGTGTGTGTGTTTGCAGGCCAGACTCCTGAAACCAACAGCTCATCTGTTGGTGCCTCACCAGGACCCACCGCATCCTTGCAGTCTCTTTCACCCAGAAGTTCATCCTCAACCTCTTCCGACAGCTGCCAAAGCTCTGAGATAGACTGGGTGGATACCTTTATGAGACCTAGGATAAGTTCCCAGAGGAACTGATGCAATCTCTGGAGAGAGGAAAACGACCAAGTCCACGAATGAGAAGGGAGATGGTCCGGATTGTGGTTTGTGAGATGATGCGAAAAAGAAAAAGGACCTCTACTGAAGTTGCCAAAAGGATGGTGGCGATATATCCAAAATCTCTGCAAGACATAATAATAATAATAATAATAATAATAATAATAATAATATTTATTTAGAGCCCAATATCACTATTTATAGTCTCAAAGGGCTTTACATGTCTATAACAAAGTCAAATCAAAATCATATCATGCATAAGTTCGAGAAAATAGATAAGTCTTTAGTTTTGTTTTAAAGGTATTGAGAGACTTTGCCTCTCTAACTTCTTTAGGTAAACCGTTCCAGAGGAAGGGTGAGCAGTAGGAAAAGGCTCGGTTGCCAGCGGACTTCTTTTTAACTCTTGGAATGACTACTAATCCAGAATCTTGAGAGCGCAGGGTGCGAGGTGGGTTATAGGGTGTAATTAAGTCAGACAGGTAGGAAGGCGCAAGCCCATGTAAAATTTTATATGTTAATAAGAGGACCTTAAAATCTGCCCTTGCATGAATTGGGAGCCAATTTAGGGAAGCCAGGACAGGGCTAATGTGATCAAATGTCTTTGTTCTGTTCAGAATTCTAGCAGCAGCATTCTGGACCAGCTGAAGACTATTGGTACTAGAGGCAGGCAGGCCAGAGTAAAGAACATTGCAGTAATCGAGGCGAGACGTGACGAATGCGTGGCCTAATTTTAGCAATGTTAAGGAGGTGATAAAAGGCAGTTTTGGTTGTGTTCTTGATATGAGTGACTAGCGAGAGACTAGAGTCAAAAATCACACCAAGGTTTTTAGCTGAAGAGTTTTGAGAGATGATGCAGTTGTCAAACTTTAGGGTAAGATCACTAAAAAGATGCTTATGCGTAGGGGGACCAATGACCAGCATTTCAAGTTCAAGTTTCAAGTTTAAGTTTATTTAGAGCCCAATATCACTGTTTACAGTCTCAAAGGGCTTTACATGCCCACAGGATTACAACAAAACAGAGCAGGGTGGCACCCCCTGACTTGATCCTCATAGCGGGCAAGAAAAAACTCCTCAAAAAACCCAGACGTTAGGGAAAAATAGGAGAAATCTTGAGAAGGACCACAAAGAGAGGAGACCCCTTCTAGGCCAGCCAGGCGTGCAGTAGGTGCCAGCCCAGAGGGCAATTTACAAAACAACAGAGTGATAATAAATGAGAACACAACTAGTAGGTAGTATGAGGAATGACAAGACAGCATGGGGCTCAGTTGGGGTGGACGGCACAGCTGTGGCAGTGCAGGAGGACACGAGCCGCAGCAGCCATCGGGATGACGGTGAGGAGGGATGGCATGGAGGGTGGGGGGGGGTGGGGGACACCTAAGAGAAAGTAGCCACATTCAAACCAGACACTCATGCTCAAACAGATGAGCCACAGCCATGCAGGAGAAGAGGGAGGGAAGGAGAGCATTATTGGAGTAGCAGCACTTAACAGATGAAACAAGAAAAATAATTTTATAGATAATTTTGTATTGAAAGTTGCAAGAGTAGTAGCTGAGGAGGGCGCAGGAGGGGCAGGGCCACGTGGGGAAGCAGGGCCAGGGACAGCAGGGCACAAAGTCATTCAGCCGGTCAGGGGAAGGTGCCACATCCAGGAAGGAGGCGCAGACATCGACCACTCACACAAAGAGAAGAGAGCAGGTTAATGACAGAAACTGATCAGGTAAAGATAAGAGCAGAGGAGAGGGAGGAGAGAGAGAAGATGAGAGGTATCTAAGCCGGCAGCTACTAAGCTAAACTATGCCAGGAGAGACTACAGCAGAGACTGAGCAATACCGGAAGATTAGTTTGAGACTATGCTATCATATGACACGGAGAATAAATGAGTCTTAAGTTTGGTTTTAAAGGTAGCAAGACAGTTTGCCTCTTTAATATCTATAGGTAGGCTGTTCCAGAGAAAGGGTGCGCGGTAGGCAAAGGCGCGATGGCCAGCAGACTTCTTTTTAACTTTTGGAACAACTAATAATTTAGCAGCCTGAGAGCGCAGGGTGCGGGGGGGGGGGCGTAGAGTGTAATTAAATCAGAAAGATAGGCCGGTGCAAGCCCATGGAGAATTTTAAATGTTAATAGGAGGACTTTAAAATCAGCCCTCATGTGAACTGGGAGCCAGTGAAGGGAAGCCAGGACGGGAGTGATGTGATCGAACTTCCTAGTTCGGGTCAGGATTCTGGCAGCAGCATTCTGGACAAGCTGAAGACTTCTGGTGCTAGAGGCGGGCAAGCCAGAGTACAGAACGTTACAGTAGTCGAGGTGAGACGTGACAAATGCATGGACAATGGTTTCTGCATCAGCTAAACATAGTAGGGGCCTAATTTTGGCGATATTGCGGAGATGATAAAAGGCCATTTTGGTAGTGTTCTTGATATGAGTGACAAGCGAGAGACTAGAGTCAAAAATCACACCAAGGTTTTTAGCAGTAGAATTTTGCGAGAGAATGCAGTTGTCAAATTTTAATTTAAGATTGTTAAAAAGATGCTTATGCACAGGGGGTCCAATGACTAGCATTTCTGTCTTACCTGGCAAGCAGGCAAGACTAGATTTCAGTCTTGCCTGCGTTAAGCATCAGGAAGTTTGAGGACATTCAATTTTTAATGGCACAGAGACATGCCTCAAGGTTAGCCAATTCAGAGCGGTCACTGTGCTTGATTGGTAAGTAGATCTGAGTATCATCAGCATAACAGTGGAAGTTAATGTGATAGCTACGAATAATGTCTCCAAGAGGGAGCATGTAGATAGAGAAAAGGAGAGGGCCAAGGACCGCCCCCTGAGGGACACCACATATTTTTCAAAAATAAATGACCCCTGCTTTCATATACATTGACCTTTCTGAAAAATCTCACCTGTAATAAGCAAGACACTGTAATTGGAAACTACTACAGCAATCAGAATGAGAAAAAGTCATGTCGTCGATTTTTAGTGAATATTTTTCAAAAATAAATGACCCCTGCTTTCATATACATTGACCTTTCTGAAAAATCTCACCTGTAGTAAGCAAGACACTGTTATTGTGAAGTACTACAGCAATCAGAATGAGAAAAAGTCATGTCGTCGATTTTTAGTGAATATTTTTCAAAAATAAATGACCCCTGCATTCATATATATCGACCTTTCTGAAAAATCTCACCTGTAGTAAGCAAGACACTGTTATTGTGAAGTACTACAGCAATCAGAATGAGAAAAAGTCTTGTCGTTTATTTATAGTGAATATTTTTAAAAAATAAATGACTCCCACTGCGTGAAAAGTGGTGTATTCGGAAATATCCGGACAAAGTAAACTTCCGCTAAACCTGCTGTTTTCCGGAGGTATTCGGATGCCCGCAGAACTTTGTCATGCGGACCTGAAAACTCCCGCAAATGTCCGAATACAGCTGTTAGACGGCAGTTTTCAGGCATCCGCGTGACCACAGTCGTTAGCTGATGGCTTGGCCTTTCAAATGCTAATAACAGTCAGTGGTCTAGGTGGGACTGGGTATAGAAGCCTGCCCCCCTTCCTCGTTGTTACTTTCTATCAGTTAGCCTATATGTAATATTTAGCCGATATTTTGATAACCACACAAACTTCTTAGGTGTTGCATGGTGTATAATACAGCAGTGGTAGGCCCATGTAGCCTTTAATGTCATTGCTCTGTCGTGCAGCTAAATTACAATGGACACTTCAAATGGAGCATACAAAAACACACTGAAAACATAATTTAAAAAAAGTCTAAATGAGAGGTTCATTAATTACATATTTGATGGTTATGCAACTGTCCTTTACTTGGGGTCAAAGGTACAGGGTGACCAGATGCAAACAGACCAAATGGGGGACAAGTAGTAAGTTTGTGTGGGACAATGTGGGACATGTTACTAATGCTGAGAGATGATGTAAAACTTAGATGTAATGTCAGTCTAACTGTATAAGAAACACTTGTATACACTTGTATTGATAGACATCCAACATGCATTGGCCATTACAGGCCCATCAAAGGCAACTGTACTTAAGCAAAGCAGCAGGCATCATACAGCTCAAGTCTTTCAAGTTAAACCCCTGACCAAATTCAACTATAAGAATAAATAAGGCTCAAAATAAAATATTACATAAAATAAAACAATTTCAATGCAAATCTTTATATCAAGCCAAAATCTCTATTGGATGAGAAGCATGGTCAGAAGGGATAAAAGAACTTTTTGACCATGACGTCGGCTGACAGCGTTTATCTTCATATCTGTAAAGTTTCACTAAGTTTGGTTTCTGTGACGTAGCAAAGAAATTCGTCGGCCCCACAGCTGCACAGTTTGATTGACGGTCGCCACAGACTCTTGATGACCTCCCTCAATGCTCTCCTCTTAGCCATTTGTGAAAGCAAGGCTTTTTAAAAAAACTCACCTATGTTGCATTTTTACTGCTTTTGACATAGCGCTATTAAATAGATTAGAAACTATGCTCATGTGCGGGGGGGGGTAAAATAATGGATCCATATATTTTTTATTTCTGACAGTTAAAAACCAAACGACCAGCGAAAATGCGGGACATTATCTCAGTAAGAGGGATGCGGGACAAAGGATACAGGAGTTTAAAAAAAAAAAGTTTACAGGGCATAGGAGTTTTTGTTGTTGATTCTCGCTTGTTTGTTCGGAATGTTTCTCCTCAATACGAGGACGCGCCCCGTTTTCAAACCACCCACTTAGAATCTAAGGTTGAGTCCTGTCCAATCAGTTTTCTGTGCGTGCATGGTGTAGGGTGACAGTAACCAATAGCATTGTGTGCAACTGCAGCGCGAAATTTGCTTTGGGGAAGGGGTTACCTGTAGTAAGGTAAGGAGAAGCGAGTCACTAAAGGATTACAGAAGTTTACTCCGTATTCTGTCGATAGTGTGCATTTTGAAGATGGCTTGCAAAAGAACACTTAAGTTTTCGAACGAACAGCGGAGTGGAGAGGCTACTCGTGCGCCGGGAATATCCAATTTTTCCAACGGCGAGTCCGAACGAAAACAAACAACTGGTGTCCCCGTTAAATGCATTTTTAAGAAGATGTCTGAACAGCAGTAAACGTTCATGGAGAATGTTATTTGGCGGTTGGACAGGATGGAGTCCCATCAAAGAGGCGCAAGAGGAGTCTGCCCGAGAAAAGAAGACGAGCGGGAAATAACTCTGTTTCCGTAAGTTTATTTCTGTAGCCTTCTGGCTTTCGTCTTTGACTGCCGCGCATTCTGATACGTTCACATTTCTTTATCTGCTTTATCCCTTAATGTGGTTGAATTTAACTCTTGTATTAATTTTGCTTCTACAGGAAGCTGTGCGGATAATGCATAATGCTGAAAACAACACGCACAGATATGATCCACGGACAAGGTAGGACAGCGTGTTTTGTTGGTAGACTATATCGTCGCGATTGTTTCATAGCAGTGCTTGGAATTCTAAACGAACTTTTAATCAATCTTCCTTTCTCCTCCGCTTTTTTTTCTCTCTAGCATCCTGAAAGACCGATTGAGACTATTCGAAAGAGTTACCGGGTGAATCCAGAGAACAAAGAGGGGGGCAGGATCGCCACTCGAACGAGGCAAAGGAGGAGAAGAGTAAGTCAAAACATCATTTCCCTAGTAGTTCTTAGACTTTTTCTCCATTTGCTATTTTCAGTGATCTAATTTCTCTTTTCACTGTGTTTTGCATCTGCTCAAGGCCAGAGCTAGTGTTCTTTAAACTGAGGAAGAGGCTGCCATATGGAGGACCGCATCAGTAGATATAATTTCTGAAGGGGACGCCGCCATCTTGGATGGAAGGCCAGCGTGGGTCCTCCCGCCTAGCACAGAGTTGTCTGCACTGTGTGGGGTGCTACAGAATAGAGACCACGGAAGCTGGGTTGTTCTTGGGAATGCTCAACATTTAGAGTTTCATTTATGCTCCCAAAAGCATTTGTATTATATACTATGATATTACAGTATATTCTGTTCTAATGTATTCTATTCTGTTATATATTGTACATTGAGATATATATATATATATATATATATATATATATATATATAAAATTGTCAATTTATATGCCTTATATTATACTGTATTTGCTTTATTTATAATAAAATTTGTGTAATTCATTTTTGTTTGCCAGACTATCTATACAATCTACCTATGAACATAAAACAACACCACCACCAATAATAATAATATTAATAATAATAATTATTATTATTATATAAACCATATGAATTCATGTTTGGGGACCCACAATGGACCAATGGGGAAGGGTTTTAGAGGAGGGGCAAGACATTGCTCCACCAATCCAAAGAAAGACTTTTGACCAATTGCAGGATACCTGGTGGTCCAAGGTGTGAAGTGCAAATGTTCCCTTCCAAGCACCCCAAGGGATTATTCACCATGGCAACTAAGGGCTCTAGGCAGACCCCAAAACACGGTACATATTCAGGAGTATTCCATGCCGCGTAACAGAGCTGCAAACTGCCGGATACAGCCGATAATCTGTGGAGTATCCGGGAATATACAGATGTATTCCAGGCCGAATACACCTCTTTTCACGCAGTGTCCTGCTTCCATGTATGTTGACCTTTCTCAAAAACCTCAACTGTAGTAAGCAAGACACTGTAATTGGAAACTACTACAGCAATCAGAATGAGAAAAAGTATTGTAGTTGATTTTTAGTGAATATTTTTCAAGAATAAATGACTTCTGCCTCCATATAAGTTGACCTTCCTCAAATTTTCACTTGTAGTATGTTACGCACTGTAAGCAAGCAGAATGAGAAAAGGTGTATTGGTCATTTAGTTGATTTTGTGAATATTTTTCTGGAAGGAAAAGAATCCCTCTGAGTTCCATGTAATTTGACTTTTCAAGACATTCTCATTTGTAGTGAATATTTTAAAACCTACTGTTATGTCAGAAGGCGAACATCCATGAAATGTGTAATTTGTAGACGGTCCCTTACACAGACGTAGCGACTGGAGGTATAATGAAAGCGTCGTGAAGCTGTTTTTGGATAAAAATTGATAGTGACAACAAAAATTGTTATTTGCTTCTCACACACCACATTATAGTGTACAGTCCATGCTCTCGAACATGTAATTAAGCTGGAGTGCTTTGTCGTGTCCGAATTTAGGAAAGCTTAAAACCGAATATCCAGCGAATATCCCAATCTAAAACCAACTTTACCACGCTGCTGAGTTACCCGTGTCTGGGAAAAGACGGTGTGATATTGAGTTATTTTGATGCCAAAAGATATGATGTGGATTAGAACTCATGGCCTGTAATCCGGTTATACACAGGTTTGGGGTTTTTTTTTGTATGTATTATTCGAACCGACTTTCTATGGAGGAACCACCATAGCACCGAAGTGACAACAAAGTAGGATGGCAAGCCTACCCAAGAGAAAGGACGAACGCGAGTGCGGACTGTTTCTCAACATGGAGGATTTAACACGGTCGAATGTATAATTTTTCTTCTTATTTGAAGGACCCGACTCTGAAAAAAACTGAAAGATTGAACGTTGTGCACAAACTTTTAAAATCAGTTGATTGACTCGCGGTTTTGTTATGAATGTGATGTGTTGAAATTGTGATGTGTTGACGAAATTGTAAGTTTTTTCTGTGTCTTTTGGTTCTACAATTACGTTGTACTTACCGGGAATCAAAACTACGGTGAACTAAAATACCTAAAAGTAGAAGGAAGAAACATAAGTATTAGACAAAATATGACAAAATATTCCAAAATAACATTTTGAAATGACACTCCGGTACTTTTCTAACTAAATAGGGATCAATAAAAGGTTAGAGATAACCTAATTGAAGTTTTAATTAGTGAATAAAATTAGAACTGATAGGTCAAACAAACTTAGTGAGCCGCATCTAACTAAAGTAAGTCTGATTTTCATTTTCTTTAATATCCAAAGAGGTGATGTCTTTTGTTGTTTCAGACTTGGGTAACTAATTTGTTAAGATTTCAATTTACCTTGTTTTTCTATAAATAAATAATCGTAGAGATGTGCGCTTCTCTGTTTACTGCCTCTCTTGATACCTAGAGTCTTTTCCATGGCCCAGTTTGTACCTATGGTAGCACTACATAGGGGTTACAAACAGAAGTCTTGTTTTAATTTTGTTTGAATTGTGTTTTTTTTGTTGTTTTTTTCTTTTTAGGACGATCCTGCTACTCTTCAGGACTGTTCATGCTGAGTGTGGATCGACACATTGTACACAACAACATCCCCTCGTTTGTTTCGGCCCTGTGCATGATGTTGGGGAGCTAGTATTGCTTCAACATCTATTACCCATGAAGAAACTCTATTACCCTGGAGTTTCTTCAGAGGTGTGTCTTTTTTGTTTGGTTTTATCCAACATTTTCACTTTATTGAACTGAAACAAATCTAAAGTTGTTACAATTCAACGGAGTGAACCAAAATGCAGAACACAAACACAATGTTAGAAATGAATGAGATGAGGTTTACTGTAGCTTACAGAACGGAAGGGCGAGGATGTTGGCAGGTGAAGACGCAGAGTGAACAGAGGTAAAACTGAGGCTGGTGAAGTTATTGGGGAGGGTGAATATAGGCAGGACGGAGAGCATGGCAATGGGTAGACAGCAGGCAAGAGGCAAGCGGAGGAGGCAGGCAGGCGAGCGAGAGAGTGACCCTGGGCACAAGGAGAGAATAGTTAGTTTGCACAAACATGAAAACAGACTTGAATACACAATTCAAGATGGCCATGGAATGAGCTCTTCAACACAGGCTGAAGCAACGCACTGGCGAAGAGTGGGCGAAAAACCGGGGTTAAAATACTGTAGGGTAGATGAGCTGATGAACCACAGGTTTGTAGCCAAAACAGCAGTCAGCAGATTGAGAGAAGCGCCGTGCCCAGAAAATGATGATTGAGGTGAAGTGTTTTTCTCCATCAATCCAGAGAGGGGCACTAAAGTGGAGAGGACAAAAACATCCCGTCCTCAAGTGAACCCTGGATTCCTGACATGACATTGATTCAGGAACTCTCAGATCATGTTAAATGACAGTCTTATTATTAGACTTTTACAGTCGGACAGTGTTGTTTGTTTGGTATTTTTCAGGGAAATTGATTGGGATTCAATGTATATTTAGTGATAACTCAATGTAAATTGTTCTGATATAAGTAGTTTAATAGCAGTGTGGTCACGCTAATTCAGCAGGAAAAGGCTGTTGGATTTACTGGTTTAAATTTTGTTTTTGCAAATTACAACAGTTTTAAACTGTAACATTTACAGTTTGTTCTGTAAAGTTGTTTACATTGTTACTGTATTTTTACAGAGTTATTCTGGCAACCACAGCTGCCAGTTCTTTTCCCTAAAAACAACGGAATTTTTTTTTTAGTGTAGTTACTAGCTAGTTCACCTACACACTTTGCTCTCTGCCATGGGCGTCTGTTTGTTTTGAAAAGTGCTGGGACCAGTTCGACATGTTCACACCATATACTGGATCACCTTTTAAAACTGCTTGAGCTTTTCATGTGTGTTAGGATACTACAGCATTAATCTGCTTACATGGATGACATAATACATCATGGTAAGGTAGACACATTTGCATCTTTTATCCTAGTGTTTTGAAAGTCACTGTCATGTAAAACAATAAAACGTTTATGAAAGCAACATAACCGTCATGTCTAAGTTATGTCTGTCAAGAACACCACCTATGCATGTTTTCCCAAATACTGAGACCGTGTTAGATGTATGGATATCGTGACTCCAAGCCATATTGCAGCACGTTAGAAACAAGTTATGTTGACATTCATTTTGATTGCGGCCGGCAAACGTGCAGAACTGAACATAACTGCAGAGTATTCGCTCTAACATTACCTCCCTGGGGGTGTGTTCCTGTCTAAACTAAAGTTACATGTTGTGTCATACATAAAAGAATGCACAGCAGCAACGTAAGTGTTTCGATTTAGATTTACCGATAAGTAAGCATGTCGGATCTCTCTCTTAATGACATGATATGTACCAACGTTATTCATTATTAAGTTAAATTAACTAAAGGCTTTCAAAAAGTGGTGGGTAAATGTTCCCTTGCGTCCCCAGCATAAATGATGCCTGTGCTCACTGCTTAGTAAGCCTGTGTGTCACATGGTTGCGTCCTCCAACTAGGCACGGTGGTGGAGGAGTTCACAATATGCACACAGGCGTTTATTGGTATAGAGTTTAGGTTTGAGTGTGGATTAGAAACTCAAAATTACTTTCTTTTCAGTGATGATTTGTGTTATACATGTTTGTTGCTGGGTTTATGAAAACCATATACCAGCATTACATTTAAATGTTCATAATTACTATAATAATAATTTATTGAAGAAAAATATTGAAGAATATCCTATAATTAGAAGTGTAGTAAAAAAACCCAGAGTTGTTATGCCTATTTCCACTTTTATTCAAATACAAATACAAATTATTTTGCTGAATCAACAAATACAGACACAAATACAAATATAGCTGCAAGCAGCAATGAAGGGGCCAAGCAGCTCATGGGCACCAGGCAGACAAGTAATCCGATGAACTTGTGAACAAGACACCAGTTCATCACATTAAGATGGCTGAAATACAAAATAGTCAACACAGATGGCTCATAATTTCTCAACTAAGGACCTCTACTATGATAATGCTGAAGAAGTTTGGTTGAAATACTCCGCTGTCTTACAATAATTTGAGATGTAATACATTTGTGTGAATATTTCTGGTATAGCGCCCCCATGTGGCCAAATGTTATGAAACTTGGTGGTTCCCCATCACTTCCCTTCCCAATGATGCGGTCCAAGTTTGGCATCAATCCAACCAAACATTGCTGAGATATGCTCACTTCCTGTTTTGGAGGCTTTGCCATTGAAATTCATTGGACAACAGCGGCCATATCCTTTTGCCTAGCAAAGATTCTTTTGATCATTTTTGGTCAGACCATTCCGTGGATGATACATACCAAATTTAGTGGTGATAGGACCAACGGTCTCGGACTAGTTCGCAAGAGTACAGTTTTCTTCAATTCAAAATGGCGGACAATTCAATGTGGCAGATTTCCAAAAATGGGTCCATTCTACTCATCGGGATGCAAGGATTCAGGGACAGTAAAGCTGGGGTAGGCCAAAAGGTTAGGAAGTTATTAGCAAAAATGTCCTCTAGGGTTTGGCCTGTTGGTGGCGCTACAGCCAATGATGGAACGACACCAAATTTGGTGCCTGGATACCTTGTAGTTTCCTCTATGAGGGTGCCAAATTTCATCATGATCCATGAAGGGCTTCTGTGATCTGTCATTGAAAATGGCTAATTCCAAGATGGCCGACAAACAAAATGGCTGACAGGTTGGGGTCATAATCTTCCAGTTAGGGCTTGATACCGTGATGATGCACAAGAAGTCTGGCTGAAATATTTGCTGTTGTCTTGGAGTTATGGGTATTTGAATACATTTTTTGATGTTTTCCTAGTATAGCGCCATCATGTGGCCAAATTTCATGAAACTTGGTGGGGCCCCAGTATTCTTCATGTCAATGAATTGTACCAAGTTTGGCATCAACCCATGCAAGCATTGCTGAGATATGCCCACTTCCTGTTTGGAGCCTTCGCCATCGAAATTCATTGGACGACAGCGGCAATACCGTTTGACCTAGCAAAATTTTTTTTGATGATTATTGGCCAGAGTGTGCTGGAGATGATATGTACCAAATTTGGTGGTGATAGGATCAACGGTCTAGGACTACTTCGCAAAAGTAGGTTTTTGGGAAAATTCAAAATGGCAGAAAATCTGATTAGGCAGAAATTGATGCGAATGGGTGCATTTGACTCGTCATGACCCAAGGATTCAGGGGAAAAAAGATCACAACTCTAGGACAAAGGGTTCAAAAGTTATAGGCAAATATGTACCAAAAAAACCCTTGATTTTTGGCCTATTGGTGGCGCTACAAGGATGCATGGATTGACCCCAAATTTGGTGCCTGGGTACCTTGGACTGTCCTCTATCAAGGCGCCAAATTTCAGAAAAATCCACCAAGGGGTTCATGGGGCTGCCATAGACTCCCTGAGGAGAAACAACAGCAACAATAATAATAATAATAATAATAATAATAATAATAATAATAATAGTAATAATAATAATGAAAAATTCTAATGATTACAATAGGGTTCCAGCAGCTTTGCTGCTTGGCCCCTAAATACTGGGCTCTCTGCACATCCCTAGTCCAAATCAACACAAAAATGGTTAACAGAACACAAAAGTGAGCTTCTGCCATGGTCATCTCAGTCCCCTGACCTAAACTGAGCTGCTGCAGGCTGAGCTGCAGAAGAGGGTGCACAAGGGAGGACCTAGGGCCCTGGATGATCTGGATAGATTCAGTAAAGAGGAATGGTCTCAGATTCTTTGCTCTGTATTCTCCAACCTTACTAGCTGTTACAGGAGTGCCCAGTGCTGTTTTATTGGCAAAGAGAGGTTGTGCAAAGTATTAAATGCAGGGATGCCAATAATTGTGGCACACATGGTTTTGTTAAAGATAATTATTTCTTGATGAGGGATTTTGCATCTTTTCAGTGTGACATTAAGCTAATTCACCAAAAGGTGAATTTTTTTATAACCCTTTTTACTCATCTTTACCAGGGGTGCCAATAATTGTGGAGGGCGATGTATTCACTGATTATCCTTTCATTGTAGTTATTACTTTGTATTCTATGAAACATCACCATACAATTTGGTGGAAACGTTGTATTGAAGATTTTGTTGTGGTTGTCTGATCACCATTTTGCCCCGTGTGTTTGTTTTTATCTTTGGCATCACTGCTGGGGGCTGTCGTGTTTTCTTTTGTGTTAAAGGCAATGCCCAGGTTAATCTGGGTCCCGCTCCAAATCATTCTTACCGAGTGAAATGGGTTAAACCCAATGAACCTTACAAACTTAAAAGGAAGGAACGTGCAGGTGCTGCATAACATGGAGGCTCCAACAAAGATGATGCTGACACTTGACCCCCCTGCTCCGAGGCCAAACGATACATTCCTTCCGTTTCCCTGCGCCCATCCAGTGTCCTCCCTTCCTCATAACTGTATTTGTAACTGTTGCATAAAAATTACTCAGGACTTTGTTTTATGGTGGATACACAAATTTACATTGAGACATTTTATTTAGCATGGTGATTTATTATTTGTATTGCTTGTGTTTAGTGCTCTATTTTAAATTGTTAAGAAGTGTTGTAATTAATTTAATTAATGTTCAAATAAGGGAGTCTTTTTTTTTTACTCCCCTGTCACTGGGTGGTTCTGTGCCCCTGGACTCCGAACTGAACTAGGGGAGGTGTCGGAGGGCTCTACAGTGTGACACAAGAGGAGCTTCTTTTGATTCAGCTTAAACCATGCACGTATTAGTTTTAATGTATTAATGTAAATATTTCACATGGTTTTAAATGAATTTTCTATTTACCATTAATATTCTCTGTTAACAGATGTAATGGGCTTGAACCAGTGGTCATTAAACCTGGTGGGTCTCAAACTTACCTGTCCAGCCTCTGAGTCTTATGGCTAGGATCAGAGAGAAGGATCAAGAAATTGTCTAAGTGGGGAGAATTACTTCAGAAAAGTCATCACTAAAAGCTAATGAGGGACACAGAACAGTGAGCATTTGTTCCATTTCCACTAACACTAATGACAAGGTCAGATTGGATCAGTCCCCTGCTCCAGTGGAAACAGCACACTGTAAGAAAAAAAATCTGTAGAAAAACAGATAATATCCTGGTAGAAAATTACCAGTACCTTTTCTGGTAAGCTTACTTAAGCAGAAATTTCAGTAAAATTACAGCATACCCTCAGTAGCACTTGCCAAAAATGTCTTCATCGCTGAAAGTTCTAATAACCAAATCCAACAGCAATAGTAGAGAGAAACAGGGAAGGCAGGTGAAGGAGATTTTCAGCAAAAGTATAATTGGGTAGGTTAGTGAAGCAGGTTACTGGAATTTTTTATTATTATTTTCATCAACGGTAACATTGGCATAAAATTATTAAGCATTCAATTATTAAATTTTTATTCTCCCAAACATTAAATGGTGTGTTAACAAACAGTGTTTTTTGTTTTGTTTTGTTTGTTTTCTTTTCCTTTCCTGATTTATGCCTTTACTCATTTTACTTTTCTCAGATTCATTTGCATGTACGTGCTTTTACTCACTGCTGTGACATCACTGATTGGGTTTGGTCAGAGGCCCAACATGCCTGAAATGCCTAAATGTCCATAATTTTACGGAGTTTTGTACACAATTGAAAAAAAAACGAAAAAGACCCCCCCCCCCCCAGAAAACTTCAGAGAACTCTCTCTCTCTCTACATATAGCCACATAAAACTATACCTTCAAGGATTTCATGAAGAATACAGAGCTCAACTTCAACTTCAGCTTAAATTTACCTATATCAGTACATTTTTTTTTTTTCATTTTACAAAACATGACTGTAGCTGTGTTTAAATACACGGTCCATAGATTCAGTCTGTCTCAGTACTATGGAGTCAGATAAACCACTCCTATAGTAAGACTGGGAGATCACCTTTGATACGGTCTTAAGGTTAAATTCTCCTTACGCGAACGTTTCAGCTTAGGGAAGACTATAAGCACTCAGTATGATTGTCTACACACGTCTGCCAGTGAGTCAAAATATATTACAGAGTCATCCTTATAAAGTCACATTGGCCTTTATAAACAGTGAGTGATGCCTTTCACTCGGGTTCCTAATTCGCAGGTATTGACTGCTAGACATTCATTCAGTCTGAAGCTGTAGTTAGGACTTGGAGAATCTGATAAACTGACCTGTACACTGCGTGAAAAGAGGTGTATTCGGCCTGGAATACTCCTGTATATTCCCGGATACTCCACAGATTATCGGCTGTATCCGGCAGTTTGCAGCTCTGTTACGCGGCATGGAATACTCCTGAATATGTACCGTGTTTTGGGGTCTGCCTAGAGCCCTAGTTGCCATGGTGAATAATCCCTTGGGGGTGCTTGGAAGGGAACATTTGCACTTCACACCTTGGGCCACCAGGTATCCTGCAATTGGTCAAAAGTCTTTCTTTGGATTGGTGGAGCAATGTCTTGCCCCTCTTCTAAAACCCTTCCCCATTGGTCCATTGTGGGTCCCCAGACATGAATTCATATGGTTTATATAATAATAATAATTATTATTATTATTAATATTATTATTATTGGTGGTGGTGGTGTTGTTTTATGTTCATAGGTAGATTGTATAGATAGTCTGTCAAACAAAAATGAATTACACAAATTTTATTATAAATAAAGCAAATACAGTATAATATAAGGCATATAAATTGACAGTTTTATATATATATATATAATCAATGTACAATATATAACAGAATAGAATACATTAGAACAGAATATATTGTAATATCATAGTATATAATACAAATGCTTTTGGGAGCATAAATGAAACTCTAAATGTTGAGCATTCCCAAGAACAACCCAGCTTCCGTGGTCTCTATTCTGTAGCACCCCACACAGTGCAGACAACTCTGTGCTAGGCGGGAGGACCCACGCTGGCCTTCCATCCAAGATGGCGGCGTCCCCTTCAGAAATTATATCTACTGATGCGGTCCTCCATATGGCAGCCTCTTCCTCAGTTTAAAGAACACTAGCTCTGGCCTTGAGCAGATGCAAAACACAGTGAAAACAGAAATTAGATCACTGAAAATAGCAAATGGAGAAAAAGTCTAAGAACTACTAGGGAAATGATGTTTTGACTTACTCTTCTCCTCCTTTGCCTCGTTCGAGTGGCGATCCTGCCCCCCTCTTTGTTCTCTGGTTTCACCCGGTAACTCTTTCGAATAGTCTCAATCGGTCTTTCAGGATGCTAGAGAGAAAAAAAAGCGGAGAAGAAAGGAAGATTGATTAAAAGTTCGTTTAGAATTCCAAGCACAATCGCGACGATACAGTCTACCAACAAAACACGCCTACCTTGTCCGTGGATCATATCTGTGCGTGTTGTTTTCAGCATTTTGCATTAGCCGCACAGCTTCCTGTAGAAGCAAAATTAATATAAGAGTTAAATTCAACCACATTAAGGGATAAAGCAGATAAAAAAATGTGAACGTATCAGAATGCGCGGCAGTCAAAGACGAAAGCCAGAAGGCTACAGAAATAAACTTACCGAAACAGAGTTATTCCCCGCTCGTCTTCTTTTCTCGGGCAGACTCCTCTTGCGCCTCTTTGATGGGACTCCATCCTGTCCAACCGCCGAATAACATTCTCCATGAACGTTTACTGCTGTTCAGACATCTTAAAAATGCATTTAACGGGGACACCAGTTGTTTGTTTTCGTTCGGACTCGCGTTAGAAAAATTGGATATTCCCGGCGCACGAGTAGCCTCTCCACTCCGCTGTCCGTTCGAAAACTTAAGTGTTCTTTTGCAAGCCATCTTCAAAATGCACACTATCGACAGAATACGGAGTACAACTTCTGTAATCCTTCAGTGACTCGCTTCTCCTTACCTTACTACAGGTAACCCCTTCCCCAAAGCAAATTTCGCGCTGCAGTTGCACACAATGCTATTGGTTACTGTCACCCTACGCCATGCACGCACAGAAAACTGATTGGACAGGACTCAACCTTAGATTCTAAGTGGGTGGTTTGAAAACGGGGCGCGTCCTCGTACTGAGGAGAAACATTCCGAACAAACAAGCAAGAATCAACAACAAAAACTCCTATGCCCTGTAAACTTTTTTTTTTTTTAAGTCCTGTATCCTTTGTCCCGCATCCCTCATACTGAGATAATGTCCCGCATTTTCGCTGGTCGTTTGGTTTTTAACTGTCAGAAATAAAAAAATATATGGATCCATTATTTTACCCGGCCGCACATGAGCATAGTTTCTAATCTATTTAATAGCGCTATGTCAAAAGCAGTAAAAATGCAACATAGGCGAGTTTTTTTAAAAGCCTTGCTTTCACCAAATGGCTGAGAGGAGAGCGTTGAGGGCGGTCATCAAGAGTCTGTGGCGGCCGTCAATCAAACTGTGCAGCTGTGGGGCCGATGAATTTCTTTGCTACGTCACAAAAAACAAACTTAGTAAAACTTTACGGATATGAAGATAAACGCTGTCAGCCGACGTCATGGTCAAAAAGAAAGGAAAAAGTTCTTTTATCCCTTCTGACCATGCTTCTCATCCAATAGAGCTTTTGGCTTGATATAAAGATTTGCATTGAAATTGTTTTATTTTGTGTAATATTTTATTTTGAGCCTTATTTATTCTTATAGTTGGATTTGGTCAGGGGTTTAACTTGAAAGACTTGAGCTGTATGCTGCCTGCTGCTTTGCTTAAGTACAGTTGCCTTTGATGGGCCTGTAATGGCCAATGCATGTTGGATGTCTATCAATACAAGTGTATACAAGTGTTTCTTATACAGTTAGACTGACATTATATCTAAGTTTTACATTATCTCTCAGCATTGGTAACATGTCCCACACTGTCCCACACAAACTTACTACTTGTCCCCCATTTGGTCTGTTTGCATCTGGTCACCCTGTACCTTTGACCCCAAGTAAAGGACAGTTGCATAACCATCAAATATGTAATTAATGAACCTCTCATTTAGACTTTTTTTAAATTATGTTTTCAGTGTGTTTTTGTATGCTCCATTTGAAGTGTCCATTGTAATTTAGCTGCACGACAGAGCAATGACATTAAAGGCTACATGGGCCTACCACTGCTATATTATACACCATGCAACACCTAAGAAGTTTGTGTGGTTATCAAAATATCGGCTAAATATTACATATAGGCTAACTGATAGAAAGTTACAGTGAGGAAGGGGGGCAGGCTTCTATACCCAGTCCCACCTAGACCACTGACTGTTATTAGCATTTGAAAGGCCAAGCCATCAGCTAACGACTGTGGTCACGCGGATGCCTGAAAACTGCCGTCTAACAGCTGTATTCGGACATTTGCGGGAGTTTTCAGGTCCGCATGACAAAGTTCTGCGGGCATCCGAATACCTCCGGAAAACAGCAGGTTTAGCGGAAGTTTACTTTGTCCGGATATTTCCGAATACACCACTTTTCACGCAGTGGTACAATCTCTGGATTCACATTCAGTGACCTTTATTTAGTCTGGATCAGACAGGTTCCTGGGAAATGGACTGCATTGATAGGAACAGCTGATTGTTGCTATGCCACCTACTGTTCCCCATACTAATCTGTTAAGGGAAGATTCACCATCTCCACAGATGACCCAGCAGAAAGCTGTATTAACAGATGAACAGTGTGAAGACGATGTTCTATATTACTTTGCAACAGAGTTACAGTTAGAGAGAAGATTCACAAATCCATACAAAACCCACTTCCCCATATATCTCAAAAAAAGAAAAAAAAAGTGGTGCACTTACACAGTGCAGAAGTTAAAATTTGATCCCAGTTTTAAATATGAACTCTTCAGCAATTTATGTAAAATGACATATAAAGAACACAGAATGGTATTATTGTATTATGCTCTTCAGAAGAAAATGACTGGCTCAATGCAAAACCATGTCCTCCTAAATCTTAGTACTTCTTATGCACAGAGAGAGACTCATTCTTTGTCAAATAAACTCAGAGGAGCTGCTGATTTTTTCATTGGTAGATCCTGTAGATTCGTATATCCTGTTTATGCCAATGATATCTGTTTATAGCTTTACTAGTTGAACCCCATACATAAATGCAGATCTGTTGAATCCTTAATCATATTCTCTATTTAATCAGCTGTAGTCTGAAAGTGAGGATGATCCTCCAGGCATCTGAAAAGTTCTGAATCAGCTCACACCAGCTCAGCATAAACAATGTACCCTGTTTCTCTGTTACTGCTGTTGCTGCTGGTGGCCCTATCTTCTAAAGGTTTTTTTTTCTTCTTCTTCTGATTTAGAAATTTATTGATTTAAGAAATATATGAATAATCACAGCGTTGGTATTGTATGAATACATTTGTTTGTGTGTCCTTTCTAGTGTCCAGTGTCAGGTTGTTCTCACACTGTCCAAACAGTCAGTGGTTGTGTCTCCAGGTGGAGCTCACAAACTCACCTGTTCCTGTAATGGATTTAGTGTGAGTGATGTTTATATGCACTGGATCCGTCAGGCTCCTGGAAAAGGACTGGAATGGATCATTTACTATTATTCTGCACACAGTGCAGGGCTGATTCACAGCATCCAAGGACAGCTCTAATTTCTACCTTCATATAAACCAGCTGACGACTGAGGACACAGCGGTTTATTACTGTGCTAGAGATTTCACTGTGATTAAACTCATACAACCAGCTGTACAAATATCAAAAGGGGAAAGGATGTGGGAGGGGACATTATGGAAATACAGTCACACAACAAAATAGTGTTAGGCTGTCGTTTCCATATTTTCCTCATTTCTCCACCAGTTCAAAGTATTTGATTGTAATAGTCAGTTATTTAAAAGTACTTTTCACGATCATTGTTGATCAATTCTACATATAGCCACATAAAACTATACCTTTTTTTCTTCATTTTACAAAACATGACTGTAGCTGTGTTTAAATACACGGTCCATAGATTCAGTCTGTCTCAGTACTATGGAGTCAGATAAACCACTCCTATAGTAAGACTGGGAGATCACCTTTGATACGGTCTTAAGGTTAAATTCTCCTTACGCGAACGTTTCAGCTTAGGGAAGACTATAAGCACTCAGTATGATTGTCTACACACGTCTGCCAGTGAGTCAAAATATATTACAGAGTCATCCTTATAAAGTCACTGATGGATTTTGATGTGTGAGTGTGTGTGTGTGTCTGTGTGTCTGTACTAACCACAGGCTGGCAGGTGTTTCTGTAGTACTCACAGTCTGAGTCATTGAATATCTTATACACTGACTGAGTGGACGTGGAGAAGAAGCTGGAGAAGCCATTCAGGGATCTCAGCAATTTGAGATGTAATATTCCTTAGAGATGAACACAGAGCCCAGAGGAGAAAAATTCCACAAAATATGTGAATATAAAATCACTTTTCTACAAGAGCAGCTTTTACCCACAGAAAACGATATCCATCCTTAAATGACACTACAATTTTCAATGACGTCTGAAAGGTACATTTTATGAACATGTGGACAGGATTTAAACCACTATAAACTTCTCATAGATATTAATCTGGCACTGACAAAAATCGAGTAAATACATGTGAAAAAAAGAAAAAACAAAGCAAAACGAAACAAAAAATGAAACACACACACACACACAATTTGCACAACGGAATTTACACAACTATATTTACACAATTCATATGATGCTGTACTTCTACTCTTTTTGTTTCATTTTCTTGAATTTAAGTAGATAAAATATATAATATATTATTACAAGGAGAAAAAAACGAGGAAGACATTGATGAAAATTCTTCAAATATTGAGACACCTTCATTTAAATTTTCCCTCTTTCCGTCTCATGTGACCACTTTCTATTTAAATCCTAAAAAGCCTCTGAGCTCTACAGGAGCTCTAAGTTCTGAAGTTGAGCTTCAAAACCAATCATGTTCTCTGCGTCTCTAGTGCTGCTACTGGCAGCCACATCCTGTGAGTTTCTTTGGTCTAAAAAATTAAATCAAACCTGTTGTATTTTGTAGTATTTGACTGAGTGTGTCATGTCTTTGTAATAATTATTGAATCTCTTCCAGGTGTCCACTCTGATGAGCTGATTCAGCCTGACTTCCAGACTGTTCATCCAGGTCAGCAAATGACCATCAACTGCAAGGTCTCATATTCAGTTACTAGCTATACCACAGCTTGGATTAGACAACCAGCAGGAAAAGCTCTAGAGTTTATTGGAATTATCTGGAGTTTATTGGAATTATCCACAGTGGTGGGGGCTTAGACTTCAAAGAGTCTCTGAAAAACAAGTTCAGTATCTCAAGAGACACCAGCAGCAACACAATAACATTACGAGGGAATAATCTACAGACTGAAGACACGGCTGTGTATTACTGGGCCAAACAATATTACACACAGTATTATGAACTAGTAGCTATCCTGTACAAAAACCTCTATGTAGGAGTTTATAAAAAGCATAAACTTAAGTCAACATATGTTCATATGTATAGTTACCATAAACTGTGGTCTAAACTGTGGTGTACCAGAAATTAAATGAAAAGCATTACTTTGTGCTCACATATATTAATGTCCAATGTTTTTCCAGAACTGTGTTCTCAGAGTCCAAAGAATAAACACAGAAACTAGAGACACATTTTTATATATTGGTAATAAACCACAATATTATCATCTCTCACAGTCAGCATGTCAGTGACTCAAGCATGTTAGATTCTTTAGAAAGTGAGGATGGCAAAACCAAATTCATTCAAAACAGGAACCAGAACTCATTCACAAAATTTATTGGGGCCCTCCATATTCCTGCCCCCATGCTCCTGTCCTAAGCATGTGGTCCATCTGTGGTGCCTGACTGTGGAACCAAGAACTGTCCTTTATACCCAGGTCATCCCAGTTTTAACTATAGTACCCCAGCAGGCATGTGACCGACCTTCAACGTTGAAACCACAGCTATATATTTCCGGGACAGAGATCATAGACAATTACAAAATACATTTTTTTTCACTCGTTATGGATAACTTAGGAAAAGAGAAGTAGACTGTCAGACTTGTGCTGTGCTGATATGAGATCCATGTTTCAGATGTCTGTCTTGGATTTAAGTCCTCACTTGGACTTAAGTTCTCACTCGGTGAGGTCTGATATGAAAACTGAATGAATGCTGTGTTATTCGACAGATCCAAAAGCCAATCCAAATTCTCTACCTCTATATGCATGACAGCCACGCAGACTAAAGCAATCAAGGGAAAATCCCTCTGAGCTCTGGAGAGGACAGACTTTGAGCAAATACAGTTAACAAAACAACAAAATTTGGTCAGGAGGTCATTTTTTTATTTTGTTTTTTTCCTCTATCAATTTATAGTATCTAATTATCCATTATTCTGTAAGTCTCTCCCCTGTATGGAAGCCATTTTCATCTTGATGACTGGACTAGAGCCAACCACAAATTCACATGAATTTGGAAAGTTATAGTTCTTACTCTTGTACAGTAATGAAATATGTGTCAGTGTCCTGAGATTCTGAAGTCTGAAACAACTCTTGAGTTGACCTGAGTGGAGTCGTCACAAGTGACAGTCACCAACTGGGCAGAAAAGTCAAAATCCAGTCATGTGGGAGGGATTCACTGGCAGCAGTAGCTGTGACAGCAAATGTTTATCAGAGACCAAAGTCAGTTTCACTAAGGAGTGTTTTACAGCAGCAGGACTTTCAAACAGAGAACATATAGTCATGTATGACTGTGCACTGTATCCAATAGTGACATGTTCCAGCTGCAGGCTTATAGAAAAGCTTTTCCAGGTTCTCACTACATGAGATATTGTTATAAAATATACACACATTGTATTGTGTATGACATCATCTAGCGGTGAGTTTATGTTATGTTAAGTAGGTCCTGGTTTGGGGAATAATGGCTGTTTTAGTGTTCTTCAGCTTAGTTTTCTCTAAAAATGTTACAGCCTGGGCCGTGAGTGTGGGTTTAGAGGGGGCATTGAACTTAATAATGGTGTGTGTGTGTGTGTGTGAATGTGTGAATGTGCAGTCACCATTATAGATAAGCCTAGTGCGTCATGTTAAGCACAGTAAAGGACCATTAAACTGATGCCAAATTTATAATACATGTTGCAAGCAAGCATGGTGGCAAGATTTTGAGCAATGTGAGATGTCTTGCTGCTTTTCCTGCATGCCGACTATTACAGTACTTTTGAACCGATGACTTATAAAGATGTAATTTTCCAGTCAAGTTTAAAGCATTGAAATGTTAGTTATTATTAATGTAGTTAGGTCACTCAAACTCGAAACTGTGGATTAAAGTTGTGCAAACATGTGTGTTTCTTTGACAAGGTCAGGAAAGCTTCCTTTCATGGATAATGAAAAATAATAAATTGTTTTAACTTACAGTATTAAGTAGTGGTGGGCAAAGCGAGGCTTCCTGAAACTGAAATGTTCGTAGCAATTGTGCCGAATATTTCGAAACAGTTTCGAAACAATCCGACACCCGTCTCCACGGTGACACCTACTGGCCACTTCAGCAATTGTCACATCTTGATAATGCTGTTCTGCGAAACAACGATTCAGACAAAATGTTAACTACTTATTATTCTGTAGGTCATGCCAAGCTATCAGTACATATGATCAATACATTTTGGAGAAATCACCATACAGCAAACAAAAAAACAAAATCTTTCAGATTGTCAGAGACAGTAAATTGGTACTGTAATGAACAGTTTGTTTAAAAAAAAAATTCTTTTTTTTGTGTTGTGTTGTGTTAATTAACATCTGTGAAGCTATTTCAATTGCTTGGTACTTCAGTTTCATGTGTAAGACATAACATTTAGGAAGATAATCTATTGACAAAAGGCTATTATGTTTGTTGGGATAAATAACCACATAGGGTTTTGTGGGTCAGAGTGTACTTTGTAGCTTATAAAATGTAGGCCCCTCTACTGTACTTTCTTTGTGGAACATCATGTAGCGGTGAAGCCCAACAGAGGAAGCCCACACCTCACCTTTAAATCTATCATTAATTTCCACCTGTTTCTGTTAATCCGCCTTGATTAACAATAAAACTAACGATTCGCAGAATAATCAACACCAATCGCGTAAACAGAGTAAATGCTTATCGGTGTCATTTTGTGGAAGAGATACCGTTTTTCAATGTCATTTCATGATAATGTTATTTCTCTTTACTGAACTGTGTAGCAATTGTTATACCCACATGTTCTTGTGATTTGTGGACAACTGAACTTTTCACTCTCTGCCCGATGCCAGGGAATAATATCAAATGTGCTCGTCTGATTCTGGCGTTTAAATGCTCGCGAAACGCCGTGGATTGTCTGAAGCTTGTGTGCTATAGCGAAACCTACAGCGTGAAATTGTTTATCAAGGACAATTATGTTACACATATAATATTACACAAAAGAAAAAAACATTTGAAGGAGGGAGTATTGCATTAACTCGCAAATCTGCACTACAATGAAGGCTCCTTAACCAGAAAACAATGTGCCTCAGATGTATAGCCTTACAGCGCAGAAATCCTACGGAGTATGAGGTGCCAGGTTCACTGCTGCGAGCCATTTGGTCCCTGTATAACCGCAGTGAGAGCGGTGTCTGCATTCTTGGTACTAAGTCAAGCTTGTTCCCAGTGGGTGTTGGACTCTGCCAGGGCTGTACCTTGTCTCCAATTCTATTTGTGATTTTCATGGACAGGATTTCAAGGCACATCAAATCCTTTTGTCTAATGAGATGTCAAATGTCATACAGTTTATTAAAAAATATTTTCCCATTGCATTACGAATTTCTAGTGTACCAACATCACGCTGATCTGATACGGAACATGGATGTGACTTTCTGGTGTCACCTCATATGATCATGTTTCATATTTCATGGGTATAATATGCAAAGCAGGGCATACTGAGGTCTAGTCCACAATATATGATTCAAAGTCATTTTATAGAAACACAGATTTCACCAGGAAAAATGACAAATGCAGGATACATAAACAGAGGTGGCAAAAGTAAATGTAGAAGTACTCTTGCTTAAAAAAAAGTACTCCAAGTAGAGTTAAACTAACAACTGTTTTTGTAAATTGTAAATGAGTGACTATTTTACTCTTAAGTATTTTTCAGGAGGGATATTTTAACTTGTAGCAAGAGTGCTTCTGCTTTTTCTTTTGCCACCTGTATGTAAAGTAATAAAAAAGACAGGATTTTATGCCCCTTCACACTGTCAAAGATAAAACTCTTGGGACAGTGGTGAATTAAACAGCTTGATCTCACATTCTGGCAAAGATCAGACATACTAGAAAAATGTTGTTGCCTTTATCTTGACATAAAAATATGCCAATATAACAAAAATGAACACCCACCCCCCTCCCCCTGAACTTCCTTCCATGCTGGACTTGCCTACATATACCTGGACACCTTAATTTATATACCTACCTTAGACGCGTACTGTCTAACACTTGAACACTTAATACTGAACCTGTTTGGCCACTTCTTGCTGCTCTTATTGTGCATTTTTTGCACTATATGTACATTTCACACGCTGTAAATACCCAAACCTGTTCTGCTCATGTTTATCACAATCATAGCTTTTTGCACTTTATGCACTACATGTACAGCTGTTTGCTCTTTTGTTGTTTTTATTATTGCTACTTTATTGTACAGTATAGTAAATTATATTTCTATCATGTATTTTTATCTGTACTTCTTTGCCTGTCTTTGCTTTTTTTCCTGCTGCTGTGAACACCCAAATTTCCCTGCCTGGGGATTAATAAAGTGTCATCTCATCTCATCTCATCTTATTAAATGCTCCCTTTTCCTTTTTTTTAAAGTTTAAACTTATAACTGTGCTTTTACATATTTTTGTATTTTGTACTCCAAATAATAATAAATAATCACATAATCATTGTGATAATGATGATTATGATGATGATGATGATGATGATGATAATGATGAGATAGCTTTGAATTATGAGAAAATATTCACAGACTTCAAACTTTGATCACAGTGTTTCTTACTGTATCTACTTAAGTCTCTATAGGTTGGACTATGCAAAGTTATACTCCACTTCAGTCCTTTATAATCACACGTCTCTTTTCATCTCTGTCTGTTTATACAGTATTTACAAGAGCAGCTCCTGTCAAGTCAGCTATGGAGTCAAGAGAGATTTTGATTTTTCTTGTCATGTTGATGTTCAAACCAAGGTTATTATAATTTTGAAATTTTCATTAGTTTTTATTTTTATTTAGTCTTTTAGTTTGGTTTTTGATTTTTCAGTTTAGTTTTAGTTAGTCCATAAGTAGTTTTATTTGCATTTTTATTTTGAAGGATTGACTAGTTTTAGTTTAGTTTTTAATTCATTTTAGTCTTAGATTTAGTTTTTCAGGTATTTTGAGAAAAGCTTTGATTTACAGAAGCTGAAAAGGGTAGGATGAAAGAATGTCTGACATCAAATATGATTTACAAAAGCGTAATGTGCAAAACCATTAAATTCTTTTACACCAGGAACCATTAACTTTGCTTGACCCACAGCAGAACTCAGTAATTAGGAGAGCTAAATCAAAAGTGAAACTTTAAGTAGTCTGCAGTATTAGCCAGAATGAAGTTGCACCACACCAAAACAGTTTTAAAAGATGTGAACATCTTGGAACAAAGTAAAATGTTTCTCTCTTTTTTTCTTTTTTTTTAAAAAAACCTTTTTAAACCTTTTTAAAGAAAACATGTCACACATATTCTTAGACTGGATGGACTTCATGTTAAAGATCCACTCCTTGCAAAAAAAAATCAAAAGTCAAAATTAAAATTCCATAAATCTCAACACACACACACACACGAACATATCATTAGTCAAGTAACTTCTTGTAAATCTTGAAGAAAACACGTTGTTCAAGAGAAGTCGTAGCCCGATTTCTCACACCAGACAATAGTAGCCCACACACAGAGAAAATGTATTCACAAAAGCTTGGGAGGCAGGAGCACTGACTAAATCTAAAGCCACTGGGGCAATTTTTGGACAAATGGCTTCCCTCGCCCTCCAGAACTCCAGTGGGTTGTCAGACAATACCTTGCTGCATCTCATCCATGCACTTTGTCATCTCACTTGATGGAGTGTTCATGGCATTATTGCCTGACCTGCCCCCTTCCAGGTGGGATGCAAGATAGGTGTAATTCTTGATACATCTAATCAGGTCGCGTTTGAGAGTCTGCGGGGATCTTCCAACTGTCCCTCTCGGTCTTGCAACAGGTGTATGGCCTTCACAATATTGCTTCCATTGTCGGTTATGACTAGCAGCACTTTCTTGTCCCTTATGTCCCATCTTTCCTACGTCAAGTCGATGCAGCAGGTGATCGACTCGCCAGTGTGTGGATGATCTAAGCAATGCAAAGCAATGCCAGTGGGAGGGTGGTAAAAGCAAGCAGAGACTCCAAGAAATGCTGCAGTTAGTCCTCGTTTGCTCCATCCGTCGGCATGCAAAGTCAATCTCCTAGCCTCTCTAACAATATTTTTCAGTTTTTCGGTGGCTGTTATCATTTTTGCCTCTATGAGGCTAACTCGGGCAGACCCTCGTGTTTTAAACCTGTGCTCAAATAATTGGCAGAATTGTTTGAATGAATTATTGTCACACAGTCATGTGGAAAGCCCAGTGTCAATGAACATTTGAACCATTGCCTGCTCACACATGATGCTCCTGTGTGGTAGCATACCATGTACTCTCCTGTGCAAAGCACTGGGGTAAGGTTTGTTGTTTTTGTGTAGGTCTTGATGTCATGGAGCTGTCTGACTGTGAGCTAATGTTAGCAGTCTCCTGCTCCCTCGACTCCTGGAATTTTTCGTGTGCTTCTCTATGAAAGCGTAGCAGGTGAACTTTCAAATTAATGGGATTTTTCCCTTTTAGGTGTATCCCACAAACGATACCGTTGCTCTTTATTATGACACATTTACTTGTCAACTACAGGGTCGTAGTAAAAGTATTGCCATATAGGACTGTGCCTCTTTCTGCCTCCAACCTTAGCCATTTTAAGAATATCTCATTTGCACATGGTTGGTGCTCGATTGGGAGGCTCTGCTGTGATTGGTAAATTTTAAGGTAAGCACAGCAACAGTGCAAATCAAGGGAGGAAACAAAAACTAACCTGATTTTACCTCGATTCTGTTACGTTTTACTTCGAGTTGCATGGTTCATTGTATTCTTTATTTCGTTTTCATGTTTTTGAAAACTGTCGTTTTTTCTTTTTATTTCAGTTAATGAAATTATTTTTTTTCATTGCTAGTTTTAATTCTTATTTTCGTTAACTGTAATAACCCTGGTTCAAACAATTTAAGACATTTCAAAAACGTAACTTCATTTTGATGTATGAATTTGAATATTTCAGTTTCACACAATGTTCTTAAATTCAAGTTTTTATTCAATTTATTATATTGTCTTTGTTTACAGATGTAATGGGTCAGACACTGAGTCTGAAGCAGTGATCATTACACCTGGTGGGTCTCAAACTGACCTGTACAGCCTCTGGGTTTGACTTTGGTACTTACTGGATGGTTTGGGTCAGACAGGCTCCTGGAAGAGGACTGGAATGGGTGTCAGCTATCAGCAGTGGTGGTGGTGGTAGCAAATATTACTCCAGTGCTGTTGAGGGAAGGTTCACCATCTCTAGAGACAACAGTAAGAATCAACTCTATCTACAGATGAACAGTCTGAAGACTGAAGAAACAGCTGTGTATTACTGTGCCGGAGAGTCACAGTGAGAGAAAGGGAAGATGTGCTGTCCAAAAACCTAATGGAGCTATTGGTTTATGTCCATAATAATCATAATAAATACATTGCACAGGAAAAGTGTTAAATGACTGTCATGCTTAACACAGGATGAAGAAAAAAACCCAATTCTGAACAAAGACATACAGCAAATGCAGTCCTGTTCATTAAATGAAAACTCAGGATCCTATCACCTGATTTTCTTTGTTTAATGTCACGTCTCTAGAAAGAGGCTGGATGCACATGCAGAGCAGTTTTCACTTTATTTAAAGTAAGCAAGAATATCAAAGACTTACAAAAGTCTTTATTTTGCAGAAATAAACTTATACTTTCATTGTCAGTTACATAAAAAAAAACTGTGGCTGTGTCCGAAATGGCATACTAGTGTACTGCATACTGGCCCAGTATACACTGTGTACTGCACACTACTCCACACGCTAGTATACAGTATGGTATGCAATTATGAGAACTTTTGTGTAGTGTACTACTCGTTTGCTATCGGTTGGGGTATCTGTTCTGTTAAAATCGAACAACACACGACGACCACAAATATGTATCAAAAGTAGCCCTATAAGAAAGCGTATGAAGACTTATTACATCAAAATATGCAGATGATACATTTATTTTCGTAACTGCAGCTGCAGTTGAAGTTGTAGCTGCTTCGGTCGCTGTCCGCCATGGTTTTTAAATTTTTTGACAGTTGGAAATCGCCGCGTTGCATCATGGGATGCCGTACCCAACGGAATGAGTTCCGGTGTCGTATGAAATATGGAACGGCATGAAATCTGGAACGGGTGCATCCGGTTAGCCATTTTCACAGGAAATACGTCAAATTGTGTCAACAGTTACTAATGTAAACTGTCAGATCCACCAAAAAAGTAAAGAAATCTCTTTTACCCCGCTAATGGAGATAAGATAAGCGATTCTTTTCTCGTATACCGTAGCTTAACAAACCGATAGAAGACGACAGGATGACGTCGTCTACTGTCAGCGTGTATTAAATGTGTATACGAACAGAATTATTGTTGTAAATTTGCAGTGTGGTTCACGAAAGATTAAGAATCATGTGTCGCTCGGGGATTTTATTTATTTCAGAGATGTTTTTGTTTATCCCGTCGACTCGTAACATGAATTATGTACCTACCTATATTACAATTAATTGATTCTACCACTTTGTGTCACTTCTAGCTGCAGATGTTTAAATGTCTCAGGTCATCACAAACGTGCTATCAATGAATTTTATGCTACGCAACCTCTATGCACAGCTTGGTGGCAAAAAAAAAAGTAAAAATGCTTTCAGTCACTTGCTTACAACTGCAGTCGTATGCTGTTTGAAACACAGATGTTAAACGTATATTAAGATCAATGCACTGTTGTACTTCAGGAATAAATCATTAATTATGATTCCTAATCTGAGGCATCAAATTTACTCTGAAAGGAAATGAACCTGTGCATGGTAGTACCAAAATGGATATTTTGTTGTTTTGGACTATATTCCCAGTTTTGCACTTATGCACCACGGAGATTTGTTCGCAGCATTGTCTGGCAGGGGAAAAACAGGGGACTCAGTTGCAGACTCGCTGATGGATGAATAAGATGTTTATTGTGCCAGGCAGAAGTCTTTCAAAACACTTGGCAGAAAACGGAATCCAAAAAACATGCAGAGGTCGTACCACAGAGCAGTCAGAGGGAGGCAGACAATCCAAAACGGCAGACAAAGGCAAAATCCAGAGACAGGCAAAAGGTTCAAAAACAGGTACAGGGCAAGGCAGGCAGGCAGAAGAGGCAAAATCCAACAGGCAAAAAAGTAAAAAAACAGGCAGAGGTCAAACACAGAAAGCAATCACAATATGAAAAGGCTGGTACGACACACTGGGGAAAGCAGTACGAACTGACAAACAAAGGGTAGAACAGGCAGGGTTTAAATAGACAGACTAATTACAACTTCAACGAGAGACAGGTGAGCACAATGACACAATAAGTGAGGGGCGGGGCCAGAGCACATGGAAAACCAAAATAAACAAAAGCACATGACAAAACCAAAAACAAATGACAGCTAACACCAGGGGGGTATTTCAGAAAGCAGGTTTAGTGAAAACTCTGAGTTTGTTAACCCTGAGATGAAGGAAACTCTGGGTTTTCCGTTTCAGAAAGCGAGGTAACTCAAACTCTGGCTCAGTTACCGTGGTAATTGACTCTGTGAACCTAACCTGCTCGCTGGCAGGTTTTCTTCAACAAACCCTGAGTTTCTCCCTACCTCCTCCCTCCGGCTGAACCTGAAGCAGCTGTCAAACATGGCGTCTCCTTTCGTCGCTAACCCGATCGGTGTTGAAACCAAATTAATTCGCATAGCCTTACGTCGGGAGAGGATTTTGAGACCCCGATTAGATGTATTATCATTCCCTGATGACTATCTAATTGAGCGTTACCGTCGTTTTTCATCACAATCTATCATTTATCCGAACAACTGCGGCCTACATCTCTAATCCCTAGTGGAAATTCCAGTTGAAAACCAGTAGAAAATCCCAATGGAAAACCAGTAGAAAACCAATAGAAAACCAGTAGAAAACCAATTGAAAACCAGTAGAAAACCAATAGCAATTTCAACTGGTTTCTATTGGTTTTTATAGGGAAATTGAAACACATTCAACTGGTTTCATAACTGGTTTCTACTGGAATGCCCAGTAGAAAAACCAATAGAAATTTCTACTGGAATGTATTGGTCTGAACTGGTCTCAGATGGTCTGTATTGGTTTTAGCTGGACACAACTGGGTTACTGAGTTCACGTGAACTCACGTAGTGTGTGAAATGTTACAGTTGGTATTTAAATGGATTAAACTAATTTCAATTGGTGGAACCTGGAATTATAGTGAATTCATCACTGCATGTAATTTATGTTTTAACAGTTTACTTCCACCACGTCCACACAGGCTGAGAACACACACACACATTTGTTTACTGCAATCTATATATACACCTTGATAATAACAATTTAACAGAGAATACTGAAATACAGGCAACAAGTAAATGTATAAGGAATGCCTTTATTGTCATCGTAAATGTACAACGAGAGTCAGAGTGCCAAGCAACATAGAAGGAATTAAAATATAACTACAAAATGTAAACATAAAGAAAATATAGAAACATAAAAATATAAATATAAAATCATTTTTAAGTGGCAGTGCAGTGCCTCAGGAAATGTTTTGTTTGATTAATTTACTAGATGTGTACGTTGGAGGATGGAAATTTCTAAACATTTAAACGGCAGTGTCAAATTCTAGGCTAATAGGCCTAAACATGGTTATAACCAGGCATACAACATTTGCTGGTAATGGTACAATACAGAATTTCACTTTTAAAATCATACTTTGTCGTTCTTAATGGCGGTGACCTCCCATCCAGCGCTGCCTTTGTCGTTCTTAATAGAGGTGACCTCCCTGATGGACGACGCTGTTTCTGTCCTTATTTCGGGGAGGGGGCCCTCTTGTTCTCCGCTGTCGTAGCGAGTTCTCGATCGGCTACATTATATGAAATCCGTAACTATATACTCACTAACGCATTATCAGCAGCAGGCATACTCAATATAAAGCCGTATCTACAAACAGCTGTTATCTGGCCAGCCTATGTTATGGATAACTAAAAACGAACAGTCGCAAGTGTGTGCTACATTGAAATATACAGTATATACTTCTTGCTCTCAGATCGCAGCAAATTCTTTGCTCTTCTTTTTTTTTTTTTTTTTGCCGACGGGAGTTTCCTTTATAGCACTGGCAACGCCGAGTATATCGGGAAAGCAACTGTTTGTAGAGCCGTAAAAAAGGGTCCCTTGTACTTAAACGGCTACTGCACATTTTCATAGTGTCAGACCTCTAAGGACCATCAAAGAGGAATTACACAGGATTGCAGGTGACTGATGTAGAATCATTCAGTTGAAGGTAATGATATTTTAAATTATATCGTGTTCATGACATTCTGCTGCGACCTCAGACTGGGATCAGTCTTTAGTTTTTATGTTGCAGCGTTTCCCAGTGTCATGGGCTGCATCGATGGCACACAGATCCCTATCACTGTTCCTTCAGTTAATGAAGTAGAATATGTGAATAGGAAGTCTTTCCACAGCATTAATGTGCAGGTACACTGACTGTTGTCTTACAATATCAAAGACTACATCACAATATACTGCAACTAATATCTCATTCTTTGCACTGTCAAGATCATATGTGATGCAGTGCACTTGATCACAAATGTTGAAGCCAGTGGCCCAGCTCTGTGCATGATATACGAATGTATCATTAGTGTACCCTGAGCAACAGATTTGAACATGGTAAGTAAAGCTTTGCACAATTACCATTCCTTGTCTCCCTCTTAACACCCTTAAAATGTATGCAGTATATAATTACAGGAGAGTTTGATGGCCACTTGCTTGGTGACAGAGAGTACCCATGCCAGCCCTCTCTGTTGAGCCCTTACTCTGACCCGGGCCCCCAACAACGTTCCAGTGTGGCCCACTGCAGGACTAGAGCCTGGGTTGAGATGACAATAAGCATGCTCAAAGCCCGGCTCCAGTGTCTGTGTAAACTCAGGGTAACCCCAGAGACAGTGTGTGATATTATTTTGCAATGTGTTGTTCTCCATAATAATATTGCCACAGTTGGAGGAGAGCAGCACCCTGCCGCACAAATGAACGATCCTGAGGACGACAGTCCCATCCACCCTGCAGATGTCCTGGATGGAGGAACCGTCCGAGAGAATTTGCCAAAAACATTTCACACATTAAGATACCACCACCCCCAGCAGTCAAATAAAGAAAAATCAGTCACATTTTATTTGGTCTTCTTTATTTCCTACAAATGCAACAATTACTATATTTAGATTGTTCCAACAATTAACAATTCACCTGTGACCATGCACCCACCTCTAACTGCTGTTCCAGTAATTCAATTTCAAGATAGGCCATTTAATCTGCCACTGCAAGTGCATCATTTCTCAATCAGTTTTAGCCATTTTCCTCCTTAATTCATAACTGAGAAAACATAAGGACGACATTAAATTCTACAGATCTACATGCAGAATTAACCTGGCATTTATTGAACATCTCACTGTGTCAGTCTGTGCTGTGGAAGTTGATGGACTCTCCTCCTGGTAATGCCCAGTCATGCTCTGTTAAAAAGGATAAGAACGTGTCATCCCTTCAATGTGCATTTTAAACTCAAAATTCCACACAAGAATGTCAAAACATTTTAATAGGGACAGAATTATCAGTCGCTACCATACATAATATTAATGTAAACCACAGTAGGCCTTTCTGAATCCCTCTGCGGCAGCAGACAACGTGTCTACATCATCATCCTGTGATGAAGAGCTTTCTGTTTCAGTATACTTTAAACTACTATAATTGGCAAAATCTCTGGGAGTATTTACAGCCCAAATGTTAATCTGCTAAGGTTAATCACCAGGCGAGAGGACATTTGTGTGTCTTAAAACAGCATTATGTTGGGGGTTAAAGCTACTCCAAGTTGAAATAGCCACTGAATGACATTTACTTGGTTTAATATGTCAAATATGATTAAAACCAAAATGGGGTACAAACATGAGCCTATAGACCTAAGCAAAATGTGTCTTACCTGTTTGAACTATGTTTTTATATTTCATTTTCAGCGGCTGCCAAGTGCGCTTTGTGCCCGTGGGATTGCTCCTAAAAGAAAATTGAATTTTGTTCAATTACATTCCACCACTTTCACCTGTAATATCAAAAGAAAGTGTGCTTACATGTTAAATGAATAGACTTCTGCATTCAAACCTACGCATTAACTCGGGCAGCAATTCTCTCCCACGCCAATTATCTCGCCTTTGCCGATGCAGGTGGGAACCGAACCAAACACCTTTTTGTTGTGAGGCGACAGCGTTACCCGCTGCGTCACTGTGGCGCTCAAAATTGTGCTCATACTCGCCATAAACACGTATCAGAATTTCTAACTGCAGCGGGATGAAGTAAAACGACTTTTGTTTTCGCCAGTTGCCATGGTGAATCGTAGTATCGGAGCTCCATTGATGATGGCTTTTTATAATTGTCATGCACGCGCTTAACTCGGAGTTAACAGACTCAGAGTTGATCGAACCAACTCAGATCAGCTTTTCTGGAACCGAAAACTCAGAGTTTCCCATCTCAGGATTCATCAACTCAGAGTTCAGGATTAAACTCAGAGTTTGTTAAACCCGCTTCCTGAAATACCCCCCAGACCTGACCAGCAGGGGCACAACAGAGAGCAGTTCACGCAGGAACCCTGACATTGTCCTTTCACATTATTTGGTGCCCTCAGTGAAGATGAAGGTCCTGATCAGAGATTTAGTCCTAAATACTTACAGTGTTTTACAATGTTATGACACTTTCTAACACTACAGTCTTGAAATACTACATTTCACACAGGGAGTTTTGATTTTTGATGTGTTATTTTTAATGGGGTTACCAGACCTGTATCAAAATTTATGAACACACACAAAAGAACAAACAGAGTATAACAGCAATGTAAAAATATATGCAAAGTATATACATACATGAACATGCATAAACCTACGTCATGGGAACAGAGAGACAGTGTGTGATAGAAAGAGAGGGAAAGGGGGAGAGAGAGAGAGAGCGCAATACAGACAAAAACGGAAACTGTCAACGTCCAAAGAGGTCTCGTGCTGATCCCCAATGACCTACTGTGGAAAAAGAAGACGGAAATAAATAGGTCAGAATAAAGTTTGTTAGTCAAACAGAATATTGGTGAGTGGTTTATTGTTAATGCAAAAGTACTGAATAGAAAAAAATATTACCGAACCAATCATTGTATAAACAAATTTCATGTGAGCAGGGAGTGAGAGAGAGAGAGAGAGAGAGAGAGAACAAAACAGACAAAAACTAGGAGAAACAGCAGAAATACTTAATAAAACAACGAAACAAAACTGTCAACGTCCCAACAGGTCTCGTGTTGGAGTCCAATAACCTACTGTGGAAAAAGAAGAGGGAAATAAATAGGTCAGGATGTTTTTTTAGTCAGAATATTGGTGGTTGGTTTATTGTTACTGCAAAAGTACTGAACTGAAAAAAAAAATACTGAACCCTTCATTGTACAACTTATGTGTACAAATAACGATAAGTCACCTGACTGTAGTGGCTGGAAAACATCACTGTCCAGCCGATGAAATCAGAGTTCTAGGATAATGTGATGGTTAAAATAACAGATTTTTAAAACATCAAGTACATTTTATCTCATGACAACATTTTTCCTCATGATACTCATCATGTCTTTGTATTAAAGAAACATTTTTCCTTTTGGCTTACCAGGCATGCTCTTAAGAGCACATGATGCCAAAGATGTGGCATGGCGACATCTTAAATGCCACAATTCTTCCTCTTTCAATGCTTGTATTTCCACTGCAATTTCTCTGACCTCCAGTTCAGCCATCTCATGAAAGAATAGTGATTGTGAGCTGAAAAAAAAAAAAGTTTACAAGGTAATTTTGCGAGTTAAAGGTAAGAGACTTACGGTACAAACAAACACCCCACAGTTCTGGCCGTCCGTCTGGAGCCATTGTGATGGTTAGGTGACAGCCCAGCTGCTCAGGTCCCAAACGTTCCTAAAGGCATTTCTACAAAGATCATTTTATTATAACGAAATGAAAGTGCAAGTAATGTGGTTGTTGTACTTGTTAATGGAAGGATTATCTATACCTCAAAAAAAGTATGGTCATTTTCAGTTCATGGCATTTGTGAAGTATAAGGTCACACGGAACATCTGAAATACCTAAGCAAGTCAAGATCTTCTGGCTGGATGTTTTGATACATTCCCAGTGAATCATAGACCCTCATTGTCCTCCTGCGACCATCAAAGACCTTTTGGAAAGTACTCAGTTAAAACAAACACTCAGTCATCAGTATATTAAAAAGAAATGGGTTAAATCCACTAATTCTCAAACAAACCCAAAGGCTAAAATGATTTCCTTCCTCAGGGGTCTTGCATCCAACAACTCGGGGTAGGAGAACCGTGGAGTCAGCCTTAACATCCTGTTTAAATATTAGCTCAGTAAGAACTCAAAGTTAAAAGTGAAAACATCACCTTGTTAAACAAAGACTTTAAGAATCTTACCTTCAAATAACTTAACCTGGTTTAAAAAGTCATGTCAGTTCACTGACGCTCAGACATTGACAGAGGGAGGAATTTATTAGGGATTTTAGACTCACATGCTTGGTTCCAGCTGCAAGTTGGGCTATCCTTGTGTCAACAATCTGCAATGATGGAAATAAGTAAGTATTATGTGCATTGTTAAGATGTTCCATATCCTTTATAGAAAAAGACATTCCAAAAAAAGACTATAATCACATCATCAGTCAGCCAAGGGAAGTCCCTCTAAGAAGGTCGAAGAGACTTGAAGTCCTTTGCAGTGGCTTGGCGGTTGTTGATCCTGATAATGGCGCAGTGTTCATTTCATGGGCTATCTGTTCTGTTAAAATCGAACAGCAAATGACTACCACAAATATGTATCAAAAGTAGCCCTATAAGAAAGCATATGAAGACTTATTACACCAAAATATGCAACTGATACATTTATATTCGGAACTGCAGCTGTAGTTGAAGTTGAAGCTGGTTCTGTTGCTATCCGCCATGTTTTTAAAATTTTTTAACAGTTGGAAATCACCGCGTTGCTTCATGGGATGCAGTACCCGAAGTGAGCTCCGGTTGTATACTGCAAATTTTCGCCTGGAATCAATTGGTCTCAACTGGTCTAACAAACCCAATACCTGCACTTGGTGAGAAAGTGCTGTACATTGAGAATGCACTCAAAAATAATGAACTATAATGAAATGAAATGTTTGATTCATCAATTAACAACGCACAAAGTGCACTAAAGAGAATACATTGTTTTTTTTTTTTTAAATGTCCAGTCATTTGTAAAACGTTTGAACCATTAGTGTTTCTTTTAAAAATAAGTGTTTTTAAATTGAACATGAATTCATATTCAGTTTAAAAACACTAATTTTTAATGTTGAAAGTTCTCTGCCTTCCTGCTGGTCAATTTTTATTAATTATATTTTGCCGGCTATAACTGACCAAAGAAGTGCACACACTGTTTATTTGGACATGATCATACTGAAACAATTATATTACATCAGAGCAAGCATTTTGATCACACGATCAGCTTGTCCTCCGTCTCGACTGAAGAGATACCTGGGAAGGGGGCGTGGCCCCTAGCCCTTTTTGAGTAATCTGACTGGTGTGTTCAAAAATCCTTGCTGTAACGTCGCACGAAGGCACGCAATCAAAACCCGCGAATTTCTCTTCGGGTAAAACGCAGCTTTACAGTTACAACCTACAGTTAGCCTTAGTTCACAGTAAAAAAAAATGTTTGCTCTGAAGGTACTTGGAAGATAATTATCGGGCTGTTGTTCCCTTTTCTCGTATAAACAATTTCGACGAAACTACCAAGTACTGGGTGTTTGGACGACGGAGCCTATTACCAAGGCCAGGTTTTGCTACCGGTAAGCTACTCATTGCATTAAGTGTTTAACATATCTTACTTAACTTACTTTAGCTTTTACATATGACAAAAACAAGTACTCACTTCGTGGGCTTGTATGCTAGTAGAGTTATATTGATAGTTATAACTATAGTTAAAGACAGGTGATACCGAATCAGTTCCTGTGTGTCCCCGTTGAGACTGTATATTTCAATGTAGCACAGGCTGGCGACTGTTCGTTTTTAGTTAACCGTAACATTAGGCTGGCCAGATAACAGCTGTTTGTAGATACGGCTTTATATTGAGTATGCCTGCTGCTGTTAATGCGTTTAGTGAGTATATAGTTACGGATTTCATATAATGTAGCCGATCGAGAACTCGCTACGACAGCGGAGAACAAGAGGGCCCCCTCCCCGAAATAAGGACAGAAACAGCGTCGCCCATCAGGGAGGTCACCTCTATTAAGAACGACAAAGGCAGCGCTGGATGGGAGGTCACCGCCATTAAGAACGACAAAGTATGATTTTAAAAGTGAAATTCTGTATTGTACCATTACCAGCAAATGTTGTATGCCTGGTTATAACCATGTTTAGGCCTATTAGCCTAGAATTTGACACTGCCGTTTAAATGTTTAGAAATTTCCATCCTCCAACGTACTGTATTGTCTATTAAATCAATCAAACAAAACATTTCCTCAGGCACTGCACTGCCACTTAAAAATGATTTTATATTCGTATTTTTATGTTTCTGTATTTTCTTTATGTTTACATTTTGTAGTTATATTTTAATTCCTTCTATGTTGCTTGGCACTCTGACTCTCGTTGTACATTTACGACGACAATAAAGGCATTCCTTATACATTTACTTGTTGCCTGTATTTCAGTATTCTCTGTTAAATTGTTATTATCAATGTGTATATATAGATTGCAGTATACAAAGGTGAGTGTGTTCTCAGCCTGTGTGGACGTGGTGGAAGTAAACTGTTAAAACATAAATTACATGCAGTGATGTATTCACTATAATTCCAGGTTCCACCAACTGAAATTAGTTTAATCCATTTAAATACCAACTGTAACATTTCACACACCGCGTGAGATCACGTGAACTCAATAACCCAGTTGTGTCCAGCTAAAACCAATACAGACCATCTGAGACCAGTTCAGACCAATACATTCCAGTAGGAATTTCTATTGGTTTTTCTACTGGGCATTCCAGTAGAAACCAGTTGAATGTGTTTCAGTTTCCCTATAAAAACCAATAGAAACCAGTTGAAATTGCTATTGGTTTTCTACTGGTTTACTACTGGGATTTTCAGAATTTCTCTGCAGAGAAGAGCCCTCCTGCTTCAGTTTCTCCAGCGTGATCACTGAGTAAGTTATGTACATTTTAATTTCTCCAAATATTTTTGTTGCTGTCACACAATAGACTCTATAAACGGATATGTTTACAGTTTCGTTTTTCAAGCGAATGCACTGCGATCAGATCGTTATTTTCCATGTAGACAGCCACTGTATACTTATTCTAACATGTATTAAGCATACATATTGAAATGTTATAGGATTGTACTTAGTAAGGTTATGTTATTGTCCCGCTTAAATATGTAATAATATGCTATCAGTTCCCGTGGAAATAGCTAATATTAGCTAGCAATTAACATTAACTATAACAATGTCTTCCTGTGTGCTGGCTATGGCTAACAAGCGAGCTAACCGGTAGCAAACCAGATTCCTGTAAAACTGACAGACCCAGCCCACTAAATTTGACTACATGAATGTTACCACGCATGGAGAGATCAATGTAGAAGCTTTCTTACCTTAGCGCAGATCATAAGTAACTTAGCTAGCAACACTGCATCTGTCATTCCCATGCCGTGGCTTTCCGCTGAAAGCAGTATTCTCCATGCATGTCTTTTGTTTAACGCTAAATACACACCATACCCCTATGCATCACCAATGTGCATTGGAGATGGAGTGCAATAAAATTAAGGCTGCCAGCAGTGCACAGTATGGCACTGTTAATGGATTAATGAATTCTGGAGGGGGGGGGTTCATTATGCAATGGAGCTAATTATGTTTTCCTTTTTTTCTCTTTTGCTCTTTACAGTGCATTATGGCATACAGTCAGTGGAGTAACATTCGCAAGAGAGCTCTCAAAAGGGTTAATGTCATGCTTGACTCCTTGGAGATTGAAGTGTCTGGCAATTGAGAACTGATGAAAGTTCTGATGATGACAGTGTTTCCCATCCCAACTTGCCATCTGTGTTATCAGTCTGGGCAGTTCAGTTTGGTGTTTCCAGTTTGGTGTTTCTTTAGTTGCTTTCTCAGCACTTCTGTCCATACTCAGAGTTTGCCATCCTTGCCTTCCAAAGGATGGTCGGTCTTTGCTGAAAACTAAGACACATTATGTGGTGGAAAATTTAGCAACTTTTAGATTTGTGGATGGGTACTGTTTGGCCTCTACGTTGTTGCATTTCTGATGGTTAATGCAGTGTCATATCTGACAAACTGACTAGTTTGAAAGCCTTTGTACCTGTTGAGTTTGCCAGGAAACCAAGAGCACTTACAGACAGACTGAGGTGGAAAGCGACTGAACTGAGACAGTTTCTACTGTATACAGGTCCAGTTTTTCTAAGGGGTGTGTTGGCTGAGGAGGTTTACAATAACTAAATTATCTCCAGATATTAAAGAAAAGTCCTTTGACCCAAGTAATTAGACGTATCTCAGAAATTGACAGTATCAGTGCTGAGAGCATTACTGAAAAACAAACATTTTTAGCAAAAGGGCAGCGCAGAGAAGGACCTGTGCTTCAGTTCATGGACAGCACTGTAAAGCCTCATATGGTGATAACTGCCTTAGAATTAATAATGATGTTGCTTTAGAGCAGGGGTGTCAAACTCCGGTCCTGGTGGGCCAGAGTCCTGCTGTTTTTCTTGTAGACCAACTAAATAGAATCTCCGATTGGCTGAAGAGTGTCCACACCTGTTTTCAAGGTGAAAATCAACAGGTAACTAAGAGGTGAAAACAAAAATCAGCAGGACCCCGGCTCTGTTTTAGTACACGCATTTTACTCATTAGACCTCCCTATACAAACTTTATGCTCTTTTTGAGTTTATGTTGGTTAAGTTTGTGAAATACTAGGTTTTTATACTCAATCATAATAGTGACCAATGGGAAAAATCAGTCATATTTATACGACTTCTTCATTTTAGACCTCTCCTCTCAGATATGTTTCAGGACTACATACCTGCTAAACTTCTCAGGTCACTGGAGAGAACTCTGTTGGCAGTATCTACAGGTAGAACCAAGCATGGTAAAGAGGCTTTTAACAACTATGCTTCTCACCTCTGAAACCAACTTTCTGATGACTCTGAAAGGTGCCCTAGCTGTAGCCAGTCTCAAATCTAGAGTTAAAACTGTTCTCAGAAGGTACACTGCGCCCAGTTCTCTTGTGGTCTCATTTTTATTTCTTTTACATGAACGCTTTTAAATTCTATTATTATCATTTTAAGCCCTTCAAATATCTAACCCTGTAATGCAATAAATGGAAAACTGACTTCACCAAACAATTTCCAAGGCTACTTATATTGTACATTTAGCAATTCTGTTTGTTTTGTCTTTGTGTATGTGCTGTAACTTTTAGATGCCGTGAGAAGAAACCCAGTCTACTCCGTCGCCACAGACTCAGACATCACACAGACTCAAGTGTTGATTTTACTGGGCTGGGGATAAGGAAGCAGGGAAGAAGAAACACCTGCCGCCTGCCAGCCAGGAGAAAGACTGAACTAAAAATAAGTTGCAAGGCAAAGAGACAAGGCAATCAAACACATTTCCCTTGGCAGAACTTGCCTGAGCTTACCTAGATATCTGAGCACACCTTCAGGAAGTTTTTAGAAGAGCTGTGAATTTAGTGACTGCTTTGTGATAGATACAGAACATTCGCCTCAACACCACGTTGCATCATAATTATGAATTGTTGTCAGTCTTGAATAAAACATAATGAAATGCATTTCATCTTCCTGTTGTTTTTTGTACAAATATACAGACACACAATATAATTTAACAATATGCCCTTATGAGCCTAGGATTCTAGGACATAGCAATTAATAATTATTACAATAAATACATGTAGACATATAGCAAATTAAATAAACTGAAAGATTATTAAGAGGAGTTTCAATGTAGAAGCAATCATTTGGCATAATTATAGCCTCACTTTGGGTCAGTTATGGCTACTTTTGGGCTGGATTGTGGGTATTCTGGACTCTTTTTGGGACAGTTATGGCTGTATTTTGGAATTCCACATTTGGTTTTGGGTGAGTTTTGGCCTCCTTTTGTTTTGATTTTGGCATCCCTAATCTGGGCCATTTAGGGGCCGTACATCCTTCCAAAACTTTGCCAAAATGGGAGGCCATTTGTTGATTGTTTTCGTTATTAAATAGTTGCTGTCACTTTAACACTGGTATACAACAGTAGAAACTGCTTTCCGGTAAGGTTAGGAAGCTTCCATATGAATGCACTGGCGGGAGAAATGAACTGAGGAGTAGTGTGGTCCTCGTCTAAGCTTCACTATCACCCATAACTGTGCAATATTCTCTTGCTAGATGGACTGTCTACCTTCAGTAGTCCTGCATTCCTGGACACGCTGAGGAGAGGAGCAGACGGATTTGTACTGGTCACCCCACCGGGACAACTTGAGTATTACATTTTTTCACACAGAGCTCTATACAGGGGGGGGTACCCCTTTTTTGTTTCATTTTCTTCTTCCTGCTTCTCTTAAATTTTTACGTTTGAACTAAGGCGTGGTGATAATGACACCCACAACTGAAGGAACAATTTCTTCAGAGGAGAGATGTTTACAGCACAATTTTTTGGTAGAATGGACTAAGCAAAGGAGTTTGTGTTTAACAGGAGCATTCAAAGTGTTATTTGTAGGTGAATTCAAATGTTGTAAGAATCCATTTTTTTTTATTTTTGAACAAAATTAGTGTAATATAAACATAGGGACCATAGAAGGACTTTGTTTATTGGTAGAACCAATCTTTATTTTGATGCATAATTTACTTTATATTATCAGAAAGGGATACGTTCCAGTTCAATAACTGTGTTGGATTCGGGTAGTAAACAACTACCAAACCCTGAATAAATTTTCCATTTCAGTAAGTTAATCCAGCCTGTTCATTTCTACTGGATACTGTCATTTGGTTACAACAACACCTGGCATTCCCAGGTGGGCTCCCATCCAAGTGTTAACAAAGACCCTGCTTAGCCTCATATCAAACTGGACCTGATGTACTAAGGTGAATATGGCCATAAGCAAGTGACGGCACAAACAAAGCCTATTTAACACTCATGGCAAGCTTCCCATTTCATTTGCGACTCAGTCCAGCTTAGCAAATATTGAGGGGAGTGTGGGAGGGACGGGGTGGTCGCGGGGGAGAGGGAGAGAAACGAAACCATGCTTGAGAACCTACCTCACACACCTGTTCCCGCTTATGATGTCACAATCTGACAGTGACTCAGGGCATGACATTGGCGGTGTCATCTCTTGATTGCATAACGTCTCAAGTTGAAGCCCAACAGCTGTTGCTTGACAAGCCCCTTTGTGACTTGATGGCTCGATGAAAAAAAAAAAAAGATTGGTCAAGAAAACAGAATGAAATCTAACTCCTTTCAAGCAGTGATTCAGCTACAACGGATCAAAAGTTCTTTTGCAGCTTCATTTCGCCCATCAAGTCACACAAAAATCTGAGAGAAGCAGACGGAATCAGCACCCCTTGGACCAAAAGCAGAGAGAGAGCGCAAGGGGGAAACGAAAATGAAAAGCTTACAGCATTCGGTATTCCCAGGCAGTCTCCCATCCAAATCCTAACCAAGCCCGACCCTTTTTAACTTCCGAGACCAAATGGGCTCAGGTGTGCTTTTTTTGTCTTTACTGAAAAGCAATTTCAATCCATCAAAGTAAATTAACATCTCATTGTCATTCAATAAAAATTCCAGAAGAGGTCACATTCAACAAATTTGTCATTACATAAATTTCACATCTACCGCATGAATAACTCATTCCACAAACCTTACAGAACAGATGAAATATTTCCTTTCTTGAACTGTTAGAATCTTAGTCATTTTTTTTTAAACTTCAATGTTCATAACATATCTTCATCCAGTTCCTTTCAGACATTCATTCTGCTACTATGCACACAATAAATAAATAAATGAATAAACAATTCTTTTTCATTTGCATTCATTTAAAAAAATAATGAAATAAGAACTAATAAAAACGGTTAGGCAAGGTCACTTTAAACCCGAGTCTATGACAGTTGTATAAAAAGGTTGTTTTTCACAAGAATTTTCTCAAACATTTCTTGTTTGTGTGGCCGAACATTACAAGGATATATATATTTAGCAAGAGACCAGACAACGCCACCTAAGGACTTGCACCTCAAGATTCATAAAAATCAACTCAAGCTGATGGGTTCCCAGAAGCACAGATAAGCTGTATGGGAATAGGACAGAGACGTGTATTCAAGTTGATTCAAGCAATTTTATTAAATGAATAAAAGTCCTAAAAAGGAATGTCCTTAGTAGTACAGCTTTATTACAAAAATAGACTACATGGATAAAAACACTTTAGCCAAGGACAGAGTAAAGAATGGAAATCGCAAGACAAGGGTACTGGCTGTCAAGAAAAGAAGCAAAGCCAATGTGCCAAACTGTAAGTACAGGCAGATGAATGCAGCTGCCTGGAAGGGTAGAGGCCAGCTCATCAAACTCACTCCAAGTGTGTCCCAATATCTAGAATTTCACATCACAAACACACACAGCAAGCCAGTATACAACATGGGGGGTGCTCGTTAATATTACACCTATGCTAAAAATACGTTCCTGTCCCACTGAAGGCTCCAGCTCTCCAGCTCCGGCCTATGTGTTCCGACAGTTTCAACTGCAATTTGAAGTTGCGAAAATGGAATGTAGCATACGCTATGACATCCCGGTAACACCACTGCCTTTAGGCTTTCCGTTTCTGTTTCAAACTGCAGGAAAATGGTGCATTTAGCTGCCAGAATTGAGAAAATCCTTAATTCTTAATCCCCCTACAGGTCTGCGTCTACCATGTGTTCTTGAGAAGTTCTTGATCTGGAACTGCACTGGGAGGCTTTCCTTAATGAATGAATTTGAAGAAACACAACATCTCCTGAGAACAGGGAAGGAATGTATGCCCACCGCAGTAGTTTGAAGGAAAGGATGCATGCCCACCGCAGTAATCTGTGAATCAAAACCAGCGTAAAGCATGTTACTCAAACCTGCTATTTCTTTGTTCAAGGTGGCAGTGCCGCACCAGAGGGAAGCCGACAAACATGATGCCCTGTCCCCCACCCTGGAGACCAAATGACTCATTCCTTTCATTTCCCTGCATTCCTCTGCAGCCTTCCCCACATCAAAAGTGTATTGGAAATGTTCATATATTGCCATTATATGTGCAATTTTAATCTCGCAACTAGTGACACATTTAATTGCCGGTGTACTGCAAAGCAAAAATGGTCTCTTCCAGTTGATGTCTGACAGTAAGCATAGTGATGACATGCTGTCTTTTATGTAGAAAGAGGATTTAAAACTTTGAGTTTTTTGAAAGGTTTGGGTGAAAACTTGATGTAAAGTGACCCCCCCCCCCCAGGGTTCACAAAATCAGTCATATTCTATGTCTGTAGTTGTGCTCTTGGCAGCCACATCATGTAAGTTTCTTGGATCTAAATGGATGGAAATAAAACCTGTGTTATTTTCCAGTACAATTCCACTCTTATGAGCCGATTCAGCCTGACTTTCAGACTGTCTGTCCAGGTCATCAAATGATCATCAACTGCAAGCCCTCTTTCTGTTACTGAAAAAAGCTTGGCTGTAAAACAGGCTGGACCACACTAAAATCCCTCCAGGAGAATCTTCAAATTTTTCTGGACAGATGAGACAAAATTAGAGCTTTCTTGTAGAGCTGTCACGCTGGTGGTGTGGTGCAGGACCCAAGTGCAAAGACACGATGGTTGACGGTGACAAAACGGAAGGCTTTACTTAAAATGAAGACCAAAATACAGTGCAAACCAATAACAAAAGCCGATAACAAAAAGGTGCAGCATGACAGTGCGCAAAATACACAAACAACGATAGACAATGGACAAGGCAAACACTAGGACTTAAATAGAGGGAGAACTAAACAGGGCAACACAGGATTGGTTGAAACTAAACAAGGTTAATAATGAGACAAACAGGTACAGGTGAGGGGCGGAGACAGACACAGAATGGGAGCACAAAGACATATCCAACTAAAAGTCCAAAACGAAGGTGCAGGTTGTGACAAGAGCACACCGTGTCTGTTTAAAGAAGATGAAATTGAGCTTTCAGAGAGAAGAAAACTCTCCCTACAGTGAAACATGAGGGAGTCTCAGTGATGAGTTGCTTTATGCCGCTGGAATGTGAGGTCCTGGGTCAAAAACAAAGGGTCTGAGATAGGAACAGTGAAAACGAATTTTGGAGATTTTTCTTGGTCAATTTTGACTTATTTTTACAGAAAATTGAGAGTCATTGCAAAAAGTGGTCCACTACCTTTTAAAGGGCTGTACTCACATTTATCCTCTAGTGGCATAGCTTAAACTGACTGATTTTGATGCAAATTATGCGCCTGCATCTCTACTGCTGTTGCCACTGTCCAACAAATTTAAATCCTTTTCTGTCATATTTCAATGCGGTAAAGGTTTCATACCAGCACACATTTTCAGAGCATTTAATGCAATCCCTTTAAAAAACAAACATGCAAACATTTTTAGAGAGTAACTCAAAACATTCCTTTTTTGTTTGGTTTTCAGTTGATAGGTTCAAGTTAAAGTATGCACTTTCATTACATTCATATTATACTGTTGTAAATTTCTTAATGATTTCATAACTGTTTGAGATCATACTGCTTCCTTAGAATTTTATGTATTTCTTGTCTTTTGAAAATTTCTACACACACACACACACACACACACACACACACACACACTCTGAGTAAATGGAAAAAAGAAATGTATTACTGGATTCAATATTAGTTCAGTGTTGGTAATGGCATATTGTTAATTTGTTTATAGTAAATTATTTGTGTTATGTATAGATTTTGCATTCTATACATTACAACATTATTCGCAAATGTGATTCACTTCAGAGTAACTTAGACATGTCCCATGGAAAACACCTGCACTCTCAGCAAATTACACTATAGACTTTAATAGCATTTTACATATGACTTTAATGACAATGTTTGAAAATTAGGCATTTTCAAAGTTAAACATGTATGTAAAGCATACAAAAGGAAAAAAAGGAGCCCATCTTAATGATTAGTTGGTAGGGTTTCCTTTTTTTTAATATATGTATTAAAATCTTTTACACTGCAGGATCCCTTCACTTTTTTCACACCTTTTGTGGACTGGTTTTGTCAGTGATTCTGTCTAGAAATAGTTGAGGCAGATTGTATAGCCATAACAGCAGGCTTAGAAAGCTTTACTCAGTTAAAAGTTTAAAATTCTGTGCTTATGTTAGTTTATTTAAAAAGCTATTTGAAAAGAGGAACTGGGTCATAAAGAGGATACAGTATCACAACTATTTACCGGGACTATATGCATACATGAAAAATTAAAGGGAAAATGTCAACAATACTTCAGTGAACACTGCAAACATCACAGTTTCATTTTTTTCCTTTTCCTGTAGCCTCCCACTCTGTTCACATTCACAGTAGGATAGGAACCTCTGTTGGAACTTCTGGAGCCTGTGTTTTAACCCTTGTAACCTGTCTTGTAACCTGTCTTGTAACCTCCGGATCCCGTGTTTATCCCCGGGGACTTGTGTTTCTTACCTCCGGAAATGTCCACAAAAAACATTTCGAGACCAGGACCAAACACAATAAAAAGAAATACTAATAGACAGCAGAGTGTAATGGTCACTGCTGCTATATTAGTTCTCAGAGCATGGCGGCTGTACTTCAAGGCTCCCTGAATGTCTCCTTTGGCCATTCTATTCCTCACCTTAATAAAACAGAAGAAACATTTATTTAAAGAAGTGCTGAGTCTGAGCAAGTAATACCTGTAATTATGATGGAAGGAAATCAAAACGACTGGAATTTCTTGAGAAGTCAAAATCACATGGACTCACTGAAATACACTGCATTTTCTATACAAAATCAGCCACAAATGAATGCTAAAATTACAGAGATGATCCAAAACACCTGGTTGTTCTCATTCAAAAGAGGACTACAGAATGGGATGTTGAGGATGAAGATGTTTGTCTTACCTTTAGTGAGCATAGCAAAGATATGCAGCCCAGGAGCAGACAGTTACAGAATATACAGCTGAACACTGAGCAGCACAGCCTGTCTTTCACTGCATACTTTGGATTACTCTCTGGTTTTAATCTCTGAGGACAATCTGCAGTTTCCACATTCATCTCCCGTTCTTTGACTTCTCCAGTTTCCCCTTTACAAATATCTCCTACATATTCCATTTCCACAACTTCTCCTTCACATTCCCACATATCTGAAATCTCCACATGACCATAATCCACCATTTTTCTATGAGTGGTTAGTGAACAGGATGGAAAATTCCCTCATGCCACCTTTTGCTTATATATGTTTTTGTGCACAACCTCAAGCTTATATCAGTGTCTGCTCTTAAACTGGATAAGACGTACATACATTCATCACATTTAACAGACTTTTACCCACACCCATGTTTACGTTGAGTTTAACTTTTTCCTGTCCTCTTTGTGTGAAACCATGACCCACTTATTAACCACTATTTTCCATCACTTACTAACCAGAAAGTTCATGCTAAACTTGAAAGTTTAGCTAGAAAAGGGGGGGATTACAAAGACTTTACTCATTCATGAATTCTTTGAATTCTTTCAAAATTCTTTTCCAGCAGTTAGCTGGGATCAGAGGGTTTCTGTTCTTCCCTGACAAATCTTGAACCTCAGCTCTGCAGTTTTGCTGCCCTTGGTAGCTGTCAGGCCGTGCAGTGGAGCTGGACCCAAACGCAAGACACAGTGATGGTGGTAACAAGAAAGGAGGACTTTACTTACAAAATGTAGACAAATAAACAGGAACCAAAACTGGACATAAACGGTGCAGCCAAACAGTGTCTTCAAATGAAAACAAACAATGATAGACAAGGAACAGGTCAAACACAAGGGCTTAAATACAAGAGGAGAACTAAACTGGAGAAACCTAATCGGTAGAAATTAATAAGGGTAAAACGAGGTTAATAAATGGAACAAACAGAATCAGGTGAGGGGTGGAGACACATGGAACAGGAGCACAAGACATTTCAAAACAAAAGTCCAAAGCAAGGTGCAGGCTGTGACAGTAGCTGCATTGAGTGAGTATCAACAGCTAAATTTCTGTGCTTGTTGAGGAGAAGAAGACACAGTTGTGTATTACTCTCCTCAACAAGCACAATAACACAAACCAACCAAGAGCCTGTACAGTGTGGCATACATGCACAAACACTTTATTCATCTATTTACTGAATCATCCATCATTCTGTGGTGCTTTAATCATTGGGCTATTATAATTTGTAATGACTGGACAACAATACACTGTTTAATGAGAAGGAACTCTGACCATGTATTGGTAAAAACAGACTAATGACAATTGTTGAAACTGTTTTTTGAAACATTGAAATTGTTGAGTCCCCGGGAACTTAGACTCATATTTGACCAACTGGGACTTGAACCAACTCAAGCTCAAATATCCTAGTGTGGGAGAGATTCCCCGGTCAGATGTGACCGAGTCCCTTCTCCATACTAAGTGCTCTACTTCCTATACTAAGTTCTTCTTTTAAAAAATTAAATTCTAAGTTTCAAAAAGCAGTCAAAGTCTTCAGGAGTCCGATGCAGTGTAAGTTTATTGCATTCAGTAGTGAGCAAAATACAACAAACTGAGTCAGGTCCCAGGGAGTAACTGAATCTAATACAGAAAATCATGCACTTATATCTAAAATTTGTATCCAATAAGTGCATAACACGGTTGTATGGTAACAATCCCCTTACATCATCTGTTTTTACATGGTCCAACCCATTTGCTTCCAGAAATTTCCCCAAATTTTCCCAGAATTTCATTATTCCATACATCACTGTTTCTGATTTCCTTTTTTGGCTAAGTAAAAATGCTCAACCATGTCCCCGATCTCACCTCAGATATTTTACCCCTTAACGCAGGTGTTCGTTATCAAGGGATGGGCTAGTCCATGCAAGGCGGACACTGAAGCCACTACGCCCTGGCCATTACTTATGCTTTCCTGTCACTATAACCTAGATTTCAGCCTTTTCATATTGCCTTTATGTTTTGCTGATTTTGCATCAGCAAAATCAGCATAATCGTCCCGTTCCAGTAGCAAGACACTGTCGGGTTCCGGGGTGCTGGACTTGTTGCTCATTTCAATCTCTACTTTGCCTTTATCCTGCTCCATTATCTCTTCTCTCGGCCATGGTAGGGACATGAATTGCAAGGACGCTTCATCCAACATGATATTCATTAGTGATTCTCTGCTGGTCACTCTGCTTACACGGGGGCCTTCAACTTCCTCCTCTATTTCCATTATGTACTGTCCTACCACTGCTTTGGTGACCACTGACCGGATTAATGGAAACACACAACAAGCGACGCAAATCAGTATCAACAATATTACACCAATTATGATCCCCACGCGAGATAGTGAAGACGTCCAACTCTCCCACCACAACCAGGACCACCATGTTTCAAGCTGCACATTGGTGTTTCTGACATGTTCTTCCCTCAACATCTTCACCTCAATGGCCAGAGAGATGCTTCCGTTGCTCACTGTGTTCATTGGGATGGCTGTGCAGCACTCTTCCCCAATACGCTCACATACTCCTTGTTCCTCTGCCAACATTGTATCCAGTATCAGCCTGTTCTGTAGTGCCATGAGGGAGGTGGCATGTAGCTGTTCCTTCACTCCCTCTAACGCCTTCAGTGTATAATTAATGAATCTCTGCTGGTTATAGTATATGTAATTTAACCATTCTGCGTTCCGTCCCACCTGCAGTCCAGGAAACAATGCCGCCAAGGTACCAAAGGAAGATTTTGCCATTATTCGATATTCATCGGGTATTCCAATTGGAATACCTGCCCAATTTACCTGTACATCTGGGTCTGACCACTCATCCCACACGGACCTTGCAGCCCTGGTCCGTGATTGATCATGCATTACTAGTATTTTAAGTTTCCCTACCAACACAACCGGTGCACAAATACCTTCCCATCCTTCCTCCAGTCTAGCTTTAAGGTGCGGTTCTGCGTGACAATGCCAGAACACATCAGCTAGTGGTATCGTTCCGCTGGACAGATCTGGTATTGCAATAGCATTCCTGACCCAGGTTCCATTTGATGCCTGTCATACGCCACCCATCATATCATCAAGAAACACTTCCTTGCAGGTAATAGTCGCTTTTCCAGTGGTGTTGCATCCGACGTTGCCATAGTGAATCTATTTTTTGGCACTTGATCAATTTTCCACGCTTCTCAGTTTTTCCTTTCTTCTTCAATTGCTTTGTTGTCTTTTTATTTTTCCTCTTTGTCTTTGACCAGCCGTCTTTCCACATTTTATCTGCCAATTCTCCTCTTACCAGGCAGAAAGGATTTTCCATTTTCCCCGCTATTTGTACTACTGGTGGCATCAGAATCTCTTCACCATTAGCCTCTACGAACATGTTTTTGCAGTTCTTGTAGTATTGTTCCAAATATGGTGTGTTTAGATTGGCCTGCCATTGGTAAAATTTTTCCATGGTCATTCTGGAATCCGGGGTCAAAAACCACAGCAGACACTGCAAATAACATCCCTCAAAGTTTGGTATTATAAATGGGTTTCCTGTAGGGTCCAGTCTTTTTATGGGCTGCCTGGTCTGGCGAGAAGGGAAGAGGCTGCACTACTGGAATCTTATTTTTGTTGTGGCATATTACACATTCTTCCCAACTTACTTGCTTGGCAGTTTCTTCTAGCCATCCATAAAATAAATTGGTTTGCAGCCTAGGTGTCCTTATTTTGCTCATTTTGCTTATTTGATTGGCCACCTGATTTGCTTCATACCTGTGTTCACTTCACTTCTTCCTTTCACGTCCTGATGTTTGTTGAAACTCAATCATAGTTCGTGCCTTTTGCTCACTCATAACTTGATCCGTATTTGTTGCTCTGCAACCATCCTTTGTACACTGAATCATCAGCTTCGCTTGCCCCGTCTGGTTGCAGGCTAGGTGTAGTGGAAACTCTGCCAGTATTGGTCCGTGAGGCACTTTTGCTTCAGCATACACCTGAGTGGGATGCTGCACATAAGCCAGTGCCAATCTCTTATTCAATGGTATATCCCCATGTGCCGCAGCCACTGTCCCCATGGCCTTCTACTTTGACAGATGTGGGCGTTGCCAGTACTACCTTATATGGTCCTTCACGTCTGGGTTCATTCCACTTCCTTTTAAACACCTTTATATACACCCAGTCTCCTGGTTGGATTTGCTGTAGGTCTTCCGCTATCTCGTTCCCTCTTCCTTCTGTGGCACCTTTTACCTGTTGGAAGATAACTTTGTGTATGGCGGTTAAATGTCTTACATAGTTAACCAATTCTTTCTTTAGGTGCTCTAGTGGAGGGCCTTGATAAGGTCCTCTAAGATAAGGTAAAGGCATGGGTCAACCCGTAAGCATTTCATGTGGTGTTAGATGTGTGCTTCTGTTAGTTTGCATTCTCATGCTCATTAGTGCCAAAGGTAGTGCTTCTATCCAATTAATTTTACCATCTGCACATATTTGAGCTATTTTTGCTTTTAAACTACCATTTGCTTTTTCTACCATGCCCTGTGATTGCAGGTGGTAAACGCACCCGAACCTTTGCCGTATCCCCAGAGCCTTGGTAACCTTTGCCATTATTTCAGCTACAAAATGCGGCCCATTATCTGAACTAATCTTATCTGGGATCCCAAACCTCGGAAACACCTCTTTACACAAAAATTTTGCCACTGAACTGGTGTCTGGACCTTTAGTGGGTGTTGCTTCAATCCATCTACTAAACCTATCTATCATCACTAACACATACCTTTTACCCTGGATCCTCTCTATCATGTCTACATAATCAATCATGAGATGTCTAAATGGGCCATCTGGTGGCGGAATATGCCCTATTGGGACTGAAATTCCTTTTCTGTTATTATACTGTGCATACACTTCACAATCATGTAAAACGCAATCTACCATTTCCGTTAAATAAGGCGACCACCAAACCTTTTGAATGCGCCTATTAACTTCCCCCCTTGCGCAATGGTCCTGACCATGCACATCATGAATTAATGTGTAGACAAGAGATGCAGGTGCCACAAAATGTCCCGCCGGACCGCGCCATAGTCCTTGATTTGGGTCACCTTGCTTTCTTATTGCCCCACGTCTTATCCACACACATTTTTCATATACACTGGTTTGGTCCTGTGCTTGAATGAGGGATGCCACCTCCCCTGCTGGACCAACCTCTTCTGCTACTACTACCCCAACAAAACTTGAACCAACCACTGCCTGTCGTGCTAATTCATCTGCAAAGTTGTTTCCCTTTGCCACTAGAGTGTCTGTTTTTTGATGAGCTTGGCACTTAATAATAGCTATTGCCTTGGGTAAGTGCATTGCCCTCAGCAGGTGTGAAATTACCTCACCATGCACAATTGGTGTACCATCGGCTCTTAGGAAGCCTCTCTGCTTCCAGATGTTACCATATATATGGCACACCCCATATGCATATGCAGAATCAGTATAAATGTTGACACGTTTACCTGCTGCAAATTCGTATGCAAATGTTAACGCCTTAATTTCGGCTAATTGGGCAGAACACGGCTGATCTAGCTTCTGTACCTGTAACTGAGATAAAGAGCCATCAGCTTTTAGTTCAGCAATGCCATAAACAGCGTGATTTCCTTCAATATTTCTAAAGCATGACCCATCAACAAATAAAGTAAGGTCAGCGTCTATAGGCTGATTAAACAAGTCTTCTCGGGCCTTAAGAAAGGCCTCCGTGACCTGAAAACATTCATGTGGTGTCCCCTCATCTGGTGACACCATTCTAGATGCTGGATTAATAGTCGTACAGCGCTGTATATTCAATTCAGGTGCTGACAAAATTACTTCATAGGCAGTTTTCCTTGCATGATTTAACACAAAACGTGGACTGGTTAATAAAGCATGCATTTGATGGGATGTATACAATGTTACAGGATGTCCCATCATTATAGTGGAGGCTTTCTGGTACGCAAACACCGCAGCTGCCAATCCCTGATAACAGGGTGGCAATCCTTGCTCTACAGCATCTAACTTAATGCTATAGTAGGCCACAATCTGGAGTCAATCGATTACAAATTTCTGGTACTCCCAAAAAACTAATTCAGCAATAAGGCTATATTGCTTTTTTTTCTATAAGGCCTCTGTAGCATCAGCTGCAAAGCACCTGCCTCCTTCAGCCTCCCCTACGTCACGGCTCATTAAATGTCTGGGAACTCTGCCTGCTCCTGTCGTAAATCTACCCACTTATTAAGTTGCTGTAACTTCAGACTGATAAGCTGCGCATCCTGCCAATGTCTGATACAAGTTAAATCTTACACATTCCAATAAAAAAATTCTTATCTCCTGCGTCTTTATACAGTTTTCTTTTTATATTCAATTATCCAAGTAAGTGCGGCAACCCACAGCAGCATGAAGGCAATCGCAAACAAAGACAGAAATACTCTTGTGCCTTTATGTGTTTGTTGCTTTATTTTTAATACTTCTTCATCAGACACATTATACATATGTGGCAAGGGAGACAACAAAGCTTAGTAGTTTTCTTCATCCACTCATCAGCTTACTCTTTAATGCATGCACATGAGCACGTGTCGGCTTGAAACCGATTTCAAAAACACTTTTTACACTCTCGTGCCCTGGGATGCCAAAAACTCACTGCATGCTTCTTACGACAGAACATACAGATTACGCTCTTATCTGCCCTGTGGATGTCGTCATGCAGCACCTGAGAAAACGGACCCAACACAAACCCCCGTGGATAATAATTATACAGGGCTGTCAATTCCCTTTCTGCTGACGTTCCCAACGTACTCCAAATAAACAAATCTCCTACGTATACTTTTACTATTTCTATCCACTCATTCCTCCATCTCAGTCCCACTCCCACATGCTGTGATGCTGGTACAAAGCCTCTAACTGCTATTTTCGTTAAAGTAAAAGTTAGTTCTCCTACTCTATAACTCTGCTCTTCTGTCACCAATATGCGCAAGTCTGACTCTGCAATCAACCCAGACCTGTCTCTCCCAATCTCCTCGGTCACCCACTGTCTCCACTTACTTATCACGAATGATTCACTTTCCTCCCACTCCGTCATGTATTCTAACAACTTTACCAATTATTCTATACTATTTATATCTTTTTGTGAAATTAATATGGCTACTTTTCTTTCTTTTTTTTTATTTTACTCTAACTGTATACCTTGGTTTGATGATTTTATTATTACTTACATTATACTCTCCTCCACATTAATCCTTATTAACCATGTTTTTGTACTAAAAATCATACATGGTGCTTCTGCCCACCCTGCTTTTTCAAATATCCAATCTCTTAATTTACTCAGCACATAAGACTCATTTTCCATTCATTCTACTCAATCATACAATTGCTGGCACACTCACACTCACACACTCTCACAATGTCACTGTCCTGTAGGCCCCTTAGTGACTGCTAGACTGCCGTCCCTCACGGGCCCCTTAGCAGGTCTAGTCTTGACAGACAAACACATAAATGCTGCCGTCCCGTTGGCCCCTTAGCCGTAGCTAGATTGCCGTCCCTCACGGGCCCCTTAGCAAATCTAGACTTGACAAAAAAACACACAAATGCTGCCGTCCCGTAGGCCCCTTAACAGCAGCTAGACTGCCGTCACTCACGGACCCCTTAACAAGTCTAGGCTTGACAAACAAACACACGAATGCTGCCGTCCCGTAGGCCCCTTAGCAGCAGCTAGACTGCCGTCCCTCACAGCCCCCTTGGCAAGTCTAGGCTTATATTTTAATAAGTATATTCTTATGTATTCTATTAAGTATGATTAACAAACCAAAAGCAGTATTCTCAGTGCCGTGTTATTGTTATCAACAGACAAAAAATGTCTTTGTTAGTCTCACACACATACTCATCCAAACATTTTACTGCATCAGACTCTTTCTTCCAATTTAGGTTCTTTAGAGGAGGGGCTAGTTCATGCCTCGGCCCGGGCGGGCCCACTGCCTTTGATTTCAACAACTAAAATGCAGATTTCTGTTAAAAAGGCTCTGCTTACCTATTTTTTGTGGCCATTGTCGATTCAAAGAGCAGGCCCGTCCAAGCGGTCGGCTTCCCCGTGACCCTCCTGGCTGGCTCGCCAATTAAATGTGGGAGAGACTCCCCGGTCAGGGCCAGATGTGACCGAGTCCCTTCTACTTCCTATACTAAGTTCTTCTTTTAAAAAATTAAATTCTAAGTTTCAAAAAGCAGTCAAAGTCCTCAGGAATCTGATGCAGTGTAAGTTTATTGCATTCAGTAGTGGGCAAAATACAACAAACTGAGTCAGGTCCCAGGGAGTGACTGAATCTAATACAGAAAATCATGCACTTATATCTAAAATTTTACCTGCATGCTAAACCTATGTATCCAATAAGTGCATAACACGGTTGTATGGTAACACCCCTTACATCATCCGTTTTTGCATGGTCCAACCCATTTGCTTCCAGAAATTTCCCCAAATTTTCCCAGAATTTCATTATTCCATACATCACTGTTTCCGATTTCCTTTTTTGGCTAAGTAAAAAATGATGATTCAGCCATGTCCTTACTTTGCTTTGGATGCTCAACCATGTCCCCGATCTCACCTCAGATATTTTACCCCTTAACGCAGGTGTTCGTTATCAAGGGATGGGCTAGTCCATGCAAGGCGGACACTGAAGCCACTACACCCCAGACATTACTTATGCTTCCCTGTCACTATAACTTAGATTTCAGCCTTTTCATATTGCCTTTATGTTTTGCTGATTTTCCATCTTCCTTTTTTGGTATACCGAGGCCCTCTTCCGTTGGCTTCAACTTACAGAGGCCTTCTTCCATTTCTCCAACACTAGAGGCCATGGCCAAGTGATCTTCTCCAATGTGAGTCACTTGAACAACTGCTAAAAAAAGGGTCAATTACTTTCAAAGAAAAGCCATGTGATTTACTTGAAAGATGAATCACAAATAGTATGGCTCCAATCTAATCATGCACTGCATCATTTATGCTTATTCCTTTACAATTTATAAAACTGTTCATGGGGCACACTCACAAAAGTGTGTTAGTTACAGCTGCATTGTCTATTATGCTGCAAGATTGTGAGTGCCGGCTTGTGAGGGATGTTTTGTTGTTGTTGTTTTGTTTGATTGTCCACTGATGAGCACTACTGATGGCCAGGTGATTTTCTCTAATGTGAGTCACTTGAACAATTGCTGAAAAAAAGGGTCCTGTGTTTCTTCAACATTGGCTTTTAATTATATGCAATAATTTATTTGCTCAGTGCTATCTACCAGAAACCTGACAGTGCTTCTCCTGAGACAGAATTGCTTTCAGGGACTTGGCAGTGGATATCCTGAGCATGGCCTGGATGTGGGCATCAATCAGTCTTGATCTGGATTTTGATTGATTAAAGTTTATAGTCAAGAATTCTTTCTCTATATCATAAGTGTTTCTAAACAAACACATTACTGTCTTGAATAGTTTGGACAGCTCTGGATAGGAGGGGGTATTGCTTGCTTAGAAATTGATCACCTATGGTTTTCCTTGTGCCTCTCTAAAACTGGATTTGAGGTCAGTACAGTACTGTAGGTGCATAACCTCCATTTCAAACACTCTTGGGGTGTGGTCCCTGTCAAAGGAGAAGGGGAATGCAAATATCTGGAAGGTGCATTGAGAGTCTTGAAGTTAGCAAATTGCTGATCAGTTCCTGCTATAGGTTCTAAACAGCAGCATCATACGTATCATCAATAAATACAGTGCCCCTTTTCATAACAGACTTGCATGTTGGGAGATGGTTAAAGTTTTCTCAGTGAGCTGGGTTTTCCATAATCTCAGTTTTATGGAAAATGTTTGCAGACTGTCAAAAGCAGTAGTGACAAGTTGATTTGGGACCTGCAGGTTCGAACTGAGTGTGTTCAGCTGCGGGGTTATGTCAACAAAAAATGCCACAAAAGTCCAACAGGGAGGAGCATGAGCATGCAGCTTGCCCTCCTCCCTGAATTCCTTAACTATCTCAAAGAAAAAAATTTTTTAAAAATTAAATAAATAAATGAACCTCTTCAGCAGACTGCCCTTGCTTTTTGTGAGGTACAATACATCACCATATATTGCCTCAAGCCCCCGCCCCCCCTCCCCCCAAATATCCTGAACTGACAGTACTGGTTGATTCTCTATCCAATGTACTTAATGCGTTTCACCATGACTGACTTAACACTGTTGATTCTTTAAGCATTCAGTGAAGAGTGCCTGCTTATGAATGATACAGTGCAAAGCAATAGTGGATGTATATTCTCTTCCTCCAGTATTCTCAGAATCAGCACCAGTTAACATTTTTTTCTCCCTGTCATTGATGGGCTACCATCCCTGGTTATTCCAACCAGGAAACCAGGTCGTTCAATTAAACCACACAGTTGCTAGATGTCTCTCACTTAGTCATCTCTCCCTACTCTGCTGCCCTCTCAGAGCATTTTCTTATTACTTTCCAGGTAACTCTTCCGTTCACAGCAGTTGTCTCTATCATGTTTCACAGCTGCCATTGCGTTACTGCTTCCACAACTGCTGCGCTCGCTGACCTGCTTCCTACTGCTCTCAACTCTTTTAACCATCAGCAAGGGTCTTTGAAAGACTTGACAGACAGTATGAATTCTACCCTCCGTAATGCATTAGATATGGTAGCACCATTAATTATCAAAAATAGGCATAAACACTCGACACCTTGGTTTAATAATGATACCCACATGCTGAAGAAGGTGTGTAGGAGATTGGAACAAAAATGGCAGCCACTAAACTACAGGTCTTCTACCTCGCCTGGCACGAGAGCCTGTTAGATTATGAATGCACCCTCTCCACAGCCAGATCCACGTATTACTCGAAAATCATTAATCTTAACAAAAATAACCTCAGGTTCCTTTTTGATACAGTATCTAAAGTTACCCAGAATCACTCCCCTCAATCTAGCCCTTTTACCGCAAACAATGTTGTTGAATTTTTCTCGCAAAAAGTAGACTTAGTTTGTGGTGATATTCAGATTAGTCTGTCAAATGAGCCTGCCTGCACACACTCAATCACTGCGCCTCAGATTAGTCAGGATGTGCACCCTTTAACTCAATTTAACCTTCTCTCTCTAGATGCGCTGTCCAAATTGTTGCACTCTACTAAACCAGCCTCTTGCCTACTTGACCCCCTACCTGCTTAACTTTACATGGAGCTTTTCTTGGTCCTTGGACCAACAAAGCTTAACCTTCTAAATATGTCACTTAAATCTAGAATTTTTCCCTCCGCTTTTAAAACAACCGTGATCAGGGCTTTACAGAAAAAAAATGAGCCCTAACCCTGAAGCCTTAAATAATTATAAGTTAATCTCCTGTTTCTTTCTCTGAGAGAAAGCAGTGTGTCCACTATAATAATGTGACCTCTGAATACCATGAGCTTAACTATGGTGTTCCTCAGGGTTCGGTCCTTGGCCCTCTTTTGTTCTCCATTTACATGCTCCCTTTGGGTGACATTATTCGTAGTTACAACATTAATTTCCATTGTTATGCTGACGATACTCAGATTTTCTTACCTGTCAAGCACAATGACCACTCTGAGGCATGTCTTTGTGCTATTAAGGGTTGGATGTCCTCAAATTTCCTAATGCTTAACGCAGGCAAGACTGAAATTCTGGTCATTGGTCCTCCTATGCATAAGCATCTTTTTAGTGATCATACCCTAAATTTTGACAACTGCATCATCTCTCAAAACTCCTCAGCTAAAAACCTTGGTGTGATTTTTGACTCTAGTCTCTCACTAGTCACTAGTATCAAAAACACAACCAAAACTGCCTTTTATCACCTCCGTAACATTGCTAAAATTAGGCCCTTTCTAAGTATGGCTGATGCAGAAACCATTGTTCACTCATTTGTCACGTCTCACCTTGATTACTGCAATGTTCTGTACTCTTGCCTGCCTGCTTCTAGTACCAAAAGTCTTCAGCTGGTCCAGAATGCTGCTGCTAGAATTCTGAGCAGAACAAGGAAGTTTGATCACATTACACCTGTCCTGGCTTCCCTTCATTGGTTCCCAATTCATGCAAGGGTAGATTTTAAGGTCCTCTTATTAACATGTAAAATTTTACATGGGCTTGCGCCTTCCTACCTGTCTGACTTATTTACACCCTATAACCCACCTTGCACCCTGTGCTCTCAAGATTCTGGACTATTAGTCATTCCAAGAGTTAAAAAGAAGTGCGCGGGCGACCGAGCCTTTTCCTACCGCTCTGGAATGGTTTACCTACAGAAGTTAACTCTCTCCATACCTTTAAAACCAGACAAAAGACTATTTTCTCAAACTTATGCATAAAATCATTTTGATTTGATTTCGTTATAGACATGTAAAGCCCTTGGAGACTATTAATAGTGATTTTGGGCTCCAAATAAACTTATATTGTTATTATTATTATTATTATTATTATTATTATTATTATTATTATTATTATTATTACAACCACTACTGCTTCTACTACTGCCACCTCTCCAGTATCACCTACATCCTTATCTGATGATTGTTGTGTAATCTGACAGAAATTTGAATATTATATTTATATTCACTTACACATCAGTATGAGTTTATTGTTGCCTGGCCAATAGATACACAGTGGTTACATGCTAATAGGCAAGTTCTTTATAAAATTTCCCATTGTTTTAAACTGTAAACCTCTTTTTACCTAATCTAAACTATAATAGGTAACCTTAGCCAGCATGGTAGAAATGGTAAAACTAATGTCAGACAAGTGTATAAGGGCAATTATCTCAGCACAACACTATAGTGTAGTCCATGGTGGTAATGCCCAAAACACTGGTATACTAGCTTCCATCAAAACTCACGAAATTAAGCAGGGGATCTCTAAAACAAGAGCTGTGGATGAAAGCTTGCAGTGTCATGTTTTTTGGGATGTGTAGTTTCTGTTTTGGCCATGTGGTGTCCTCAGTCCTTGGTTGTGCCTGTTAATTCATCATTGATGTATTGTTTTCACCTGTGTCTTGTTCTGCCTGTCTATTTAAGTTTCTTGTTTTCTTCAGTTCCTTGCTCAGTCTTGAGTTGTTACCCTGCTTTCAATTCTAGATCAAGCCTTCTTGTAAACTCTGTGTATTTTTGTGTTTTCTTGGACTGCCTCCTGTTGCCGAACCTGTTTTTGCCTGTTTTGCTGGACTAAGATTCTGCCTGCCGCTTTTCTTGGATTTGACACTGATTTTTCTCTGCTTTATGGTTTTGACCTCTGCCTGGATTTGTTTGCTGATTTTTGCATGACCCCCTGGATACCTCTGCCTTGATTCACCTATTAAAGGAATCACTTGATCTGCAGTAGCTTTTGTCTTGCTTTCTGCAATTGGGTCTTCCACTTGGCCCCAGGGTAAGGCTCTGGGCTTTCAAGCCAGAGCTCCGGGTTCGATTCCCAGGTCGATCGTTACATGCAGTACCTGCTGCTGAATAAACTTTTCTCAGTATGCATAACAGGAAGCATTCTTAAAACCATGTATGACCTAGACTGCCCTGGGTTAAAAACAGCATACAGCATATGAATCAGGGAAAAGTGACACAGTGCGTTGCTTCCAGAATAGAAGATATAATGATTCACCTGTATATTTTTAAGTGTGGAATGCAGGACCTCTACACTGAGAGACAGCTTTTATCCTCAGGCCATCAGACTGATCAACAGATCCAATCCACTGCCCCTGCCCCCACCCCAACTCACCTCAACATGCAGGAAGCTTCACTTCACTGAGGTATACTCACTGTGCAGCACTCTACTCGCTCGCTACCATTACATCTGCATGCAGAATTTTTTTGTTTACAGACATTTACACCAAACTTTTGAACAGACATCTGTCACCAAATATTACTCTATATAGTGTACATAGTGCTCTTTAGATATTTATATATTTTTTTATTATTTTCCTTTATCTTTATTATTTTCCTTTATCTGTACTCTCTTATACCTTGTGTTTATTTGATAAAGGGCATTCAGCATGGAAGGCAAGGTAAGAATTTCATTGTATGGGGAGACTTATTTTAATTGTGCATATGACAATAAATGCTTTGACTTTGTCTATTTATTCACCCATGTACTCCAGCAACAACCCTTCCACAATGCAGTAAGAATTTGTTATTAGAGTATAGTATGTATAATATTGTAGTATTTTAATATTTTTCACACAACACATATCACACTAAACAACAGGCATTGAAAATTGAAAAATTGAACAGACAACATCCAAATTTTCTTATTCGGTAGGGCTGTTCATCCGTGGTCAAATGATCATAAAACTAGATAGCTCATGGGATTCAGAGATATAGGTTACCAAGCCACAATACCACAATAAGGCCACCATAAAGGTCATCATAGTCTACAAAACCTGCCTGAGACAGAACCCACTGACACAACAGCATTAGAGACACCATAACCAGAGTGTGACCAGCACTTTTTTCACCAACAATAACAAAACAGTTCAGCTAGTCTGTTCCATCATTCAGCTCTAATTTAAAAAAAAAAAGCCAAATCAAAGACATGGAAGGTGATGAAGTCCCAGATGTAGAGACTGGTTTTGATGAGGTAGACATGGAGAAGGATTATGCAGACCCAGAGAACAGTTTTATTGTGGAAGGGGAACTAGAGGCTAATTTTAGTGTGGATGTCGAAATCCCTCATCCAAAAATATTCCAAATTACGAATCCAAGGGGGAAATGTCATCCTAGGCAAAATAAGATCAAAGTGAAAGACTACATGTGCTGCTCTATGCGCAGCTTCATGTGCTGCAATGTACTGTTCCTGGGTTTGATGGCCTTAAAATGCTCACTGAAGGTAAGGCTTTCTGAAGACCTGCACATCACACTGCATAACGACCTTTTGTTTTTTATATCAGATACATAAAACATTTTACATATCTGTAGGAACACCACTTCAATCTCCTCAAGTATGAGGCTTTGAAATAGAGGTTTATATATATACACGCACACTAATATAACTTTTACCTTGAATAATCTGATAATCCTTATAAATATATACATACATATGTGTGTGTGTGTGTGTGTGTGTGTATACATATATCAGGTTTACATATACATGCTCTTCTTTTATCTTGAATAATCTGATAATCTTGGGCTCTTCTATTCTTTGTCTCTGTACATTTCTCCTAAAAGGCAAGGTACAGCAAGTAAAGATGAGATGACACAGCTGTCAGGAAATACAGCTGTGTTGCTTTGGCTGCCAACACTTTCATTTTTACTGTGGCTCTTTTTCTCACAGTGACAGTTGTCTGCAGTTTTTCACAGAAAGCATGTTCAATTCTTTACAGAAATGGTTAGACTCAGGGTTTGAACCCAGGTCTCCAGAGTGGTAGTCAAACATAACAAGGGAGGCCAACCAGTTACAAGAACAATCAAAGAGTCTTTGGCAGCCCCTGTTGGTCACAAGTAGTCCACCCCGTGACAGAAATGCATGTAGAAAGTGAAGCCTTGTAAAAGATCTGTTTCAAATCTGTATCACCTAACAATGTATGTTGCGTCATTTATTACATCCTAAGACATATTTATCTATTTGTTTAGCTTTGTTTTGTTTAGTTGCTGATGTTACACATTACAGCTGTGGATGTATTGTACATTTATTATTGTCTGTGAGTTGTATGTTGTTGTCGCTGTTGTACTGTGTAGTGCTGTGTTCTCTCTCTCTCTCTCTCTCTCTCTCTCTCTGTTTCTCTCTGCTCCTTTCTCCTTCCTGTCAGTAGGTCATTAGGCTCCATGGAAACAGAGGAGGGCATGTTTGTCAAACCTTGCTCCCATTGGCTGAGAGAAAACGAGGCTGGGGGATATAAGCCCGCATGCCCTCTACACAGGGAGATTTTCTCTCCTTCCTCAGACAGCTGTTGTTGCAGAGGTGGTTTCTAGTTGAATGTTGCTGTTAATAACCTGTTCTTCCTCTTTATTCATCATTTGTGTGGTATGTACCCTTTTTCTCTTGTATTTGTACATAGTCTTGTAAATAGCCTGGGGGGCTTTGCTTACCCCCTAGACAAAGAGGGGAACATAACACGTTACATGTAAGGCGGATGTACTAAATTACATTTAGTACAATTATTATATGAAAACAGCTCTACTGGAAGATTTACTATTTTATTTAATAGGGGCTGACTATGATGTGCAATACAGCCCCTCAGACCAAAATTATTTTAAATGACAACATCCTCAAATTCCCACAGATTTGGACTAGTTTCAAGATCCACTTGGAATGAATTGATTATATTTATCATATGTGATAAATATAAATTACATATCATGCATTCATATGTGAGTTATGTGAAATTATATGTTAAATTGTTATTAACTAGACTCCCCTGGAATTGATTCATTATACTGATGCTATAAATTCATATGAATTCAACATCTCCTGCATATTTTCATATGAGAGTGGTGGTGTGAAAGGTTCATGTAGTATGATTTTATTTTATTCATTAATGAATATCATTTCACGCTGAAATAAATTCACCTTTGCTGGAATGGGCTCATCTGCCAGATAACTGAACACAAAAAGCCTCATGGTGTTTGATTCTTCTTTTGCCCAGTTTTGTTTTTTGATTAAAATTTCCATAGCATTCTTTTAACCGTGTTTTGAATCACAAATGTCATCAGTGCAAGTATGTAATCATAAGCAAACATTATGAATGATCTATTTGTTTACTCTGTCTGCCACCTGCTGTCTGCATTAATAAACAGGATTAGTAATAAGAATGCCAGTAATAGCATGTTACAATAGTGCCACAGAAACTGTCTAGATGTAATAGAGTACATGACTTGCAAAAAGCCTTTGGGAAGTCTGTGTGTTTCTACAGTGTCTGCCTGTTTGTAAATCGTTTAAAGAGCAATGAGACTGATCACTGTGTGAAAAGTGGTGCATCTGGAAATATCCGTACAAAATAAACTTCTGCCAAACCTGCTATTTGCCGGAGGTATTCGTATGCCTGCACAACTTTGTTATGTGGACCTGCGAACACCCGCAAATGTCCGAATACAGCTGTTAGACAGGGGTTTTCAGGAATCCGCCTGACCACAATCGTTAGCTAATGACTCAGCCTTTCAAATGCTAATAACAGTCAATGATCTGGGTGGGGCTGGGTACTGAAGCCTCCCCCACCCCCTCTGCTCTCCCTGCCCCATTAGTATTTCAGGGAAATAGATGTTAACGTTCAAAATGTGCTTTACAACTACTTCTATTCTTGCATCTGACTGACACTTCTCTATCAATCAGTACAACTGTCTAAAAGCAGTCTCACATGACGTGCTTTTACACATATTGTATCTTTTTGGAAAGAAGTGACATAGGCCCTGTTTACACCTTGCATTAGATTAGATTTTGGTAACCAATCACAAGTGGACAGCTCTAAAGTACAGGTGTAAATGCACCTTAGACACATTGAGATCGCATCGAGATCCGATCACTCACACCACATTCAGAGGTGGTCTGGGCCACATATGACCACATTCTTTTAGCAGTTTAAGTGGGAATGTGATCTCGACCACACTGAAAACATGTGATGGAGCATTACCCCAGGAGATACCATCAAAATACTAACTGCTCAACTGACATCCTCTGTGTACATGGAAGTATGTGCATATTCGCGCAACAACAACGTCATAAGTGCAATACAACAAGGATAAATAACAAGAGCCAGCCAGCATTGAAAACTTTCTGTTCAACAAGAAGAAGAAGAAGCAAAATAGATTAACGTGGATGAGGAAACTCGCTGTCTGATTTCACTTCAAAGCTTGAATTAAAAACACACCACTTTGCAGAAACACATGCAGACCTTTCAGCCCTACTTCTTACACAAAGAGTCAACCCAAGGTTTCTTACTCTACTGCAAACCTTTGCTAATTGGCCAACCTGTGAGATTGAGCTGTCAGGATGTTTTTGTACACTGATAACAAAGTTTGTTTATCAGAGTCTGTTAATACAACATTCTGAAATGGGGGTAATGCTTTGACCATGTCCACATCTGGAAAAAGAAGTGTTGCAGATGACATACATGAATGCTGTTTTAAGTACGTTGCATCAGTGGTGTCACAGAGTGACAAGGAACCCACATCTTTCGTGCACAGGATGTTAATAAATTCAGCGGCACAGGTATTTTGCAGATATCTCTTTAAAGGTAGTAAACAGGGCAATGTAGTTTGACAGCTAACAGTGTCTTTTGAGGGAGAAAAAATATCTACAAACATGTAAATATGTTCTTTTTAATATACAGTACCTTGAAAATATGAAGGCCCCAAAACTATGTTCACAAAAATGATTGTGAATTTACATTTATGAATCCCAAATTCCTTTCAACAGTGACCTCCAAAAAGGAAAGAAAATTATAAACCACAAGATAAAATAAAAATTCAAAATCTGAAATGTCAACAATTCATGAATAGCAACTTCTTCCACCTCTTCAATAAAATCAACTATGACTTGTGTCAGCAGAAACCCAAGTCTAACCTCATATAGTATGTCTTTTATTTCACTCATCACTGCATAAAACCTTTTACTCACTCTCACTCTCACTTTCACTCATTATTTAAGCCACTTAACCTAATTAGGGTTGCGGGGGGTGCTGGGGCCTATCCCAGCGCTCATAGGGCGAAAGGCAGGGAAACACAGGTCGCCAGTCCATCACAGGGATAAAACCTTTTAAAACTTTTAAAACGGAGTTCCTTGTCATAAAAAAAAAAGTCTGGGATTTTAAAACAATGGCTGCTGAAAAAGCTGTGTCTTACCTCTTGTTTCAAAACAAATATTTGTTCAAAATTTCCCCATCCAGTTTTCAACCAATATCCCCTTAATGCCACAGTCTGATGGTGGACATCCCTGTCTGATCGATCTTTGTATTGGAATAAAATTTGTTGAACAGCCATTACATTTAACACAGCTATAATTGTCTGTATAGAGACATCTCAGCCATCTTTCTCCAAACCCAAATGTTTCTAATAGATCAAATAAGTGATTAACGCTGAAACCCTATCAAAAGCTTTCTCTAAATCTAGACTTATTACATACCCATTTTCCTTCCTTTCATCCATACACCATTTTGAATGTCTTATTACTGATTGTGTCTGAGATGTCCCTATACAAGACCACATATTCTTGGCTGGATTTTATAAGCAATAGTAAAACTTTCTTTATTCTGTTGGCTAAGATTCTCAAAGGCCTAAAATACTTTAAATTACCAGCACCCCCGCCCCTTTTCATAGATAAATATCTTAATCATGCTCCTTTTCATGGTCTGACTTATCTCCACATTCTCATAGGCTTCATTAAAAACTTCAAGTAAAACAGGAATCCAAAGCTTCCTAAGAACCATGTCAAATTGACAAGGGGAACCATCTAACCCTGGGCTTTTCACATATTACATTTTATAAATAGCCACTTCCATTTCTCCTTCAGCAAAATCATCATCACACATTGCTTTATTTTGTCTGACAGTTTATCTTTAGCCTGATTCAGTAAAGTCCTTTTCTTCTACAATAACCCCCTTCTTTTGAAATAAACTGAAGCAAAAACACTCAGCTTCCTTTAAAATACCTCCTGCATTATTCACCCTTGTCTCTTCCTCCATTACTATACATATTGCATCTGCCTGTTGTCTGTTATGCTAAAAAAAAATCTGTTGCATCTTCCCCTTCAATAAAATACTTAGCTCAACTTCCTGTCATGGCCCCACTGTATTTCTCATCTTCAATTTCCTTTAATTACTCTTCCAAATGTTTAATTTTACCTAATCTCCTGGTTGTCCTGCTTGCTTCTGTAATTCCCCCTCCAAATTTCCTCTGATTCTCTTCTCTTTTCTTTCTGCCCTTTAATTTTCTGCACTGTCTTGCCATATTCAATTGAATTTTTTTTTTTATTTTTTACATGTTATCCCACCTCACCCTCCATTCATTTTCAAATAAATTACAATCCACACTATCGACACTTATTTTCAGTTTCAAGTCTAAATACTGTTCTTTAAAAGTTGAGTATTAAAATCCCATACCCCTGGATCCCCCTCTACTCACATACAGTTTTTTTGGGGGGGGGGGGGGGGTGTTGGTGGTTTTGTTTTGTTTTGTTTTGTTTTTGTGTGATCACTAAAAGTATTCTTTTTATTTGAAAAAAAAAATCATCAAGTATCTTTAAAAACCACAGTCACATAAATATGAATCAATTCTACTCTGTTTTAATGTTCCATTCACAATTTGTCTTCTAGACAAGTCCTCAACTCCCTGATTCTTTTTCTCCAGACATCTACTTAACTGTATTCCCCCATCAGTTTTCTCAGTTTCTCCTGTCTTCTGTCTATACTAAAATCCATTTTATCATCCATATCAGTTTTTTTCCAAGACGTGTTAAAATCCCCCACTAAAATTACAATCTCCCACCTAGGGCTGAACGATTTGGGGAAAATATCTAATTGCGATTTTTCTGACAGATATTGTGATTGCAAAGTCAAGCTTCAGTTCAATATTCACTGAGTAATAGATTTAAAACATGTGATGGAGCATTACTCCATGAGATACCATCAAAATATTAACTGCTCTATATTCTAATGCAAGGATGAGAATTTAAAAACATGAACTGCTTCCAACATGTGTTTATAACATTTTTGTAACTGGCATAAAACATAGAACAATCGAACACGTAAGGGATAATGTACAGTGAGCCGGTCACTAAAGCCAAATAAACCCCAATAGGGTGATGCAGGACCTCAACATGAAGCGATTTAAAAATAATTGTTAAAAAAAAAATAGTTCCATAGCAATGGTCTGTTATTCATAGAAGCAGCCTGCTACTCAGAAATTTTTGGTACCTAGTGCCTCGTTGGTTTTCCACTGCACTTAAATTGTCCAACTTTGCTTCTGGATCTGCTGAGGCCACCAAATACATGTTTGTTGTTGTTGGGTCGCCATGGGTCACTTCTGATTGGTGAGCATGACTGTCACACAAGGCGGATGGCATGAATTTGTAAAACCATGGACACGAAAGTTTAAACCCTGGGTCAGACGTGCTGCATAACGTATATCCTACATTGCAGTCTTTTGCGATTTGCTAATTGCATTGTTTCAAATTGTGATTTCGATTTGAAATCGATTTATCGTTCAGCCCTGCTCCCACCTATTCATTAATATCCTAGGACTTTCATAATATAATAATAATTAAAAAAAACCTTTCTTTTGTTCTTCTTCATTTGGTGCTTAGAAGTTACACAGTGTTATTTTCTCTTCTTTATTGGTTCAATTAATTGCTAATACTCTCCCATTATTATCTTTACAGAGTAATTTTGCTTTCATACCTCATACTCTTTTAATCATAATGGAAACCCCACTTTTCTTTGTTAAATAAGTACTGTACAATATTTTCCCATGCTGTATTGTTTTAAAATAATCTGCTATTCCTTCATTCCAAAATGTTACCTTTATGCTGAAAGGAACTGCAGATGCAGAATTTACTTTTTTAGTGACTCCAGATACATTTCAAACATTTTTGCATTTGTCAAACCTCTAACATTTATACTAACAAAACAAAAACAACTCATTGACTAAAATAAAAGAAAACCTTTCCAATCACTCATTGTAATTGTTTTTCTTCTAATTGCTTTTCAAATCTGTTTCCTCTTCGATCATCTCTTTTCTTTTTTCTTCTAACATTTTCCTAACCTTTTCTCTTCTCATCTGTTGTTTTCTTAAAGCATTATCCGACTCAGACTTTACTTAGTTTCTCTTCCTTAACTCTTTAGATCAGAGATGTTCAACAGGGGGTCTGTGACCCCTGAGGGATCCTCAGAGTTACTGCAGGGGGTCCGCCAAAGTATTTGATCCCAAATTTGTTTTTCTTCCAAAAACTAAAATATGTCTGGAAATACACATAAACATAAATACAGCCTATAATAAGTGTCACTACACACCATTACAAAGTACTTTTACACATGGCACTATGGGCCGCACTACACATTGTTGGCGCGGTTTAATAAGCAACACAATTTTGTACGATATGTAATAGGGGATCCCTCTGCTGTGTCTCTATCAGCCAAGGGGTCCTTGGCCTGAAAAAAGGTTGAAGAGCTCTGCGCTAGATTTCCATTCTAATCCCTTTTCCTTCTCCATCAGTTAGGTTTCCTTTGTCCACTCTCCTCACTATACACTATGAGAGGGGAGTCCCATAAATCCGTAATCCCTCTACTTGGGTCTCTCCGCCTCCTTGATGTGCGTTCTCCTCTGGACAGATCAGTGCTCGGCCGAACTCCATACGTGTTTCCACCTCCTCCGCCGGTATGGCACGTCTAAATGGAGTCACCCCACCCCACCCTCAGTTGTTTGCTCCTTCTCCTGCGCAGTGAACACCTTTATCCTATGATGAAACATTTTTATCCTGATAGGAGTGACATCTTCCATCCATAGGGCACGAGAGGGTCACAGAATGGCTGGATGAGTACCAGTTGAAACACTTTGAATAACTTTCTGTCAAAGAGCGTCAGCTCGTAGATAAGGCATAGCTATAGCCTCTATATATACACAATGTGCGTTGCTACCCCCCCCCCCCATAGGAAACATCAGGAACTACAGCCCCTGGCAGCAAATATAAATGCTACCCACTTCATGTGGGTTACATATGCTTGTTTTACTTTTACTTTTTCTGTTATATCAATTTACAATTTACAATTTAGTTATTTGGCAGACGCTTTTTACCAAAGCGACTTACAATTGGTGCATCAGTCGGATTTCTAATACCTTCAACAGAGATCATAATAAGACTGAGCGTCAAATTGCCCTTTCGCATTGCGCCCCTGGAATACTTTTACAAACAGAAATACAAGACAAAGGTTTTTTTTTTTTTTTTTTTTTTTTTTAGGGAAGGGAGGTTAGGCATTGGGGGAAGGGAGGTTAGGCATTGGGGGACAGGTGTGTTCTAAAGAGGTGGGTTTTCAGTTTCCTGCGGAAGATGGTAAGAGACTCCGCAGTCTTGACTGCATGGGGGAGGTCGTTCCACCACCTCGGGGCAATGGCAGAGAAGAGGCGTGGTCGGGAGGAGCGGCTGCCAGGTTCCCGGAGTGAGGGGACCGTCAGTTGTCCGGAGGACGTGGAGCGGAGGGTCCTAGTTGGGGTGTAAGGCGTTATAAGAGACTTACACACTCTTATCTTTGTTACTTTTATCTTAATATGTTCTAACAAACCATCCTCAACATTAGCATGTTTTGTAGAAATGAATTAGTGTAAAACTTTGAAAATTCTCTTAAATTCCCCTTTGTATCTTTTCCTTTTTTCCCCACATTTTCTGTTACCAAACATTCTGCCATCTCAGCCATCTGTCCAACTGTTTCTTTTTGAAAAAAGAATTTCCCATATAGCTTGCTGTACTTCTCACCATAGCCCTCTTTGTACTTTTCTTCTTCAGTGTTTTTTTTTAATCTCTCTCCCAATTCAGCCATTTTTCTATGACTCATCTCCCTTTCTTTCCTCTCCCTTCTTTTCTTAACTCTGTGAATTTTCGTAGTCCATTGAACAGTCTTACTGTGGCCTATTGAATAACCGCTGTGTTCTGTCTCAAAATGTTCCAGTGCGCCCTTTTTTAATTCTGCATAAATAAATAACTACCCAAATGGTCTAAAATAGTGTTTTCAATATCCATTCCATACATACATATATCTTATAAGGGGCATGTCTTTGGGCACACACACACAAACATAATGAACATACATTCAGTGAAACATCTGTGACTGCTATGCATCCTCCCTAGTGACCCACTTGTACTCTGCAGAGAGTAACCATCTGATTGATTGGGATCTGCCACTCCCTCATGTTATTGACTATAATCTCAGTGTAATAATTATTTGAGAAAGAGTCTGTCAATGGACAGTTGTGTATAATTTTCCTCTCAGCCATGGCTACACAGACTCATAGATTTCTACACCATCATGTACGTATTAGATTTCTATAATTTTATATATGTGTACCAACATGTACAACAGAAATTGTTCCCACAAAAGATTGGGTTATAGCAGAACAGGCTTAAATGTCATTACTGCCCCAGTAGTGGTAAGAGGTGCATTTTTACTGATATTTACAACCACAGACTCATTTACAAAGTCTTTTTCTCATCTTTAATAAGGCTGGCACTGCATTTGGAGATATAGAGACATTCATACATAGCTACATTGTAGATATCCATATACAACAATAGAGAGTAGCTCTGTGTTAGACACATTTCAGTCATAATTATATTCTACGTCATTGTCAGATAAGAGTCCAATCATGGCTCCACAGGCTCTTTGAGGTGAGCAGGGAAATGAGAGACAGAAACAGGCCTGGGAAATGACAGTTTAATCAGTAACACAGAGATATTAAATATGTCACCACAGATTCACATTAGTTCATCACCATTATTTATTTCCACGGATATGTTTTCATTCTTTAAGACACAGTGAGTTCATCAGATAAACTAAAACAGTAAGGATGGAGGTAAAAGTGACATAATGTAGAATGTGTGGCAGAAAATCAAACATCTATCTCATATTTAGTACATCATGAAATTAATCTATGTTAAATAATTCACCCTACATATCTGTGATTATTGTTGGGGAAGTTACTCAAAAAAAGTAATGAATTATAAATTACCAATTACTGCTTTAAATTGCAATGGGATTACTTTTACCCCTTTGTTATGCCTTCTGAGAAGTAATTACACTACTCATCACTTTACTTTTGAGTTACTCTCTAAAACTACAAATTCAATTTACCACATACAAATACAAGGACAAACATCATAGTCCTTTCATTACTTCAGTTTCAATGCAATAACTTAGTGCAAAGTATGAGCACAGTTAAAGGCCATAGTTAAAAGCCAGTTAAAGGCCAGTTTAGATATTCAGCATGAAAAAACACTCTTTTGAAAAGGCATGTGTAATGCAAGAAAGGACATTTTAATAATCCAGTAACTGTAATGTGGTTAGTGAAATTTGAACTGTAGTGCTTTACGTCATTTTGGAGGAAAGTAATAATTACAAATAATTACTTTGTAACTCGTTACCCCAACACTGTTTGCGACATACAAATTATATTCACATATTTAGCTGACACATTTACAACAAATTTAAGTGTACAATTTAAATATAGATATATCAGATCAGTACATCAATCAACTGAGATGTGTGTGTGTGTGTGTGCGTGTGCGTGTGTGTGTGTGAGAGAGAGAGAGAGAGAGAGAGAGAGAGACGGTCTGCTGAACTGAGATAATCAAATTTTGCCGTTTTGCAGTTTATTTATGTTGAATGACTTTATCAGTTTCATGGCTGTGTACTTTTTTGTCCACTTCCATTTTTTTGAGGTTTCATCTCCTTTGCCCCAGTTATCTATTATCTGTTTTTAGTGTCATGTATTGAACGTGATAATCAGTTGTAAATGGATCATCTCAGATGCATGAAAAAAGCCTCAAATTAAAGCCAAACATCTGCACTTCATTCATCTCTGTATCGTTATGTCATTTCAAATGGACAGCGCTAGAAGACAGAGCCAAAACAACAAAAAACACACCACTGTCCAAAAACGTATGTCTTGCTGTATTTTGTGCTAATATCAGTACTGTGGGAGGTGTATGCCTTTTACATTCTTAAATTAAAGACAAAAAAACTACTCATGAACCACGTCTACTGTGTGTGTTTTTGTGTGTGTGCTGTCACATTATATAATGTGTCTCTCAGAGAGATGATCTTACCCCAGTTTCTCTAGTTCACAATGTGGATTCTCCCCAAACCATGGTAAAGATGTAAGCCAACAGAAGCACTTGCAAACAGCCCTAGTGCCCTGTCCTGTCACACTGCTGTAAGTTAAGGATATACATTTCAAAAGGAGAATGCATTCCTGGGCCACACAGTCAAATGTATGAGTCTGACATTTAGCTCTGTAGTTAGGCTGTTTGTGTAATCCTCTCCCCACTGTGGTGTAAGCTTGAAAAACATTCATCAATTGAGACACCTCACTGGAGAAACCCAAATGCTTAAACATCAATCAAATGAAAGGTACCCCTGTGTGTCAGTATGCCCCAGCATTCTGCTCATTTGACAGTTTGCTGCTTAGTGTAAATAGTTTGGAAATATATTATTATAATACTAATACTTCAATCTTAAAATTTCATTAAACTTTTTGACAATTGTTCAGATCCTGCTGCCCTCAGTGGAGACTGTTACATTTGTTTTTAAAATCTTTGAATCTTAACATGTACTTTGCTTTCGCATCACCAAACTAGGCGATTAAGGTCAGATTCTTAGCATCCCACTGAGGCAACTGAGGTATTACTTTTAGACCAAGGGCTGTGTACTTTCTGACATACCTCAAAAGTGGTCCACTGCTCGCTCCGTATGCGCTCGTTTTGGGTGACATGCTCATTGCTGGTACTGCGAATGATACTGTAGAGAAAAATGAGTTTATAAATGGTTCCAACTTTCAAGGCACGTGGATTCCTGTGGAGCAAATGGAATTACTGAACCGATGAGTAAACATATATAGTGTGTACTTGAGCCAACCTACCTGGCTAAACAGACAGTTACGGTTCCTCTGGAAGTTAAGAAAGCATGAGGTGTGTTCTAATAGTCTTCGCTGGTTAAAACCAGACAGCGAGTTTTTCTCGTCTTGACATGCCCCCCAGATGAAAACCTGACAAACCCGATTTTACAGAATCAAAACACCACACCCGGAACTACTTCATCTTCAGCTTGTATTTTTTCCCTCACATGTTGGAATGAAATCCACCGGACACGGGAGTCTCACGTAAATCTGAGTGATTTAGGACAATCAAGGTATCAGTGCAGCTTTTCCCTCATTATCTGTATATTTTAGGATAATTCTGTGTTGGTTCCAATATTGTCGTCTACTAAGAAATGTTTGCTTAGAAACAATTTATCGCAGTAACACTTAGAGCGAAGCATTCCAAATGTTTGCGTTCATTAATTTGCATGTGTTTGCTTGTACGGTTGTGTGATTAAAACAGAGTTTTTTTCGACAAAAATGTTGATTGAACACATTACTTTTTAATCTTATTTTTCATCTGCACTTCTGGTTTTTGTTTTTCATCTGCACTTCTCGTTTTTCTTTTTCGTTCACTCGTGCTGAGAACAGCAGGGTGCTCTGATGATTTGCCCTGCCATTCCCAAAGGGTGTGGCTTGGCAGTATTTGAGATTTGATTTTCCGTTCACTGACAGAAACTGTCATTTGTGTAAATGTTTTGGTGCTTACGGTAGCCCACTACCACGTAGTTGATTTGAGTTCAATTTGCATCATGGAGAAATCCACTTTGTTTGACAGATTGTTAAAGCCTGCTTACATTCTGACGCATTTGACAGTTCAGAACTCTCGCATCGTAATCAGCCATCATTCCCTGTCAATGTGATAATAACAGTGAGTGGTAATAACTGTATCATGAGTTTAGAGTGAAGCTGACATTGCTTATTCCAGGTCATCTGACTGTTTAGGGATTTTAGTCATTCTGTGTTGTGAGGTGACACATATGTGTTTCCTCTTTTCAGGTGTGTGTAGATGGAGACCCAAGAGCAGGTGATCAACAGACTTCGGAAATCTTTCCAATCGGGCGTTACTCTTCCCATGGAGTTCCGACTGGCCCAGCTGGAAGCTCTTCAAGATCTGCTCCAGGAGAATGAGCAGCAGATCTTGGATGCATTGCACAAAGACCTTGCCAAAGTACCACAAGTCTTTCTAGAAACTCCCCATAGATTCACATCACAAGTATATGATTAATCTTTTTAGTACTACTGTTGTCATGGTGATCTGTCTTGCTGTCATCCTCTGCAGCCCAGTTTTGAGGCAGTGCTGTCTGAGATAGACATGGTGGTCAATGACCTTTGTTACACCATTAGCAACCTACCCAAATGGATGCAGCCTGATCATGTGGCCAAGAATCTGGTAAGACTGCTGCAAGACACTGTGATTTTTTTCCCTTTTTTGTTTAGGTAGCAGTTTATGCCCTGGGTTTGAGTTTTAACTCAAACAAAGAAGTGTGAACTGCCCAAACTGCATTGTCATGACCATTGGACAATTCTCCCTGTGCCCAAGTTGGAGTTGTTCCAAGTGATAGCATGGAACAATGACACTGTTTCTCATTCTCATTCACTGCCTTCATTCATTCACTCGTTCTTTCACTGAAAGACTGTGTTCTGTGCATTGTTTTGCCAACTATCCAGTATGTCTTTATCTCTCTCTCTCTCTCTTTCTCTCTGGCTCACTTTCCCCACTACCATCCATCTGTCTCATTCTCTACCTCACCTTTCTACCCTCTTCCCCCAACTTTAGGCTACGAAGCTGGATGATTGTTTTGTGCGTAGAGAGCCCCTGGGGGTGGTTTTGATCATTGGAGCTTGGAATTATCCCCTACAACTCGTTTTGTTACCACTGGTTGGTGCTATAGCAGCAGGTACATTTCTGTTCTCTCAGAAACAGATGTTATTATACCTCATAAAGTATTGTATTTTGGTTTATTTGGTACTACAAATTATTGTTGTCTTTTAATTACATTTGAAGAAAAATGGAGTATTTAGATAATTTGACTAAATGGTTTTTTTCCTGTTGATGCTTGTCATCTCTTTATTTGTCTTTGCGTGTTGTTTATTTGAACCTCCATGAAATCGCCTAATGTTCGAATGGGATTAGGAAACTGTGCTATTCTGAAGCCGTCTGAGATTAGCCAGGCCACTGAGCAGCTTCTCTCTGAACTGGTACCCAAGTACCTGTCCCAGGTAACGCCAGTGAAATATCGATGAATGTCCTCCCTGTATCTCTCCTCCCAAATGGGGTTATGATCAAAACTTTCCACTCATTTTTTAAGTCTGTTTTTTTTTTTTTTGTTAATCTCTCTCTTTCAACTGCACTTTTAACTTTTCAACTGCTACAGGCCTGCTATGCTGTAACTTGTGGTGGAGCAGAAAATACAAAGAAATTGCTGGAGAACAGATTTGATCATATCTTTTACACAGGTACAAGTGAAGACATCCCTACCCTTACCTCATAGCCTTAAAGAACATGTTCCGTCTGAGTAACACATCATCCATAGGAATATGATATTTGCAGTGTCTACAATGTGTTTGTTATTGTCCATATATCTTTGCTGAGCATCTACAGACATTATTTTAGCCCTTACTTCAGTGTGTTTTTTCCAAGTCTTTCAAGATAAGCATTTTGGTAATGTTACTTTTATAATTATATGAGTTAGGCTATCTTATAAATATATAATTTGATTTGTGAGTAATGAAGCTAACTGATTACACCAAAAATAGGAGCTTTGATCAGCAAAGAATCTTGAAATACTCATAAAGAAATAGTTTCAAACAACTAATTTGTTCCAGTCGCCATCGACAATGAAAAGGAAATGGGGAGTCCGTTTAAATAATGTAAATATACCCAGGGACCCATCCACACCCCAGTGCCACCCCAAATATAAAATGGGCAACAGTTTCTATCCATTCTGTGTGATCAAATAGAAAAAGGCTGTGTTTGGAATGTTGTTTCTTTGGTCATCATAATGTATTTCATAAGAGAAAGATGGCATCGGCTTTTCTCCGCAGCAAAAAGTCATTGAGTTTGTTTGTGATTTGTGTTTGTCTATGGTCACATTTCACTTTCACCTTTGCAATAGCTGGACAAGCATAATTAAACTTCACTATTCATAATGACTAAAAGATTAAACTACTGAAATGGAATTTATTTGTGAAGAAGGCAATTTTCAGACAGTCCTTGAAGTCCCCTCCCAATTTATACCCACTATTGTGTTCTGCAGATGTCTATCTCATTGTCCACCACATTAAAGAGATAGACTTCACTCTTGTTCAGGTCACATTGTCTTGTTATACTTTATTTCCGTATGCTTATCCACCATTCCTCTCACCTTATACCCTCCCCTTCACCTGCTCAGGCTCCCAGAGGGTGGCACGTAACATCCTCCAGGCAGCAGCTGTGCACCTCACTCCTGTTACCCTGGAACTGGGGGGCAAGTGTCCCTGTCTGGTCTATGGACAGCTGGACATGAGGGCTGCAGGTAGAAGACTGGTATGGGCCAAGTTTTTCAATGCAGGCCAGAGCTGTGTGGCCCCAGATTACGTGCTCTGTACTCCTCAGACGCTCAAGGAGCTGCTCCCCGCCGTGCAGGAGGCCCTGGAGGCCTTCTATGGAGTGCAGCCCGAGAAAAGCCCAGATCTGGGCCGCATTGTGACGGACAGGCACTGGAGCAGACTGATGGAGATGCTGGCCAAATCCGAAGGGAAGGTGGAGATTGGAGGAGAGAGTAACAGAGAGGAGAAATACATTGGTGAGAGGCTGCATGAAGTCAGTAGGTGTAATGAGTTTAACAGCAGTAGTGCTGAGATTTAGTCTTATTCAACAAGTTCAGATTGTGAACATGTTTAGGTGTTGGTGGCAATTCAGCAGAATCAGAGTCAAAGCAGTGTTTAAGTTCCCTACCACTAAATGCTTATTGCATTGTGGCTTGCACAGTTTGGCTCAGGAGAGAAGGGATTGAGAACGCTAAGTTAGCCCCAGGACTAGTAGACTAATCTGAATTGACCAATGAAAACACAAGAGCCTATTTCTAATCTCTTTCTCCCTGCTCCAGCTCCTACAGTGGTGGTGAATGTTAAAGACTCGGATGTGTTGATGCAGGAAGAGATTTTTGGTCCCATCCTGCCCATTTTAACCATAGAGTCTCTAGAAGAAGCCATTAATTTTATCAACAACAGAGACAAACCACTGGCTCTTTACGTGTTTTCTGACGACACTCAGGTAGGATTAGGTACAAACCACTAGAGCACGGCATCTCTCACACTCTGTAAAGGCCAGACATGAAAAAGGCAAAAAAAAGCAGGTTCTGTAAGCTTGTCTGGCATTATGGTGGAGTGATATGACTGCTGTCTGTCTCTCTGTAGACTGTAACAACAGTGTTGGAGAGCACCAGCAGTGGGGGCTTCTGTTCGAATGATGGCATTGTGCATATGTGTCTCCCCGGCTTACCATTTGGAGGAGTAGGTGAGTGTGTCTTTGCTTGTGTGTTTCTATGACAGAGATTTCCAATCGTAGCTTCTGATCCAGGGTCAGTTTTGACTGTGTAGGTGTGTACCACTGTGCTAATCCATGCCTGACTTGTCTTTGCCTGTGTGTGTGTGTGTGTGTGTGTGTGTGTGTGTGTGTGTGTGTCCATGCGTGTGTGGACCTGTATGCGTGTGTGTGTTCAGGCGCTAGTGGCATGGGCAGTTATCATGGACGGTGGGGCTTTGAAACGTTTAGTCACAGGCGTGCCTGTATGCTGCGTGGCTGGGGACTGGAGCGGATCAACGTGCTACGCTACCCTCCTTACAAAGACAGCAACCTGGGTTGGCTGCGCTGGGCAACGATGGAGAAGAAAAAGACCTGGAGAGGATGCTCTGTGATGTGAGGTTGCATGTGTTTGTGTGTGTGTGTCAGAACTGGAAATTTCTAAGTGGAGCAGTTGGGAGTTTTTTTGGTCATATGAAGCAGACTCTTCATGGATCATTTTGATGTCTTTATAAACAAATCAGTCATTTGCTGTCTTGTCATGGTGCTCCAGTTGAATTGCGATAGCAGTTTAACAATAAAATGTCATTGTTTCAGGATGCATTTATTAGAAACTGACTATTCCTTGATTCTTCATGATTTCCTAAAATTTTGAGTTGTCTGAATTAGACATGGTTTACTGAAGCATTCAGCTGTGATTTGTCATGTCATGTTACTCAGTCATATTGATTCTTAGCCAAATGAATGGTGGACTTCCAATTCATTTATGTGCCAAAACCCCTTCATAACTTTGACCACTACTGATCTATGATGTTTACATCTGCTTTTTTTCTTTAATTTGTTTTGTGGAGTGGAAGTACACTTGATGGAAACAGACAACTTCAGCTCATGTTTTATTCAGGAGAGTTTGCAGTGTGCAGTCCCTGGAGAGGGATTCTAAGAATGAGATCAAATCTGAGTGATTTTTCTACTTTCAAAAGCAGTGTATCTCAGAAATCCTGTGAAACTTATGTAAAGACCTAAAAGGAGTTTTCCAGCACTTTAAACTACAGCGGCTCTCCACTAGAGGTCAACAAATCTGTGTTACTGTTTTTTAGGTTATGCATGTATTAAATTGTCAGTGTAGAGCCTTAACTACTGCATCTCAGAGCTGCTTAGGTATGATGGTGATAATAGTACTCTCTTGGTGTGCACCATATTTGCTTCATTTTGTAAATGATATTTTTTCTGACCTTACATTTTGTATCTCTGTCTCTCTCTCAGTAATCAAAGGCTTAATTAACATGTTTTCTCATGATTCAGAACTGTCAATCCAATTTCATTACAGTCTGTTATCGCTCCATAGTTTTAACACTCATGTATTGCAGTTTATTACAACTTGGCAATAAAAAGATTTTTGCTAAGGCGTCTTCCATCTCACGTAAGTGAAGAACTTCACACAATAGTTTTAAAGGACTCTACACAGAGGAGGGTCTTTTCTTTCAGACAGATATTAATTCTGCTTTCAAATTAAAGGCAAGTGGTAAGGAATGTACAAGTGGATAATGATTTATTTCATATTAATATTCAGAAAATGAGAATGCATTGCTTGGGGATCACTGAAACGGAGAGGTCACATGTGCAATACCAAGACAGAGCTGTTCTCTGCTGTCAAAACCAATGACTGAGCCAACAGCATCAATCACAGACTAACATTATCTGCGCTCAGTGTCACTTTACACAAGCTTTATGCTCGTCTTTTTCTCAATCAATTATACATTTTGTTCCAGATTAACAATGTTAAAACTAATTTCTATGGTTTACAAACATGACAGGATAAATCTACCCTCAGACTTCATTATAGTTGTGATCTTAGCTGCTGACTTATTGTTAACTATATATAAATGTAGAAACTGTCTGAGGGCCAGATGCAGGTCAGCAGCACGTTCTGTCTGATGCACCTGACGCCGACTGACACACACATCACACACACACAGGGCACCCAATGCCAACTGCAACACACATCTCACATACACAGGGCTCAGGGTGAGGTGAAGAGGGAGGCCCCTGGGACCTGCCTCACTGGTACTGGTTCTGTAAGAGGTCTGTAACAAGTAGTTTGGTGGGTTTTAGATCCCAGTGCTGGTTTTTCATGGTTCTGGTTTGTAGGAAGAGGGTGGACTGGTACCAGGCTGTCCCTGTTCGGAGGCCGACTCTGAGGTCGTGGAGGAACTTGCCGGAGTGGCTGGCTCCTTCTGCACCAGCTCGGGCTCGTCCTGACCGGCCTGCGGAGGGTGGACCAGGACCCGGTCGATGATACCGAAATCCTGTGCCTCCATGGGGCTCATGTAACGGTCCCGTTCCATCACACTCTCTGGAGCAAAGTACAAAGTCCAAAACCATGCCATTAGTGCCTCACCTCATCTAACATTACAATTTTATGCAACATTAAAACAACGATTGCAAATAATTGTGCTTAAAATGTGCTATGCACACTCATGCTGAATGGGGAAGATTCAGAATAATCTTCCCGTCATCCAACATGTGAGTCACACCAACAGGTTTTTCCGACATTTCCACACTGAGAACCAGTAGCTGGCGTGAAAGGAGCAGGAAAAACCAGCCCGCAATGGCATGTTCAGCAGCATGAGTCTGAAAAGGGCTTTCAACTGCAATTTACCAATAGTCTCCAGAGCTTGGCCTGTGTGTTTGGCATAGATGTTGTTAATCTGCCTCTTCAGTTTTAGGATCTCTTCAGCCTGGATGGCAATGTCAGTTGCCTGACCCTAAAACCACATCAGTGCGTGCACGTGCACGTACACACGTACACACACACACACACACACACACACACACACACACACACACACACACACACGTACGTACGTGTTAAGGGCCTGAGGAAAAGTGAAATCAACCATAAATCTCATTAGCAGTAGCTCTGTACTGCACAGTCCTCCAAATCAACAGCACTATTTGTTTCTCAGCTCTGTCTATATACACATTAATTATACAGTACAAAGTAAATGTGTGGGCCTGCAGTAAAGCTAGGAGAAGCCCTCTGTGAGCCTTTTCCCACGCCCTCTCTCTGGTTTGCCAAGTCTCACCCTGGCACCTCCAGAGGGCTGGTGCACCATGATGCGAGCATTGGGGAGTGAGTGCCTCATGCCCGCTGTGCCCGCAGCCAGCAGTAAGCTGCCCATGCTGGCAGCCTGGCCCACACACCAGGTGGAAATGGGATTCAGGATGTACTGCATAGTGTCATATATGGCCAGACCAGCAGTCACAACGCCGCCTGTGTTGCCGTAGAATAGAGAGAGAGAGAGAGAGAGAGAGAGAGAGAGAGAGAGAGAGAGAGAGCAATTAGATACTTTAACATGACAGAGATCATCTGATATCAAACAAGAGCTAACCTCAAGTGTTTAGCTAAACAGTGTGTCCATCTGCATATCAAACTCTGTCAGAAAAATCCCAGTTGACAGCCAGACTTCACAGAGATTAACAGGCTGCATACTGATCTCTCGTGTCACAGAATAACATTGTCCATAAGAAAACTGAACAAAACATTTCAAGGCATCTGTTTGTTTTTGTTTGTTTTTAAATTCACATGAATGAAGTGTTTACTGAAATAAAAATGAAAACAAAAATGAAATGAAGAACTACAACAGAAATGAATACCTGAAAACATAAAGAAAAATGTTCAAAGTCACATCCAGAGGAAGAATATTCATGAAGGAATAATCATCTTGAGCATTTTCACCTAATCGTGCACGTTTGTTAGAGAGACAGTCTTTGTGTTATAAAAAGACCATGTTTCATCTGTTTGTGCTCATACAAATATGCATATACATAGATACATGTATACATAAATATACATATTTATTTCCCCCAGGTCCAGTTATGTGGACCTAAGATTTGAAGGAAAACATGGACCAAACCGCAAATAAAAAGCAACAGGATGAAAATCAATGTCTGGAAGGAGAAAAAATGAACAGAGACTCAAATAAAAATATTGCCCCACATGGCAATCAGCATGTACTAAATTCTCAATGTCTTCTGATAGACCTGTGACATGTCAAATGGTACAAAATACTTTCATGTATTATGAGTCATCACCCCAGCGTGCAGAGGATCTGACACATCAGACTGAAAGTTACATACTTTCACTAGCTTATTTATTGTAGCGCTGCCTAGTGGCCAAGATCTGCAAAATTCTGCATGAGCTCAAATTTAAATTCAGATTCTGCATTTGCATCAGGTACTGACAATGCATATCAGGTATAGACTATGTGAATCAGGTACAGACTATGTGAATCAGGTACAGTTTATGTGAATCAAAGTCTGGTAACAACCACACAATGTGTTCATCAAGCCAAAAGTCATAACATACATACATACATACAAGTGCAAAATACAAAGAAGTTACATCCAGTGGCCAGTTTCTAATGCACACCACTCTGTTCATTAATAAATAAATACGTAACAAGTATGCCCCAACAGACAGAGTGGTGTTGTTCTGTAAATCAGGTAGATGAAGAATGCCTTAGAATAGTCCAAACAAGTGATCTAAATGACCAAGTCTGGCTCTGACCATCAGCGCTAAGCTTTAGCCATGCTGTTCCCAGTAACCCTTGCTGGGCCCATCACTGTAGAATCCATTGACCTTGGTCAATCAAAGGTTAATGACCTTGTTTGGCAGTGTGTTTAAACCCTCTCCTGGTTTTCAGGATGCACATTTTTTTTGTTTTCCCAGCGGTGACATGCCCATTTAACTCATAAACCTATTACTAACCCCATAACAAGCTGAATCATGTCTCCCAGTACAGGACCTGAGCAAAAACATGTAAGGTCAGTACAAGGAGGATGCCCTTATAAGAAATCACTGCCCTCACGATGGGAACAGATAATCCTCAGAGTCCACTGGCATTGGCTCCATCTCACTGCTAACACTCCTGATTCAGCACATCTGCACACAGGAGGCTGGTGTGTTAAATTAGGGCTGTATTGGATACTCCCATGCTACCTTAACTTTCATGCTTAACTCCACATGTTAGTCTGCCCTAACCTAGCCATGCCAACAACTTCCACACCAACACAAAGCTCCATCAAGTGTTTGGTTTCTGCTGGAGAGGTACCCTTCACACCAGCACCAAAAGCCACCTTTCCATATTACATCTGAGCTTAAACCAATCACCCAAATGACCGCTGACACTAGTGCCGCGACTCTCCTCTCTCTACCGCTCATTACCGGGCTCCTTATAAAGCAGAAAAAACACCTTATCCACTCTTTAGGGTATTTATGTCTTCACATTGTCAGATTTCTGTAACTGTTCCTGGATCACTTAACATTCTTTATTCTACACCATGTCAGCCCTTCACCTCAGTCCTGGGCTTTTTCAAAGGCACCTAAACAGCCAGGTCAACCTTTAATGACACTCACGCTGGACCAGACCTTGAAGCCTGAAACAGGGACTTGTTGTGGTTGTTACTTTTCATGTGTTTATGACAAAACTAATGGCACCCCCACCCCACTTCTCACCTGGGCTATTTATGTACATGTGAATGGGTTTGTTGTTACTCTCTGACTGTAGGAAAAGCAGCTGTGCAATGACCAAACTGGCAACAGAGTCATCAATCTGAAAAGAGACACAAACATTCAGGATTAGAAACACAGTTGGACATATCAGGCACTGAAATTGATGTGTAGGATTCTTGTGGAAAGACTTACTGGTCCCATTACACAGATGATCCTCTCCCTCAGTAGCCTAGAGTAAATGTCATAGGCACGTTCTCCTCTCCCCTGAAAACAGAGCACAGCAGAGCCAAAAACACATCAGGCCAGACAAAGCTGATCATTTTTGAGTGAGAAGAAGTGAAATGCCAGGGGTTTTAACTGGGTCTGTGTCCCAAAAATGGCTTTCCGTACGCTCCCTTCAGTTCATAGTTGTCTGCTTAGTCTGCTTTGAAGACTAACGCTTACCGTCTGCTCCACTACAATGGGTATGAGAGGACTTCTCCATGGCGCACTGACGTGAATGCACCGACTGTCCCTCAGAGCCGACAAACCACACTGCAAGACCTTCTGGAAGAGATTAAGAGAGAGAGAGACCCATAATTGCGGAGGAAAGGTCGGATAGATTGGTGGATAGACTAATGGACGGAGGGAGAGAGAGAGAAAGAGATGGTAATATAGACCAGTCATGACAACTGATCAAAGTTCGTGTGCATGTTCATACTGCACTTGACTGTTTCCTACAAAAAAAATGACCTCTTATGTAAAGTATCCAGATTTTCCTGCCAAGTAATACACTGATGACGAATTTCGACACATGCAAATCGCCTTGTCTCTACTTATCAGTGGATATTAAACCAAACGGAGCAATCCTGCTCGCAAAAAAGTCGTTACACAAGTTCAGGTTTCATCAGCGACAAGTACAAGACTATTAGCTATCCAAAACGTGACAACATCCCAAACCAACATAATCTGACAAGGTACTTTAATCTGATCGGGTATGTAAGTGCACAAAACCTATGTACAATACAGAATTTTTCACAGCACTTACTCGTATCAGCATTATTCAGGCAATGAAATGCAATCCCCTCCACACGACCCCTATTCTCCCGGAAGTTATTCTCCCTTCACATTTGACCTCTAATAGAAAAAAAAAAAACAGGAACGCCCGCCACAGGTTCGCCAATAAGAATTTTGTGACCGCTGAGGTTTTCGGTCGCTCAGACATCTGGGAAAATTCTTGTCAGAATAAAAGCCTGACTGACACGTTCATCGGGCATTTTGATGGCGCTCCCTAGCGACTGTAACCAAAGTAGTATATTAATGTGAGATTTCATAACGGAAAACCTCACATTGTTCTGTATCAGTTGAACAAAATATCTTAACATTGACAGTGATGACTACAACATAAAACAACAGAGATGCAATACATTGCGTAGACTTCTGCTCTTTAGCAATACCATTCCTTAAAAATGAATAGATATACAAATAAAAGATACCATCTAATGAAACTGCAATATACAAAATAATAGCATTTTGCTGCACATATATTGTTTAATACAATCATTTGCTGTGTTTTAAGAATAATCTGTGGCTCATTAATTTGTTACCATTGTTTAATTGGGATATGCTGTATACTTAGTTAGCTTAATTACTTTTGATCTATTCCTGATAAACTTTTAAAAGTACATTTTTAAGGGCATACAGGTGCCAAATTATGAACACCTCCTATAGGTGTTTTAAAATGCAGAGTGAACACATAACAATGTGTATTAAACTGTACTTTATAATCTTTCATGCTATTATCTTTCAAAAATGTGAGGAAATTGGGGCCTGAATAACCTTTAAAACAACCAAAAGTGGTACAAAGTGGTGTAAACCAAGTAACCAACTTTATGCCTTACTGATGTTGCAGGGTCACAGTTTTTAAATTGTCTGTCTGTGCAGTCTAAATAATGGTTGTGTTCAATCCTTCAGTGATTACCTTCCTTACAATGTGTAGATAACAGTGCCTGATATGGCTTCGTAGTTACATGTGCCAAGTTGATAACAAGTCAGCAAGTTAATTGGTGCCAACCAAACAGCATGTGGTAGGTCTGTTAATGTTGTATGTCCTTCCGTGGTGTGGGCAGTAATACTGCTGTATGTGCTGTGCTTTATGTGGTTTTGCACTCTGCTCTGTCTCCTCTCCCTGTTCATCCATCTAGGTTGCTCCTCTGCTAATTGATGCTTGATTGATTGAGGGGGTACAACTGAGCAAATGAGTTCCAGTGGCACAGCAGTGTGAAACTGCTGCTAGTACTGGGGAAAACTGGAAATTTGTATTTTCTGCTAAATTTAGCATAAACAACACCTTTGTGCACCAACAAATTTATATTAGATAACCACTCAGAAAATGTGTAAACACTATAATTACCTTGTGGCAACCCAGTAACATATAATAGGCTTATGATCATTTTACCATCAATATGAGGGCAATTTCAGATCTACATAACACTATCTGTCAGAGGTGTATAGATACTGAGGCCTGAATCACCTTTGTTGCAACAGAGGGTAGTATACACCAACCAAGTAACATTCTGTAGGCTTATGATTACTGCTTTAAATTGTGTGGCTGGAAAACCAACAACCTCTACACCCTAAGTGTGATGGTTATTTCAAATCTACAGTACAACACCCCCTAGAAAGGTGTATATATTGAATATCTGCAACGACCCCCATATTGTTTTTGTTTTCCCAGCATCTCTTTTCCAGTTGTGTCATTTTATTTTGAAAAGACCCCTTAAAATATTACTCTTTTAACTTGTGTTATTTTAATTTTATTTACATTTAAAATTTTTTGATGTCTTACATGCATTTTAAGTCTGAATTCAGCTTGTTATTGTAATTTATTGGTGTTTTTTGGTCCCCAAATAAGGAGTTTTGCTATTACTTTTATTTTGACATTTATGCTAATTTAACCGAAAAGGCTAATTTCCCGTTTTCCCAGTTATTAGCTCTAGTTTTACGCTGCAGTTGTCATGGGACCATGGTCTTTCAGAAAATATCAAAGACACTCTAAAGCGGTCTCTTCTGTTCTGTTTTTCCCCATAACTATTGATAGAAGATACGATGTTTCCGAGGAGGGGGTGAAGAAAGTAATTTTCCTTTCTTTTCTCCCTTGCAATTTCTGAATAAAGATTAGCCCACACTGAAATACACGTGACATCCTAATAAAATAATCGAGATACCACGTAATTTTTATGAATAAGTAACTGACCAGTATTTAAATATGACATTTGTAGAATAAAAACGCCAGGAACCATATGCAACCCTAAAGGCCTGCATTATTTTCTTAAAATGGCATCACCTCAGCAGTGAATACTGAAGAAACTGGAAAAATTGAAATCCTAAATCGACAATCACTGAATTAGTGGGATGCAGTAGGGACCCTTTCATTTAATGTAATCTTTGACCTTGAAACAATTCAACATGTTTATAGGACTGAGTACACGATCCGTAACGTTGGCTCATAAAACCTCATCTCAACAATTGTGACGGCAATTTTTCCTCCTGGGAGGCGCAATTGAGTTGCACTCGGATTTTTGAAGCCTTACACGACCGAGTTGACAGAACTCTCATTTCTACGCTGTCCGAGGCCGACATGTCAAATAACAGTGCGAACAGTAATAATTTGGTTATCGCCCAAAAGGCAGTCAAACAACTACGTCTTGAGGCGAGCGTCCGTAGAATTAAGGTAAGCGAATTTGGAAAACTTTCGCTGGGTTGTTTACGTTGGGTGTGACTTTAGACAGAGCTTTTTCGGTAGCCTCGTGGAACCTAGGAAAAAATCAGCTCTGTTGCTGTGTCGCAGCTTGAGCTGACAGTCTTTCTTTACTTAGCAGTTTCAGCAAATCGAACATTAGCAATTAAATATCAATTTCTTTCTTTCTCTCTTTCTTTCTTTTTCATGTTTCTTTCTCTTTTTTTTTTCAAAAAAGAGATTGCTTTCCTTGATAAACGTTTCCCTCTCTTCATCTGTTTGGATAACATTGGTTCTGAAACTGTATTCGTTCATTCTTCACTGCGAACTAAGACACTGTAGGGTCATTCATCGTTTAGTTATTTATTTATTCAGAAACTTGTATACTTTAGTACAATTGTGATATCTTAGTTTTAATAGTTGTTTTGCCTCTTAGAGGTAAGGTGCTTCGATGTATCAGATATATTATAGTAGCTTAAAATGTAAATATACAAATATAAAGACCATCTATTTTCAGTGCGCACTGAAATCACATGATACACCAATGGAGCAGTGTAATTTTAGCTCGAGACTCCAGTGAAATCTAACATCTGGGTGTTTCCAATTGCGACGGCTGCTCACAGTAGCGCCCTTTGTTGATTGTAACTGCGTGACAGTGGCACAATTGTTAGCTGACACGGGAAAGTCCTGATCAGACTATGTCGCTGATCTAAATCCACTTAGAAGTGATCGACTGTTGAAGTCTTTATTCCTTGACTACGTCTAAAGTCTCTGCTAATTCATCAGGTTTCATTAGAAGGAAGCAGTCCATGCAAATATATATTGACAGTTTCTGCTGGAGCGTCATGGGCAACTTCCAGGTTACGATGTTGAAATAACAGGGTGTTGAAAGTTCCTTCACAGATGCTGATGCATATCATTCGAGAACACTAGATTTTAAGTGCGCTGAAGACGTGTTACTAAAGAAAACCTGCCACAAGTTATATTATTCCAACTGTCTGTGAACTATTTCCTATTTTCCTCATTAGGTGTCTCAAGCTGCAGCTGATCTGAAGACCTTCTGCCTGCAGAATGCACACAAGGACCCACTTCTCATGGGTGTGCCATCCAGTGACAACCCTTTCCGCCCACCCAAATCCTGTTCACTCTTCTGAGGTAGAAATTTACCAACTGTCCCATATTTTCATTCACTCAAGAAATTTAGAAGGATAAAAATGACTGCTTTAGAAAGTCCTTTTTTTCACTCATTTCTTTTCACCTCAGAACCTCTTTATGTTTGGTGAGAGGGCACCATAGTATGTTCAAATATAGTTTTACTCTGGATTTCAATTGTTACTGAGTTGTTTACTTTTTGCATTAATTCGATTTACACTTTGTTTCAGTAAGAGACATGAGGCTGTTACAAGTTAACAGGCTAGAAGGAAGTTATTTTTAATGAGTGTTTTTTGCATAGTTTTTAACCAGTAAATTTTAAAGAATAAGTTAATTAAAGGAGAAGTTCACCCTTGTTGATTTATGGAGCCATATATCATTAAGATGTATTTGTAAACTTGTTGATAACAATGTTGAGGACAAACATTTCTCTAAATCACTTAAATCTAGTGATGGTGAAATACAGGCCAAAATGAACATGGGAACGGTACCACAGTGTAGACTGCAGCCCAGACTACACCCCCATCTTGAGAACAAATGGTTCAGCCCAGACTACATTATTCCTTACTGTGGTTTTACTCATTTTTGTTTCTACTCTTACTTGGTCTTATCTCTCTTTCCAATGTTAATCTTCAGTCTCATGTAAATTACAAACAATGTCATATTGACTGATTAAAAAAATGCAAAAACATATCCATCCATCCATCCATTTTCTGCCGCTTATCCGGAACCAGGTCACGTTTCCAAAAAAAATCATTTTTTAAAATATCATTAGACTACAGTGCCCTGGGAAATGTGTAGGTCTGGTTCTGTTTGTTCGGATCAAGGACACCCTTTTTTTCTTTCCTTTTTTAAGTATGTAACAAACGTCTAAAATAAAAACCTATGACAGATTTGGCAGTTAGAACTTAAATGATGAGTGAAGGGTCAGGTAATTTGACTTGATTGCTGCTGATGACCAGAAATGTTGGAGGTCTGTGTGGATGACTGTCATGTAACATGGTCTCTTCTTTTAACTAAATAAAAAAAAAAAGCCTCAATATATAGAAGTTAATTAAGTGAGGACTTAAATAGATTAGAGTGGCAAGTGTAATAGTGCTGCAGTTGTTTCTTTTTTTGGGACACTGGTGTAATGCATTCATTTCAGAGAGAAGTAACAAAATCCAGATGTCTGATTTTAGTGGTATGTTTGGTTGGGACATTATCCCTGAATTAACTGACACCTCTCCATATAACTGTGCTCTCCCATCCCTCTCTCCACAGGGGATTCTGCACGGAAGACAGGAATCCCGAAACCCTTCTGAACATTCCGATTTCTCTCCGTCCTTCCCTGCTCACACACTGGGGCTCATCACTCTAAAGCTGTTCGGCATTTCCTGGTGCTGATTCCTTGTCACTGCTCCATATGTTCTTTCTCTAACTAAAGGACCAGGAACAATACACCAACCTTCAGTGATACTACTGTTTTTTCTATTTGTTGTTTTGTCTTATTTTGTTTTAAATTTCCTTGCCTTCACTTCTAATGTGAGATATAAAGTGACCTGGGTGTTAGCATTTTTTGGTACATGCCGTTTTCTAACAGTTATAGGTTGAGAAATGTATTACACTCAGATACGGTGCCGTACAAGGCCATGTAGACAGGACAGAATTGGAGAGCCTGTGCTTCAGGACAGCTAGGGCCATTCCCAACACTCTTAACACTCTTATCTTTTGTCTTCTCCTCTGTGTGAATCCAAACCTTAAGGGGGCAGAGCAAAACAATACTGTTACTCAGGAATAAGATTGCTCCCTCCTTAAATTAATAGCACTAACCAAGTGGATGAGATAAGAAGGACGGTCTTTCAAGTCTTGGACAGGACCTCAGATATTTTGTTACAAAACCCCTTGACTAGTCTGACAGAAATGCAGGTGAACATCCTTGCCCTGAAGGTCCAGTATGGCATCTTTTATACCAAGACTGTTCTGAACATGACCATCAGTTGTGACCATGTGTAATGCTGTACTCTATAATCCTTATTAATGGAGTTATCTATTTACAACCCTTACAAAGGTACTACTTCTTATCTTTAATGCACTTTCAGTTTGTCTGTTTTTTTATGAAGATGATCAGGAAAATGTTGCCTTATTATTTAGTTGGTTTAGAACAGGGGTGGGCAAATCCGGTCCTGGAGGGCCATGGTCCTGCTGTTTTTCTTGTTGACCGGCAAGGACTGGCCCTCCAGGACTGGATATGCCCACCCCTGGTTTAGAACAATAAAGTGGTAGTCATCAGATTACTGAGCTCAGTAATATTGTGAGATGAGCAGTTAACTTGACCCTTTTTAAATGTCTTCATTAGCTGTGAATGTATGGGAGAATTTCTCAAATGTGTGACACAAAGGTGACACTCAAGTATTCTCTGTTTACTCTACATTAATCAGTTAAGAGTTCTCTTTGGCTTTCTGAATCATTCAGAATGCCAAACTACACTTTAGCGAGTTACACAAGTGATAAAAATTCACATACCTGACCACTACACCTGTCCTCTCAACCCCCATTTCATCTCTGGACTGTAGGCATAGAAACAGCATCAATCATCCTTATCATCATCATCATCAGGGTATTTCTAGAAGGTGTGTGTGTGTACACTGCATCATCCTTCATTTATGTTGTTTAACAAGTTTTAAAAATGACTGAGATAAGGACATAAATGCATTTTCCTTATGGTTATGTAGACAGCAGTTTGTGACTGTTACCTTCTGGAATATGCTGATCTCTGTAAGATGTCATGGTACACATATCATGTCTTCAGTGCAGTTATCTTTTGTCCACTGAGTGCTTTTGATTTCTTTGTGTAAACACTGTCAGCCTTTGTGCCTTAAAGAAAGAAAGAAGTCATATGTGTTCTACATTGTGGAAGCATAAATTCAATAAAGCTGTTGCTATTTAAAAATATTTGGCTCATAATAAATTTAGCACACTAAAGTCCAATAATCTAAAATACCAGTAATCTTCTTCGTCAACATCTAGTTGTGTCAAGTTTTGAGTATGAATGTCTTAACTACTGTGATCGATTTATTTAAGCAAGCTGTTCAATACTCAAACGGTAACGTGTATAAGATGATTGAGAACAATGGCTCATTCGGCCTGAAGTGTAGTTTTGCAATACATGGCCGTTGGGTGGCGGTAGCTAGTAAGGTCTCACTTCCCTACTGTTTGTCTTCGTCCACGGAAGACCTGAGCGATTGGATGTGCAGCTGCAAGGAGCTGTCGCTTCTCGAGCTTGAAGATGGCGGTGTCCGTGTTCCGCGGCGTGCGGCTCCTTTCAATCGGAGACGCTAATGGAGACATACAAAGACATTCTGAGCAGCAGCCCTTACGACTAGACGTGAAAACTACCCAAGATGCGGCCCTCATAAGTCTATACAACAGTAAGTAACGTTAATCATTAGTCTTTGAGTCCGGCTGGGCCTGGGCAGTAGAGCTAGTTAGCTATGTAAGAGAGGGCTAGCAGATGAAAAAACGTCTGATGTCGCTACGTTAGCCTTGTGGCTAGCGTACACTTAAGCGTGTGCTCAACCACTGTTAATGAGCTGGGCAAATCCCCGCGAATTGCCTTTAGTGCTTGAAATCTGTCGTAACACGTTGTACGAGATAATAACCACAGTATAGCAGAAGTCAAAGATTATAACTTGGCTAAAGTTTTTGAAAGGGCTGATGCGAGGAAACGTTTGGAGACCACGTTCTCAATATAGCCAGTCTAGCAAACGTAGTTCACTTGGTCATATTTATCAGCTCTAGTATAAGCTGATTAAGGCATGCTTTCTGTATTTAGCAAGCTAACGCTTTCTGGCCTTGGTTTGCTAATGTTAACCTAGCTTATGTTATTTAAAGTGGAAGCACCTCCAACTTAGTTTTGTCTGTGACCTTTGTGGAGTTTCTCGCCGGCGCGAAATTCAGGTTGTGTCGGTCTAGATAGTATTGTTTTTTACATGACAGCAAAAGCCTTGCATTGCCTTGATTTAAAGTTAATTGTTGTTTTATACACCAATTTATTGCCAGCCACACATCTTAATCTCTATTCAACCGCTAGCTGATGAGAACAATCATCAACACTCGTCGCAATCTTATCTCTACTTAAATCCGTGTCGTTGTGCCTTTATCCTTCGTCTAATGATATGTAGACCACTTTAAACCTGTGAAATACTGACTTGTTTGCCAAGTTATCACACAGATAAAGTAAGTGTAGTTGCTTGCGTCAACAGAGGTGTAACGTTGAGAGCAAGCTAACCATAACTAGCTTAGCAGCTTTCACTTGCTTTCAGCTTGACGATTTGACCAGGGGTGATTTATACAAGCAGTATGGAACATTTTTAGAAACCGTTTGGATGACTTTTTCTTTTAAGAAAGATGCACATCTTGGCTCATCCCTGAACAATAGCTAGTCCCCTCCTCCACCCGCACTACAAGCCCGCCTGCATATTCAATGGTCAGAGCTTTTGTTTGAGATGAACGGTTCAGGGGTGCCCAGTAGACAGGCACAAGTCTTGATTTAAACCAAATTTTTGGTCAGTTCGGCGTTTGTCCTCGCAGTGTTTTCCAGCGGTGTTTAAAGATTTGATCCAGTAGGCCTCTCAGTGCAGTTTATACTTACGTTACACACAACCATGATGGTTACAAAACAATATTTCAAGCGCTGTTAAAGACAATAAATCACGCGTGTTTCTTGTTGGTCATCTTTATTTGTTAACACAAAAGGATTTTGTAATATAGTACCGTTTTAGTCCTAGTCGATCATTTAAGTATAAGTAGCTGAAGAATAGCCATTATTTGCATTAAGAAATGTTTTTTCTTCACTTTGAACATAAAAATTGACTGGCATGCACAATAGCATCTACTGCTCTCATACACACTCACCCACCTTTTATTTTTCTCAGTTGTAGCAGGGAGGGTTTTTTTGTCAGTTTTAAACTTGCTTCTGGAAATAAACATTTGGCAAGATTTCACATGACCAAGGTCATACTAATGCCGCCAAAGCTCGCACAGACCTGTCCACATCACCTTCCCCACGCCTCTCAAATGTGTGTACAGGCTACTGAAAAAATGCCAACACATTTGATTTAGTCAAATCTATACTGCTCTTTGTAAAACATGATATTTCACAAATAAAATGGGATCATCACATATCTATCTAACAGGTGAGGAGTCTCTTAAGTGTTCCATAAAAATCAATGAGACATTTCTTAGTCCGGTTTTGATAAGTTTTGTATGCTAAGTTGTTCAGACCACAGAATAATCTCACTTCATCTGACAACTTGAGAAATATCCTCTGTCCCTAGTGGTTTCCTCTCTTATTGTGAAGTTCTGTTAGGAGTGCTCCATGCCAGATGGCTCTTCCTGAAGCTCTGTGATGGATGTGTTGTCATTGGAGACCCATCTTGCCCTGTGTTGTGCAGTAATGATGTGCAGTTAATGCCTGAATGCTTATAGAGCTCCAGGACTGTCCACTGTACAGTGGCCTAGTGCAGGCCTGTGCTATTCTGCGTCTGAAATCCACAAATCCTGTCTCTTGTCTTTTTTCTCTCCACTATCATGGTCTGGTGTGTGAAGTACTGGGTCCCGTCCCAGTTCTCCTCTCCGCCTCTTGCTCCTGGTCAGATAAACGGCAGTTTTGGTGAAGACCCTGTGAGGCATTTGTGTGGTTTTTGTTCAGTACTACCCCTGGTTACATTTTTAACTTGAACAGAGAGAGACATATGGTAAAGGAGTCAAGTAGGAGTATTGGTACAGGGCCCAGTTACTGAAACACTCTTTTGTCTCAGGCACTGGTACTTAGCTGAAGATTGAACATATGCCATAAATCACAGGGTGTCATCTGTCTTCATTACAAGGAAAGAGTAAAGATGAGTAGGATGTAGGGATTGATGGGAGCAGTCCCATCCTAACGTGTGTGTGTGTGTGTACCTTCCCACAGATGAGGATGCGTGTGTGTTCAAATGCTCCATATCCCAGGACACGGAGTGTAGCCGCGTGGGGAAGCAGTCTTTCATCGTGACTCTGGGCTGTAACAGTGTCCTGCTGCAGTTCTCCTCTCCCGCAGGTAAATGTCGTCCTGTCCAATCAGCTGAGCCCGTCAACGCTTTGATCTGAGCTCAGCCCACAGCCTCGTGGTTTCTCTTCTCTGCTCATGCATCTGTTTCCCACAGTTCAGCATTTACTTTGTAAAATATGCAGTGAATTAGGATAGTTATTGTCTGTCAGTTGTTGGCTTGACCGGACTGTAGGTTTGACCCTGTGAAAGTTGACTGAGTTGAACTGAGCCATGTGGTCAGGTAACATCTGTACCATGTGGAGATTACACTTTGGTTTTAGCCCTGCTGAAGTGTGGCTTTGATGCACTGAGGCTGATGAGCTCACATGGAAGATGTGTGAAATAGGATATGGCTACAGTCAGAGTGGCAGGTGTAATAAAGGTGAAATCTGTGTTGTACTGTGTGTTTAGTCATCTGTTCTGACCTGTTGTCTTGACTTGTGTGCACTCTCCAGAGTTCTCTTTCTATAATCTATACCTCCTCTCTCTACACTATGCATGGGTTTTCTTCAGATTTCTCGTCTTTCTATAACCTGCTGAAGAACTGCCGTGGACATCGGGGTGAGCGCTCTGTCTTCAGTGAGAGGACAGAGGAGTCATCAGCTGTACAGTACTTTCAGGTCAGTCTGTCTATGGCTGAATCTAACACGCACGCACACACACACACAAACTCACACACACTTTCTCACCTACACATACACACATGCAGAAGAACCATACAGTAATTTTGTAATGAAATATGATGGTAAATGTAAATATTTTGGTAATTCCTTTCTTAAAGTTGTTGTGATATCTGCACAACAGCGTGAATTCTTACAGTCCACACAGTATTATCATACTAACATTTTTACATTGTCTCATATTCATGATTTTGTAATGTGACAAGTTTAACCCATAATGAAATGGAGCCCTGTTCAGTATGTGAAGCTTATGTACTGTCCTTAATGTGTGTCTGTGTTTGCGTGTCTGTCTGTCCTGGTGGGTTTGCCTGCAGTTCTATGGCTACCTCTCTCAGCAGCAGAACATGATGCAGGACTATGTTCGGACCGGGACCTACCAGCGAGCCATCCTCCAAAACCACACAGACTTCAAGGACAAGGTAGTATGTGCTCATCATGGCCTCCCTCGTCTGTTTCCTCGTTGAGATTTTATTATATGCAGTGATTCAATAACACACACACTTAAAGGTGTAGAAATGTTACTGTGGGGAAGACTGACAGGCTCTGCTCTCACTGCTCTGATCTGTGTGTGTGTGTGTGTGTGTGTGTGTGCGTGCCTGAAATCACTTCACTGACGTAGCTGAGACTCTTGAGTGGCCGTTGAGGTTTTTTGTTGTTTTTTTTTTTTGTTTGTTTGTTTTTCCCCCATAATTGTTTAGAGGGTGTATGAAAACTCTGCTCCTGTGTTGACTGTTATTATATCAGGAAAGAGAGATGGGTGTTATTTTTAGACTGCAGTGGTAGTGAACAGCTCTGAAACATTAGCTAAGAAGAGGCTGTCCTTAAAAGCCCAGCTGAACACAGAGACACATGAATGCACTGTTTAGTTTGTCTGGGTGCATTCTGAGAGCATGGTCTTATGGTCTGTACTCACAAGAACCTTTTAATCCGTTTGTCTCTCTCCCTGACTGTCTGTCTCTGGATCTTCCTGTCTGTCTCTCTTCCTCCCTGTTTTTCTACCTCTCTCCCTCCCTTCCTTCCTTCCTCTCTGTCTTTCTCCCTGTCTCCCTCACCTTGTCTGTCTTGCTGTCTCCCCACTTCCCTCCCTATCTGTCTGTCTATCTCTCTGTCCCTGTCTGTCTGTCTCTCTTTCACTCCCTCCCTCCCTGTCTGTGTCAGGTGGTGTTGGATGTTGGCTGTGGTTCGGGTATTCTTTCCTTCTTCGCTGCTCAGGCTGGTGCCAGGAAAGTGTATGCAGTGGAGGCCAGCACCATGGCTCAGCATGCTGAGGTACCACACCTACAAAAACCCACAGCTGATGAGAATGAGGCCTAATAGACTGGTCTGTGCTTGTGGACTGGGGCGGAGGAACAGGAAGGCTGACTGTGCCCTGGTTTCTCCTACAGGTGCTGGTGAACAGTAACCGGCTGACAGAGCGTGTGGTGGTAATCCCTGGGAAAGTGGAGGAGGTTTCTCTGCCTGAGCAGGTGGACATCATCATATCAGAGCCAATGGGATACATGCTTTTTAATGAGAGGATGCTAGAGAGCTACTTGCATGCCAAGAAGTTCCTGAAACCTAACGGTAAGAGAAAGAGGGAGTAAAGAAATAGGGGGAAAAAGGTTAAGGAATTTGTTATTTTTCCTGATTTTCTTATTCTCAAATGAATATGAGAGTATTGCTGTATTGTTTTGATACTAGCTGAGAGCCAGAAAACAGTAAATAGACGCTTTCGGACCGAACAGTTCTTGGGTCTCATTTGATAGGTACTACCCCCTGGGGAGCTTCCCCTAGAACTACATACGTTCTAGAGCTTTTTTTTCTGTTTGCATTCGCACCGCCAGTAGATGGGCATAGTATTTTTCGGGTGCTAGCATAGCACTTGTGCCTTACACTAGCTCGCAGCGCCGTATTTTTGGGGCTTTTTTTTTCCTTTTCCCCACCACAGCGTAAGCTGGATAAACATCGTATCTCTCTCAAATCGTAAGCTGGATAAACACATTCTTATTTTAGGTTAAAATGTGCATCTCAGCCACGCAAGCGGACACACAAGCACCTACCGAAATGGAGTTTACGCTACCTCTTCAACGTACAGATATACATTGGACGTTGCAGAAATGTTGGGGGATATAAAATACCGGGAAAACAAAACATAAATACCATGTCTCCCCTCCTACAGTTCCAGACATTTTTAGACATGAATATCAAAAACTAAATGTAAGACGTTCTAAGACTTTATATTTTACATGGATCTTTAAAAATCGTGGTTGCAATCATCGTATACCTACATCTGGACCAATGGCCATAGACCTACGTCACAAGGTTCCTATTACGCTGCGAAAGTACCTACCCTGAAGTAGGAGCCAAAAAAGCCCCTCAAAACGGCGTTCTAAGAACTATGATCGTTCTAAGTTCCTGCGGTGTGAACACGTGAAAAGTTCTAATAACTATGGAAACTATGGAAAAGTTCCTCCAGTACGAAGGCGCCTAATGAATGTTGTTGTTGTTTACTATTTTTCGGTGTATGATAATAAAATGAGAATGGAGAGATGTACGGGAGATGTGCTAATTTTAAGCTGTTGTCTTACTTTTGTAGGAAAAATGTTCCCCACCATCGGTGACGTTCACCTGGCTCCCTTCACAGATGAGCAGCTCTACATGGAGCAGTTCACCAAGGCCAACTTCTGGTCAGTACTCAGAGAGAGGACTGAGCACTCACAGACAGAGAGAGGACTGAGCACTCACAGACAGAGAGAGGACTGAGCACTCACAGACAGAGAGAGGACTGAGCACTCACAGACAGAGAGAGGACTGAGCACTCACAGACAGAGAGAGGACTGAGCACTCACTGACAGACGGACAGACGGGGGACTGAGCACGGACAGACGGGGGACTGAGCACTCACAGACAGAGAAAGGAATGAACACTCACAGACAGACGGACAGACAGGGGACTGAGCACTCTCAGAGAGAGGACTGAGCACTCACAGACAGACGGACAGACAGGGGACTGAGCACTCACAGACAGACGGACAGACAGGTGACTGAGCGCTCGGAGACAGACAGACAGGTGACTGAGCGCTCGGAGACAGACAGACAGAGGACTGAGCGCTCGGAGACGGACAGACAGAGGACTGAGCGCTCGGAGACGGACAGACAGGTGACTGAACGCTCGGAGACAGAGGACTGAGCGCTCGGAGACGGACAGACAGGTGACTGAGCGCTCGGAGACGGACAGAGATCTAGAGATGGACAGAAAACTAGAAAAGGACAGAGATCAGAGAAGTAGAGAAAGACATGAGTAAGAGAAGTACAGAGAAATCCAGAAGTAGCAGAGAACAGGGGTTAGAGACAGAGGAAAAGAGAGAGGAGGAAGACCTAGAGAAAGCAAGACGCAGCAGATTTGTGAAGCAGTCCCTGTGGCTGGTGACCATGGAAACCAACCAGTGAAACTGCTCGCCTTCTGCTTCACAGTCCACAGGCTGATGCACCGCTTTTGTATTTTTTTTTTTTTTAAATCTGACTGTCAGAATGAGACTCCTGATGGGTCTATGGGCAACAGATTATGGCTTTTCCCCTCCCCATAATTGACATGTTTCCGCAGCTTATCCAACAGCTTTGAGAGAGCTGATGCTTAATTTTGTAGGATTCTGGCAGCTAATTATTTTGGTTCTTACAAAGACTTAATCTTATTCCAAGGGTAATGTTAGTAATCCATCCTGACCATTGTCCTGATTACTGTCCTCTCTCTCTCTGTCGCATCCGTCACCATGGTGTAGGTACCAGCCATCATTCCATGGCGTGGACCTGTCTGCACTGAGAGGGGCAGCAGTGGATGAGTATTTCAGACAGCCCATTGTGGTATGGATGAGTGCCTGTGAGAAATGTCTGTCAGCGGGAAGTGTGTTTGTGTGTCTGTCTTAGCAATGTCAGCAGACCAAATGTGTTTTCGTGGTGATAAAGTGCCTGACTAATCATTTAGCATATTTCATAATTTGACTATATATGCCATTCACTTTCTCCTTTCCCCAGCTAAGCACAAACCAGCAGTCAGAGTACCAGTCTGCTCAGTAAAAACAGATACTTGTATGAATGATGTTGGTGTTCCACATTCAAACATTTATTTACTGCCTTGCTCAGCCCTCCCTTTATCTCTCTACTACTCTGTCTGTCATAGGACACGTTTGACATCAGGATCTTAATGGCCAAGTCAGTGAAATACACAGTCAACTTTCTGGAGGCCAAAGAGGAGGATCTGTACAAGTAAGTCTTTGTTCAGGCTTATGCCTCACTCACCACACAGTACATTCAGACAGTCAGTGACTTCAATTTTATGACTTAGCTTAAATTAGCTTATCTTAAAAGCTTGAATAATGCTAAGTTTAAGTAATACTTGAAATCTCTCTTTCTCTCTCAGGATAGAGATCCCTTTTAAATTTCATATGATGCATTCAGGCTTGGTGCATGGTCTGGCCTTCTGGTTTGACGTGGCATTCATGGGATCAGTGTAAGTCCCCTACATTATCTCATCACAGCCTGAGATCGTACACACAGACACAAACAGGACTTCACAGCCTAAATGAGCAAAAACACACACATGTTAGCCTGAACTGATTGTGTGTAAGCTGTACCCCAGCACTACCTATCGCTGCTCCTACACAGTCAGCTTACCCAGACACAGGCATCTCTGTGCTCTATCACTGCTCCTACACAGAGTCAGCTTACCCAGACATGGGCATCTCTGTGCTCTATCACTGCTCCTACACAGTCAGCTTACCCAGACACAGGCATCTCTGTGCTCTATCACTGCTCCTACACAGTCAGCTTACCCAGACATGGGCATCTCTGTGCTCTATCACTGCTCCTACACAGTCAGCTTACCCAGACACAGGCATCTCTGTGCTCTATCACTGCTCCTACACAGTCAGCTTACCCAGACACAGGCATCTCTGTGCTCTATCACTGCTCCTACACAGTCAGCTTACCCAGACACGGGCATCTCTGTGCTCTATCACTGCTCCTACACAGTCAGCTTACCCAGACACAGGCATCTCTGTGCTCTATCACTGCTCCTACACAGTCAGCTTACCCAGACATGGGCATCTCTGTGCTCTATCACTGCTCCTACACAGTCAGCTTACCCAGACACAGGCATCTCTGTGCTCTATCACTGCTCCTACACAGTCAGCTTACCCAGACACAGGCATCTCTGTGCTCTATCACTGCTCCTACACAGTCAGCTTACCCAGACACGGGCATCTCTGTGCTCTATCACTGCTCCTACACAGTCAGCTTACCCAGACACAGGCATCTCTGTGCTCTATCACTGCTCCTACACAGTCAGCTTACCCAGACACAGGCATCTCTGTGCTCTATCACTGCTCCTACACAGAGTCAGCTTACCCAGACACAGGCAACCCTGTGCTCTGTTAGTGTGAAAGTTGCTCTCTGCCATATTCCAGGGCACGGTGTAGCGTTCTGGCTTTCTGCTTTTAAATCCAGCACCGTGTTTGATTTAACATAGGTATTATAAAACGGCGTAAAATGTACTATTCACACAAGCCTGTTTCTGATCGGCCTGTTGAAGACAAAAGAGATGGCGCCATTTTAGGATGTGTGTGAGAGGCTGAGACCAGTGTGACTGACATCCTGAACACTCTCCCCCTCCTTGCTGTGCAGGATGACAGTGTGGTTGTCCACAGCCCCCACTGAACCGCTGACTCACTGGTACCAGGTGCGCTGCCTGCTGCAGTCTCCTCTGTTTGCCAAGGCCGGGGACACCATGTCGGGCACTGCCATGCTCATCGCCAACAAGAGGTCAGCGCTCTTCCCCTACTTTTCATTCCTCCTCTGCCTCTCGCAGGGCTTCCTTCACTCTCCTCGCACCTTCACTCACAATCCTGACTGCTTTTGTTCAGGTCTTCTGAGTAACTGTCTGTTTCCTTATCTCGTGGGCTGCTTATCCCAAGCACATGCGTATGTGTGGACAGTTAAGTGATGGTAATATTGAAGGGTCACACAGCATTCTTCTGACGTTAACACTCACTAAGTCTCTTTCTCCTGCTCATATAGACAGAGCTATGACATCAGTATTGTTGCTCAAGTGGACCAGACAGGCTCAAAGTCCAGCAATCTCCTGGACCTGAAGAATCCCTTTTTCCGGTGAGTTTGAACAGTCCTCGGTGCTGTTTATGAATATGGGTTGTACAATGTGGGAGTTTTGGAGGTGGAATGTTCACTGTGTCTGTGTTTTTATAGGTACACAGGCACCACACCTGCCCCCCCTCCAGGATCCCACTACACCTCCCCATCTGAGAACATGTGGAACACCGCAGGGGCTTACAGCATGAGCCAAGGCATGGCTATGTCGGGTAACACACAAACATACACACACAGACACAGACAGGCTCACACACACACAGACACAGACACAGACAGACTCACACGTGGACATGCATGCGTGCGCACATAGATGTGTAACTCGAAGTTCATAGTAACTGTCTCTGGTAAGAGAGAGAAAATTAGTGTTGTTAAGAGTCACATTCCGTGTGTGTGTTTCAGGGAATTGCAGTGCTGTGTTAACAGTCGTATTGTGTGTGTGTGTGTTTCAGGGATGCCTGCCGCCTATGACCTCAGCACTGTCATCGGAGGCAGCGGCTCCACGGTGTCTCACAACAACCTCATCCCCCTCGGTACAGACACACACACATGCAGACACATGCATGTGTACCCACACACACAGCCACACACACAAACCAGTGGAACAGGAGGTGGGACCTCTGACCAAATTTCTGGCCACTGATTGGCTGTAGAACACAGTGTGTTTTTCCACATCAGCACTAGTTGAATGAAAGCTCATTTAAGTTCTCTTTTCTTCCTGTAGTGAACACAGGAATTGTGAACCACACTCACTCCAGAATGGGTTCCATCATGAGCACGGGAATCGTCCAGGGTACGTGTGTACACTCTTCACTAGTTCAGTTTGTCACTGAACTGTCCGCCTCAGTAAACCAGTGTAGGGGGAGACTGGATTATAGCGTGCCAAGAACATAATGCAGAGGATGTGGAGGAACAAATAAAGGAAAAAAGTTGAGGATGAAATGAGAAGTGAAGATGAAAACACACACTCACACCATTCTCTTTCCTCCAGGTGCCACCACTGGCCAGCAGGGCTCCAGCAGCAGCAGCAGCCACTACCCAGTTACCAACCAGTTCACTATGGGAGGACCAGCCATCTCCATGGCCTCTCCCATGGCCATCCCCAGCAACACCATGCACTATGGGAGCTAAGGCCCCCCCAGCCCTGGCCCTGCATGTCCAAACTCCCAGCCTGACCACAGCCCAAACCAGTCTACCAAAACCAGCGCTGGAATATCTGGTCCCTTCCTTAACTTACTCCCTACACACACACACACACACACGTACATGACTCCCTTTCTGTATCTGCCACAATGTTTCACTCAGACATATCCGTCCCCCCCTGCCCCGTGACACACACACACACACACACACATACTCACTCACTCACTCACTCACTCACTCAGCAAGTCAGAGGTGCGTCGCTGTAACTCTTCTCCCCCAGGTTGCAGTTCAGCAGTCCAGCCACAGGGAGGCAGCACATTTGTTGTTGAAAGGCTGATGAGCACAACCTGACCCACAGACTCTCAGACTTGAGACTGAAATGCTATGGACGTGGACTCGGGCGTCGATGGGACAGTTTTTATATACACACACGCACACATACACGCACAGGCACACGCACACACTGACACACACACGTAAACACACAGGGCAAGAGACATTGTTGCAAAGAGTCTTGTTGCAAAGAAGTTTCATAGCTTGTCAGTGGAATCCCTGACTTTTAGGCCCCTGTCCCTCCGACCTCATTTTTCTGATTTTCTCTCTCTCCCTCTCTCTGTGTCTCTGTGTCCCTGATGGCTGTGTTTTGGGGGAGGGGCGGGACTGGCTGCAATCATGTGAACTGCACTATTCATTTCCCCCGGAGTTCCAGCTCCTCCATCTCTCTGAACCTGTCTCCAATCTCTCTGGACTTCACCCTTCACTGCGGAACAAGAAGGCATGCACGCTCGCTGTTAGCAAACATTAGAGCATGTTTCAAAGCTGTCTGTAGAGAATCCTAGCTGTAGATAGATACCTCTGATAGTTCATTCCACTTTGAGAGTGTCACCAATTCCGTCTCTGTTGAACAATTCCACATATATGTGTGGCCAGGTGTTTCTCAGAGAGAGTAGTGAGCAACCTCTCTGTCCCCCTCTCTCCCTTCCCCCAATCAAACATAACCTCCTTCAGTTGGAACATATGAATTGCGTTTGGGTTGCTTGAGAGGACAGAACAGTTTGAGCCTGATGCTGATCTTCACTGTGCATGTCCCATCAGTAAGGTTTACACAGGTGAGAAATGGACTGGGTGGTTCTGGTCAGGCTGAAAAGGCAGATACATGGGCACACACTGAGGCAGTGCAGGCATTTGAATCAGCAGTAGCCTCGTTTACACTCTCATCAGTCCTTCAGTCTCTTGGCCCTGTGTGGTGTGTGCAGAATGCTCAGCCATGTCTCTCCCTCTCTCTGTCTCTCTCTCTCTCTCTCTCATATCCTGCTATACTAAAAAACATGGATGACCCCCGCCCACCTGGCCACGTGTTTGCCCTGCCCTGGGCCAGCAGTCCCCCAGCAAAGACTTTCACAGATAACACATCACTTCCACATACATATTTGATATTTTTTTTGTTTGTTTGTTTTGTTTTTTGTGCGTGTTTTTCTCTCTTCCTTTTTTTTTTTCAAATTTAGCAGTGTCCATGAGTAATGTCTGTAGTTTGTAGAATTATTTTTCCCATTTTTTCTCTTTCACAAAAAAAAAGAAACAAAAAAAAAAATCAAGCGAAAGAAGGAAGGAATTAAAAGCGTGTGGAGAAAGTCCTCATCTATGACTGCTTATACTAATTTTGGTAGCTTCTCATCAGAATGAAAAAGGAGTTGTCAGTCTGTTTACACACTGCTATTCGGAGCTGTTTAAAGATATTCCACAAGCTCAGAGAAAACTGGCCAATGTTACCTTGTGTCTGAGATAGTAGCTTCCATTGCCTGCTCTCTTAAGCAGATTCATCTTTGTTAACCAACACAGCATTCTCCATCCACCAGTCTGTAAAGGTAGAGCGCAGTGTTATGGATTGAAATCAAATACGCATCTTTTTATTTCAGGTTTCTTATTTTCCTATGAATTGTGTACCTGCGGGTCATAGCATATCCACTAATGTGAAATGTATGTTAAGACAGAAAAAAATAATGTTTACAGTGTGTGTAGTTGTTTATTTTTAACCTCCCCATAGGCTGCAACTCTTACCCATTTAGTCTTCTCAACTCAGTTCAATAGAAGGAATGAAATACTCCATGCGGGTTTTCACAGGTAGTTTCTTTTGTCTGAGTGTAATTTTGCACTAAGGTCCTGGTGTAGACATTAACGTGGACGTCTCTGGGCTTAGATATTGTGGATGAGATGTCTGGTTGAAGAGGTAAGTGGTTGCATGCATTGTCTTTGCACTGAGAATTATAAAGATACTTGTTTAAAGAATCCAAAAAAGGTACCTTTTCCTTTTTTTAAAAAATGACCAAGAAAACCGTTTAGCAGGAAAGCACAGAAGAGATCTTCCTTTTTCTTTTGTTTTTGTTTTGAAAAGGTGAATTTATTCAGAATCAGGTTGTACACAGACACACACACACACACAATTGCACACAGACCCTGAGAGCAGCTTAAATTTGTTACCTCTGGAGTCGCATTCCTGTAGTCAACAAGTCATCGTTTCTTAACACTCAGTGAACCCTGTGTGTGGAACCATGCTATGAAATAAACTTGAGTATAATACCAGTTTGGTATGTGAGACAAAACTGAACACACTTCCAGAGTCTATGGGAATGACTTTATTCATGCAACACAGTACAGTCACAAGTTGACAGATGTAGGAAGGAAAGAGAAATAAATAAATAATTATATAAACATTTACAAACTGACCCAAAGGAAAATTATTGTTTAAAAATAAATGTAAACACACAAGAAAAAGCTCCAAAGCCAAGCCAAAGGAGAAATCAGATCATTCACAGCATCTCAGCAGTGTCCACACGCACATGATTATTTCAATATTCAACCCCAATGGTTTGAGTCATTCAGTGTCGTGAGAATTTAAGTTGCTTTTTAGTCATCTACATGTGCAAAATTAACCAAAGGAATTAATCTACAGGAAAGCCCCTCCCCAACCCTGATCAACTGTCCAGCACCTTTACTGTAGCATAGCCCATGCATCTACATTGCACTGAATGGGCATCCAGGACTGTGTGATGTGGGACAACACCTGAATACTGCTAACTCTGTAAGGAGTAATGAGCTATTCTGAAGAAACATGTTCACGTCTGTAGTACTACACTGCCAACAGCTTTGTCTGACTGCACACATACTGCATCTTGGTCACTGAGCATAAACCCAATGGTTGAATCAAATTTCAAAAATCCAGATGTTGATAACATTGGTTAAAACCGCATTTTCTCAAAATCCCAGTGCCCGCTCAGATCAGACGCCTGTGAGGTTGGCCTGCGTGTGATGGGTGGTAGTCAGCGAGCATGCACAGTGAGAGAGGCCTCGGCGCTGATGTCTACGTCTTGCGTGTGAGGGCCATTCAGTCAGTGTGGTTTAGCCATACTGGTCAGCGCTGCAGTGTTATTCCCCACAATACTGGGAGGCTGTGTAGGTGAAACTACGTCAGCTGTCTGGAAGAAGTAGAGCTGGAAGAAGTGAGAAAATATTCGTTTACTAAGAATGACTGAATAGTTTGTTTTACAGAGTGTTGGGAAGGCCCCTTAAGACTGAAGGCGGCTTCACACCTATGAGTAGCTTTAGTGCTATGTTAGCTGAAACGTTATTTTAGAATCCTAATGTCCCTATGGATCATTTAGCTGGGTTTTGTGCTCCATCACACCTACAGTGATTTACATTGTTGACTCTCTTCGGGAAAAAGAAAATAGTGCTGCCGCTGTACAAAGTTTGGTTTGAGGGCACAGCTCCTGAGGCAACCTGCCACACCGGCCCGTGTCTCACCTTACAGCCAACGGCCAGCAGCGCGTGGAGTAGCACAATAACCACCATAGTCCCAAAGGCCGTTGTCTTGGTTTCATCACACACAATGGGCCAGAAAGTAGTGACCAGCACCATGCCCGAGATCATCATGGCAACAACCATCAAGAGCCACTGCCACCAATCAAAGGGAATGCTCCATAGCATCTAAAAGACAGAACAGCACATTTACCAACAGGTCTGATACTGGGAGTCCTGGTGAAAATGTACAGAACTGGCTTATGAATTCTGAAACAGTGGGCTAACACTGACATTTTAAATAATACAATAAGCATCTGAAAAGCAATTTTACTGCAACTATCCAGGAACAAAAAAAATACACTCACCGAGGTAGGGATGTAGATGAAGAGGGAATAACCATAGACACACACAGTTTCTAAAAAGGAGTAGCTACTGATCTGTCTCTCTGTTCCTCGTTTCCATGTCAGGAAGCCCCACACACCCAAAGGCACCAGCCACACATACAGGAACACAGTCACAGCAGCTGCAGTAACTGCCACATGCAAACACACACACACACACAAACACGGTATTGGATAACATCTGACTGACAGACCTCAGACACAGTCATTCTTTATGCCATGTCAGCTTTAGTTGATGCACTACCAAATGACACTACAGATTCAGTAACTGGGCACTATTTCTGGTGTACACCATAAGGACTCCTAAATGCAATAATGCAGACAGTTTTCCAAGACTGAAATAAGACAGGCCAAATTACTGACAGCCGCTGCACACACCCCTGACCTCAGCTCTGCTCCAACTGGGTGTCTTTACCTTTATGGAACTGTGGCCTGTAATGATGACTGGGGTTGCCCTGGTTGCTCAGGAAGGTGGACAGGTTTCCGCTGATTGCCATAGAAAACACGAGGGTCACACAAATCCAGAATGGCCCTAGGAACAAAGCCACAGCATTTTCAGAAAAAACTGAATGAAACTGAATGAGACATGCTTACATTGAGTTAGGTCACAACACACTTCTCTAATTTTTAATTAGGACCAAATGTGAAGCCCTCATATTCATGTATGTCAGTGAAGCCAACACACAAAAAATGGTAACTAAAAACAACAGAAAAGTTGACATACCATATAAATCTGGATTATTTCTGACATGGTGCTTGACAAAGTTTCGTCCTGGTAGAGGCATAAGAGATCCTTTGATTCTGTCCAGTACCTGTGGTACATAACAGAACATTAATGAACTAACTTCTCTCTACTGTATAGTGCTGACAAGCACTCGTCCAGCATACATCCAAAACAGTGTATCTTAATCTCAATCCTTAGACGGTGTTTTACTTTGTGTTTTTTTTTTTTTTACTTTGACACAGCTGTTCAGGTTGACTATGAGGTTGAATCAGGTGTGTTACTGGTGTGCTGTTAAGAGGAATTATTTCTGTGTTGGAAAACTGAAGCTGCTTATGCCTGAAATCTGTACCTGTACTGTATCAACATTGAAGAAGGACTGGTAATATTCAAAGGTCCAGAAACCACTTGTTCGTTTTTCACCTCCTAGCAGCTGTTGAAGACAATTTTTTTTTGAATCGGAATTTGTCAGACAAGAACAAAGGCAAAGAGAAAGAGTGAGGAAACGGCTAGTAGCTGAACCGCCATCAGGTCGGACTCAGCGCTAACTTAGACAAAACACCTCTGAATTCTCCTGCTGGTTCTCTTCATCATCAGACAGGTCGACTTTAACGTCCCCCAACGAGGCTCCTGTGGCCCCACTGTGGCTGGAGGCACTGAGGGTGGAGGCACCAGGGTCTGCAGACAGCAGGTCTGTGGCCTCCTGAAACTCTGCAAAACATGATCAAATGCAGCAAAAGTTGAAGCCTAGATCACAGGTACAGACAAAGTGAACAGGATAGTTATAGTAACTTAGTAAAACCTTAACTTACCTTGAAACTTCAAATCATCTGGGCTTGCCATGTTCAGAAAAGTCTCCAGAGCTCATTCAGGGTCTGGAAAGGGAAAATATGACAGATCACGACCACAGTCCCACCTAGCAACGTTACTGGACTCTGGCTCGTTCCACTGATGTAAAATCTCAGAGTCTAACTTTAAGAACGGGTTTGAGCGGTCTGCCTCCGTCACATACAACTCAGGCAAGATGTAAAGGCTTCAACCCACCTTGCTGTGAATTCCATCCTATTTCATTCAAATTAAGAGAATTAACTTCATAAATTACAAGGCGGTATACAGATGCACAAACAAAAATACACCCAACGAGTTGTCAGCAGTGGCGAGGGACTCTGCTAATGGTGCAAGCGGTACTTCTGATATGACAGGAGGACGTTTGTGTGGCTTAGCAGCTACAACATATGTCGCATGCTTTCCGACTGGGAGCGAAATTCTTTCGAAATAGAACCACGACATGAGTGGTCAGTAAACTTACTTACCTGACCAAGGCAGAACTTGGTGGGAAGTCCACAGTATGACAAATCTTACTCCAATCGCTATCTTGAGCTTTCAAGCTAACAATCGACAGAACAGCTTTGCCGATTACCGGTGAATATAACCAGATAGGACTGGAACTTTCCTTACAGTCTTGTTTTAGAATATGGTAGTTTTAGACGACAATATCTTCCTTAACTATCTAACGACGAAGACAGTCAAAGTTATTTCCCTCATGCTCCACGTCATCCAGCGCAAGCAGTCACAGTTCCTGAGTATCAAAACAGATAAGAAGGTCACGTGACCGGATCCAAGTCCGTTTCACACAGAGTAATAGCTAATTTTCACATTTAAAATAATGGTGTTCGTGTTACCAAGAATTTTGACGCTCACACGGTTTTGTTTTTTGTTTTAATGAAATATTATCTATAAGTACAAGACAAAATTATCTCATAAATGATGCATTTGAATTTTGAAATGAAAAAAGAAAAAAAACTCGGTTCCCTGGAACGCATAGATGTACTTTTGTTTCCATATCGGAATGTAAATATTTTTGCACTATGTTAGTAAAAGGGCCAAGGTTTGGCATATACTGTCTTATCTTTCTACGGGTTTGAGTTTCAGCTTCTCCTTTCTGATTGGGCACCCCACACAACTCTGTGCATAAGTCTGAATTAACCGCTCACTATTAGCTCAAACCCCAAGCCGTTATACATATCCCGTGCAGAAAGATGTGTGAGACATAGTGTCGCCATTACGGTTCTATTCTGCCAAAGAATTTCAACGTGGCCACACCGTGGCGTCATTCTCACAGGGTAACTTGGAAGTCATACAGCCTTATTTCTTCCGGTGCAAGTTCACTGACGTTTGCCTGACCAGTTGCTAACATGGCTGCCTCGTGGGTGATTAAGAGGTGGTGCTCCTCAGCAGCCGCTGCACCAGGCACAGGCACGCGGTGGGAAAGGATACGTAACAGTCGTGCAGGTCAGAGGTTTGCCATATTCCAACTGATCGACGAGTTTAGTTTCTCTCATCCCCTTTTAAAATCGGAGAGAGATCTTTTAATTGTTGGTCATGTCATATAATGTGGTCTGTGATCTATGTCAAGATCATTGACTTGAGATCCGCTTAAGTTAACTGTCACCTAAATTACAAGTTTGCCAGATTTTTGGTTAAAATTGTCGGTCAGAGGGTAACTGTCACATGGTTCTTATTCTCATGTCTGTTTTGTAAAGTAGTCCTGGCAGAGTCTTCCAGAAAGTTATGTCATTTTCTCCATTTCACAAGGCTGCTTTTGCCCTAAGAAACCATTAAACCATGTTCACTCCTATGTCTGTGTCTGTCTGTTCTGTCAGGGGTGTGGGTCCGCAGTCTTCTCAGTGACTATAAAGATGCTTGTCGTGAGGTTTTCGTGGATGCATACAAACGCCCGGTCAAAGCCACCGTGTACCTCAGTCTTCTCGGTGGGATTGGAGCCTGCTGCTACTCCAACCCCGATGACTCTTCCTTTCACGCTAACCTGCTGGAAACCTCCAATCAGTTGGCCCTCCTGTCACCATGGATACGGAGCGGAACATCAGACGGGCACGTGCAGAGCCTGCTGAAGCTGCGTAACGAGGGTCAGTTACGTTACGCCAGCCTAGGACTTGTCTCAGTTATCTACTCTTCTGACTACGATCCGGACTCCAGCCTGTATGAGGCACGCTGCTCTGCCATCTCTGTGCCCTGGGCGGAGCTGCCCAAGCGTGTGCTGGATGTGGGCTTCGCCGGCCACTGGTGGGTGCTGGCCAACAAGATGAAGGACTATGACATCAATGAGGAGGAGTTTAAACATCTCCCCCCAAATCTAGCTAGTACTGCGCCCCCCACTCCACGGGAGACAGAACAGAATGAGCGCTTACATGAGGAGTCATGGAAGCCACTGACAATTGAGGAGGTGGAACAGAAGGAGGAGGACAGTAAACAGGAGGCTATGGAAGAGGATACGCAGAGTGGAGAGAAAACACAAACACCGGCCAAGACGCAGGTGTAAATGATATCACACCAGGGTGGAGATTTAGTGGATGGATACTGTACCTCAGAAGTAATGCAGAGAAATTAAATAAAGGAGGAGGGAGTGTTGAGAGAGGCCGTGTAAATGATGGGTAATGGAAACAAGGACCTGTAAATACTGTCTGATGTGGGAATGGACGTGCTGCTTGTTACATAACTTAAAGTAGTGAAAGGAGCTTGAATAGAAAATGTCTCCTGGGACTGTTTGTCATCAGACCATGAAATAAAAATGCATGGAAAGCCTCCTGATAAATATTAGTTTGTTGTTGTTGTTTTTTTATTTTTGTTTTAACAGCTGTTAGTTATGAAGTCTGTCTCATTATGAACTGTTTCCTCTTTTAAAATCTCCTTCTCTTATCTGATCACGTCTTTTAAAACGGAAAAAAAGTCACTCTCTGTCCATCTAGTTCATTTATCTTGGAATATGAATGATCTGGATGTTTCAAAGCTACATACACACTATTAAAAATGTCTGACAGGTTGACAGTTACTGGTTTCACTCTTTACATTAACCTCTCGGAACAGCTCTCTGTTCCCTTGATCTGTTTTTTTTTTCGTTCTCCAATTGTATAAACTCTTACAACTCTTACAAGTCAGCTGCAGGGCAGGCATCCCCCTTTTCCATAAGATTTCCCCTGCAGTAAAGACAGTCAGTTTCACATAATTTGTTCTATTTAAACCTGCTAGAGGGAACATTCTGTACCTCAAACTGTAATCATGATTATCTTTTTATCACTATTTTCAAGATTCATGTTAATTACTTGTAATTATATTATCCTTGGAATTACCTTTAAGCTTGAACTCCTTTTTAAAATAAATCCTTTTTTTCTGGTCATATTTTCTTTCTCTCTCTCTCTCCTGTTTGTCTTCTTTCTGTTTTTCTCTTTTTCTCTCTTTCTACAAACCCTGGATTTTAGAGATGGAGAGTGTTGATTGTGTGGCTTAGAGCTGCATTAGCTGTGGTATTATGTATGTATTGGAGGTCCTATAGAATATTCATTACACCTGCATTAGCTGTGGTTCTGCATGTATTGGAGGTCCTATAGAATATTCATTACACCTGCATTAGCTGTGGTTCTGCATGTATTGGAGGTCCTATAGAACATTCATTATACCTGCATTAGCTGTGGTCTCAGATATTTATCTCAGGTCCTATAGAATATTCATTAGAGCTACATTAGCTGTGGTCTCAGATATTTATCTCAGGTCTTATAAAACATTCAGTCATCCTCATTAGAAGACAGCAACTCACCCAGTGCAGACTGTTCCAAATGTGGCAGCACAGCACAGAATGTTAAAGTTGTAATTTTGAATAGTACTCCATAAGCACAGAATGTTATGGTTCTAATTGTGGACATTACCCAGGCAGCACAGTGTTAGGGTTCTGACTGCAAAAAATAATCAGCCAGCACAGAATATCAGGGCTCTGACTGTGAAGGTAGCCAGAGTGATGTGTGTAGTGTAGTGTAGTGTAGTAGCCAGAGTGTTGTGTGTAGTGTAGTGTAGTGTAGTAGCCAGAGTGATGTGTGTAGTGTAGTGTACTGTAGTGTAGTGTACTGTAGTAGCCAGAGTGTTGTGTGTAGTGTAGTGTAGTGTAGTAGCCAGAGTGGTGTGCTGTGTGTAGTGTAGTGTAGTGTAGTGTAGTAGCCAGAGTGGTGTGTGTAGTGTAGTGTAGTGTAGTAGCCAGAGTGTTGTGTGTAGTGTAGTGTAGTGTAGTATAGTAGCCAGAGTGTTGTGTGTAGTGTAGTGTAGTGTAGTAGCCAGAGTGGTGTGCTGTGTGTAGTGTAGTGTAGTAGCCAGAGTGGTGTGCTGTGTGTAGTGTAGTGTAGTGTAGTAGCCAGAGTGGTGTGTGTAGTGTAGTGTAGTGTAGTGTAGTGTAGTAGCCAGAGTGGTGTGCTGTGTGTAGTGGCACTTGATCAGGGACTGTTTGCACAAATGTCTGATCTGTGAAATGACACATATTCTCATGCCCATGACCGACCTCCATTTAATTCACTCTGCTCTAGTGCACATGCACTTTACTCAGTCTATGAAGAGTCTCTTGTGAGAGTGAAAAGATGGAGACAGCTCACAGCGGAGTAAATGACTCTGAAAGCTCAGTTCTCCACGCAGTACCCATTTGAGCGATTCACTGCCTGATTGACAGAATAACAGGCCTGCAGTAGAGCTAATATTCAGCAGCCTCTGTGAGTGTCTCTCTGGCACACAGCTCAGCATGTAGAGCAAACGCAGAGCATGTGACTCCTCTCTTCATTCTGCTCCGAATAACACACTCCGTTTCTCGGCTCCTCAGATTAACACTCTGTTTCTCTGCTTCACCCTAGACAGCTGAAAAAAGAGACTAAGTGAATATATTTTTCTGTTAAGAAACGATTTTAGCCAACATACGTGCACACAGACAGACCTGGGTTAAGGGAGGTTGAAAATGAGCA